>NC_066620.1:168063703-168366929 GCF_025201925.1 Gopherus flavomarginatus | reverse complement strand
AGGACCTGACAGTGGGCTGTGCTACAGCTCCTTTTATACTAGCCTGCAACCCTCTCATTGGCTAGCCCAGGGGTCGCTAATCTTCGGCACACGGCCATCAGGATAATCCACTGGCACACCGTGAGACATTTTGTTTATATTGACCGTCCGCAGGCACGGTCCCCCACAGCTTCCAGTGACCACAGTTCACTGTTCCTGGCCAATGGGAGCGGCGGGAAGTGGCAGTCAGCATGTCCCTGCCTTCCATGACACTTACTGCAGCTTCCATTGGCTGGGAATGGTGAACCGCAGCCACTGGGGGCTGCGGGGGGCTGTGCCTGCAAACGGGCAATGTAAACAAAATGTCTCGTGGCCAGTCAGTGGATTTTCCTGACCATCTGTGTGCCGAAGGTTGCCGACCCCGGGCCTACCCCCTTGCAGTCTCCCCTCCTGATTGGCTGCTTTCTGTGCAGTCTCTCTAGGCAGTTTGATGGAATTAGCTCCACTGCTTCTCTCTTGGGACAGATGTGGGAGGACCCTGACACCTCCAGCAGAGGGCATCTGGGCCTAGTCCACCCAATCACACTCCCATTCTATGTATGCAAGGAATTAAGGGTTCAAGCCTTTAGTAGACACAATTATACCATTAATGAATAAGACAAAAGGAACATACATGTGTAATACCAAAATTTAAAACTAAAAGGATAATATATTGTGAGCCTGAGATGCACACCACGGACGAATGAGCAGTCCCAGTGACTTTAAGGGAGTAAGTGTTGGCATGATCATGCCCACTGAAATTATACAGACATGCTTAGTTGCTAAAAAAATACATACATATTTTGCTATCCATCAAAATAATGAAACAGATAATTCAATGTTTCATACTTCTCACTCATTTTGACCTCAGTCAGCTACCTCTATGTTTTGGCATGCATTTGACATTCCTCATGCTGCAACCATTTGTGTTTGGTTGTTTTCAAATCCAAAACTGAACTGAGGTTTGCCTATTTGCTAGACAGGACACAATAACTGCATGAAGTAAAAATGACCAAGTGATTTTTCCAGGTGAGATAATGATTGTATACATCATTTAATAAACACATTACCTACAAGAATAAGAACTGGTTGTGTAATGCTTTTAAAACCTAATACAACTGGAACATTTTTATTCAGAAATCCGAACACTGAGAAAAAATTGGAACCACTGGAGCCATGCTTGGCAAATCAAAAGACTGCCTAAACACCATTTCTGAAATTGTATAAAGGATTATAGCTATTATTTTAACCATTATGAATAAAGGCAATAGCACTGGCATGAATCTGATACATAGTATATATCAGTTTTGTCCTTCAAATACTTATTTGTGTTAACTGCTTTTATCTCAGCAATCTTCATGGAAATTGAACTATTTTATGAGATGTTACACTGTTGGTGCCACAGTCAGGAGACAATGAGAAGAAAAACTAAGCAATCAGACATACTGTTGAGATGGTGCTATTACAAGTTTAAGTTATGTTTTTCTGCCAAGCAAAGCAACCTCAACTTTTATTACACTCAGAAGCAGTTAGTGATTTCAAAGCCAATGTTGGATGAAAGGTTCTTATATGATTTAAGAGGGATATGTCTAAACTATCAGCGACTCTACATCTCCTTACACTTGATTTTTACACAAGTTACAGATGTCATAGCAAAGATCAAGTTTCCAAACAAAAAAACAAAAATACACTACAGAGATGATTTGATGTTGCTATGTAAAAATCAGTCCCCTTAGTTAAAGTTCCCAGTGACCTGTGGTATCATCTACATCCTATTACTAAGAGAAGATAGAAAAAAATAAAACAGAACAATATCCTCTCTCTCTTTTTTTTTCATAAGATGTGCAGTATAAGCAACACATTTGGTGTAAAGTTCTTTTCAATACTAGATTTTAGTTAGCTGTTCATGCCATTATTATGTTGCATTTCACAATAGCCCCCTGAATCTGATTCTGCCATAGGGCTTGCTACTCTACAAAAACTTCCTGGCAAAAGTCCTGCTGTTATAGAGTTGCCAACAGCTATTTCAGGAGAGTACATTCACATTTGGCTGCCTTTGCTAATGCCATGCACCATAAGAATAGCTATATTGGATAACAGCAATGGACCATCTTACCCTGTATCCTGTCTGACAGTGGCCAGTGACAGATACTTCAATGGAAATGAACAACAGAACAGGGCAATAATTGTCTAGTTTCAAATTCTGGAAGTGAGAGGTTTCAGGACACCAAGAGTATGAGGTTGCATTTGCCAGAGACTGAGTCATGGGCAGTCTTGCCTAATGGTTGAGCAACAGCCTTGCCTACCAGTTAGAGCTGAATCCAGGCAGGATGGTGTCCTGGAGCAAAGGCAAAGGTTAGCGCCCGAAGTCATAGTCAAAAGCCAAAGACAAAGGGTTAGCTAGAGTCACACTCAGGAGGTATAGCAAAGGGTCAGAGCTGAGAGTCATAAGACAGGACAGGTGATGGGCAGGGGCAAGCTAGGGCTGGAGACAGGAACAGGATCAAATACAGCTGCAGGCAAGGAGCACACTGAACAGTCAGCAGACTACTGCTGCTGCTGCTGCTACTGAGCTTACATATCAGCCTATTGACTCCTGCAGCCAATCAGGTGGTGCAGTCAATCAAACAGGGTCTTCTATCAGCGTCAGCAGCACTCATTGTGTTCCAGGAACCTGGCTTTGCAGCAAGCTGGCCCCTGACAGGTTCCTGACATTCTGTTGGCTTTTTTGCCTGCCTCTGCACATTGAGCAGATATTTTCAGAGAACTATCCACAACGATCTCTTTCTTGAGTGGTAACGGCTAATTTAGACCCCATCCTTTTGCAAGGATAGTTGGGATTATGTTCTCCAATGTGAATTACTTGCACTCACCAACACTGAATTTCATCTGCCATTTTCTTGCCCAGTTTTGTGAGATCTTTTTGTAACTCTTTGCAGTCAGCTTTGGACTTAACAATCATTATTTTCATATTGTCTGCAAACTTTGTCACCTCACTTTTTACTCTTTTTCTTCCAGATTATTTATGAATATGTTGAACAACACTGATCTCAGTACAGATCCTTGGGGGACCCCACTATTTACCAGTTTCCATTATGAAACCTGACCATTTATTCCTACACTTTGTTTCCTACCTTTTATCCAGCTACTGAACTACGAGAAGACCTTCCATCTTATCCACTGACTACTTAGTTTTCTTAAGAGCCTTTGGTGAAGGACTTTCTCAAAGACCTTCTGAAAGCCCAAGTATGCCATATCAACTGATCATCCTTGTCCACCTGCTTAATGATCCCTTCAAAAAATTCTAATAGACAGATTAGGCACGAATTCCCTTGAAAAAAGCCATGTTGACACTTCCTTGACATCATGTTCATCTACAGGTCTGATAATTCTGTTTTTTTACTATTGTTTCAACCAATTTGCCTGGTACTGAAGTTAAGTTTACCAATCTCTAATTCCCAGGGTTGCCTCTGGACCCATTTTTAAAAATTGGCATTACATTAGCAATCCTCCAGTTAATTGGTACAGAGGCTGCTTTAAGTGATAGGTTGCATACCACAGTTAGTATTTCTGTAATTTCATATTTAAATTCCTTTAGAACCCTTGGTACTTATTACTGTTTAATTTATCAATTTGTTCCAAAATCTCCTCTGTTGACACCCCAATCTGGGACAGTTCTCAGATTTGTTATCTAAAAAGAATGGCTCAGGTTTGGGAATCTCCATGACATTCTCTGCAGTGAAGACAGATGCACAGAATTAATTTAACTTCTCTGCAATGGCCTTATTTTCTTTGAGTGCTCCTTTAGCACCTTGAATGCCCAGTGGCCCCACTGACTGTCTGGCATGCTTTCTGTCTCTGATGTACTTGAAAAAAAATGCTGTTAGTTTTTTGTGCCTTTTGCTAGTTGCTCTTCAAGTTCTTGCTCCTTTTTCAACAGTGTCTCTAGCAGAAGCATGTTCCGCAGGGCAGGAGGGGCAGGGCAAGGCCCAATACTGTTCTTTAACCTCTTTGGGACCAATGTGGGGTTTGTATAACCCATCACAGGGGATAGTTGAAAACCCACATTATTATTAGTTTTTTTCTGTTTTTGTAGCCTCTGTAATCTCCCTGAGCATTTCACAGTCACTGCCACCCTTCCGGTCAGGTGGTCGGTAGTATATGCCTACTACTACACTCTTAATATTCAAGCATGGCCTTTCTATCCATTGAAATTCTATGGTACAGATCAATTCATTGAAGATTTTTACTATATTTGACTCTATGCTTTCTTTCACATATAGTGCCATTCCCCCACCAGCACGACCTTCTCAGTCATTCCTATATATTTTGTACCCTGATATTACTGTGTCCTATTGATTATTCCACCGAGATTCTGTGATGCCTCTTATATCAATATCCTCATTTACTATGAGGCACTCAAGTTCACCCATCTGAGTATTTAGACTTCTGGCATTTTTTATATATAAGCACCTATAAAATTTATCAGTATTTAGTTTTGTGCCTTCCAGTGATGCAACTGAATGGGACTCTTCTTCGTTTGACTGTTTTTCTTCAGTTCCTACCTGTACTTTATCAACTTCTATCCTCTCCTCTTCACTAGATTATTAAGTATCCCCATTAATTATTCCTCCCCTAGGGGATATATCTGTCTGAACCAGGTGCTCCTCCACACCTGTTAGCTTTCCCTCCATCCTTAGTTTAAAAACTCCTCTACAACCTCTTTAATTTTACATGCCAGCAATCTGGTTCCATTTTGATTTAGGTATAGCCCATCCTTCCTGAATAGGCTCCTCTTTTTCCAAAAGGTTCCCCAGTTCCTAATGAACCTAAATGCCTCTTGCCAACACCATTGTCTCATCAACACATTGTGACTCTGTAGTTTTGACTGGCTAACTGGCCCTGCGCATGGAGCAAGAAGCATTTCAGAGAATATTATTATAGAGGTCCTGGACTTTAATCTGTGTTACCTACCAGCCTATATTTGGTCTACAGGTCCTCTTTCCTACCTATCCCTATGGTACAGGTATCTACGTGTGACATGATCAGTGCCTCCTCTCTAGCACTGCACATAAATCTATCTAGATATCTTGAGAGGTGCACAACCTTTGCACCTGACAAGCAATTCACCATCAGTTCATTCCATCATCACAAATCCAACTTCCTATATTTCTAATAATTGAATCCCCCATTACTGTTCCCTGTCTCTTCCTAATATCTGGGAGAGAGAACACTCTGACATCACCTGGAAGGAGTGTTCCAACTATGGGATCATTTTCCTCTGCTCCACTTTTATGTACTTCCCCATGATTTTCATCCTTTTTAACAGCCTGGAGGCTGTCAGACTAGGGGTGGGAATACTCTACTGTGTCCCTGAAAGTCTCCTCTATGTGCCACTTTGTCTCCCTTAGCTCCTCCAGTTCAGCCACTCTGGTCTCAGAAGCCCATACCTTGTCTCTGAGGGCCAGGAGTTGAATGCACACATATGCCACCTGCCAACATGGCAGGTAATTGTACATGCTGCATTCAATGCATTCAGTGGATAGTCCCCAGACTGCTTCTGAATTTCTGCTTGCAACATTTTCACTTTTGCAGAGGTTTTGGTTTGTTTGTTGTTTTGTTTGGTTACTGGCCAAAGTTCAGAATATGTTTGCTAGGTTGATCTGCTTCTCACACTCCCTCACAAACCTCTCATTTGCTGCTCTTCGGTTGTTTAGGAGCTGGTTTCTTAAACTCCTGTTCTCTCTGAGTTAGCCCTGCCCCTTGTCAAGAGATCCAAAAAAGTATTATGGATCAAAGGATAGCAGACTAGAGCATCTCAGCCTACCCAGCTGATTGGCTCAGCATACAGCCCCTAAAACAAATGTCAAGCAAGCAGGAACATGGCAAGCAAGGAAGCACAGAACAAACAAACTAACAGACAACAAACTCACCCCAAGGGTCATGTAGTCACTCATCCTTCACCTGGAGAACTCCCTCATAAAACTCCCTGTTTGCTGCTTCTGTTTGGTTGCATCCTCACAGTGCCATGCTGTAGCAGCAAAAGAAGTGTGGGACTATGGAAGGCGCCACCCATGCCACCATCCAGTGCACTACCTCATGGGAAAATTTTGCAGTGCTGTGGGATACCAGCACACCTCTTGGGGAACTTTGGGAGTTTGGGGTCAAGTTCTAACAGTTTCCTCTGTTCCATCCCACAACGTACTCTTTTTTGTGCTGCCTTTTAAAATTCCCACTGTTCCCTCTGGTCCCTAATATCAGCTACTTTTCTTCAGTCTCTTGGCTCAGCTCACTGTCAGAAGCATGGATGCTGAATAGTTCAGTGCAGTTCTCATCTGTTTCAGAGACAGGATGCCTGATTCTTTTGTATCTACAGAACTACGACAGCTACCACAGCAACAGGGAAACTAAGAATATGGCAGATGGGTGGATGATGCAGACTGTGCATGAAACTGGCCAGATGCTGCAGGTATTCTATAAGCAGCTGCACACTGTGGAGTAGCAGTTCTGGGCCCATGAAATGAGCCTCAAGTGGTGAGTTCACATTGCCGTGTGAACCTGGGATGACCTAGCAGTTGATTCAGAATTTTTGGATGTGGAAACCTACATTCCTGGTCCTGTGTGCTGAGCTTACCCCATCCCTCCAATGAGATGGATACCAAAATACATCTAAACAATTGTGCATTAGGGGAAAAATTCCCTCCTGCCCCATTGTCTTAATGCAGAAGTGCAAGTATTAGGAGCGTATTACGGGCAATGCAGGCAATCCTGTCCCCCCCTGGAACAGAAAGGAAGGGATTCATAGATTCACAGACTACCAGGAAGGAGGAACTACCATGCAGACCAATCCACACACCCCCACCAAGCACTGGAATTTCTCCTGGATTAACGCATGTGTTTTAGGAAGATATTTAACTTTGTTTCAAAGTCTCCAAGTGAATCCACCACCACCCTGGGAAGCTGTTACCCTCACTGCTGGGAGACTGCATCTTGTTTCAAGGTTGAATTTGTTTCACTTCAACTACCAGCCACTGGATCTTGTTACGCCTTTGTCAGAACAGGTGAAAAACTCCTTTTCCTCTGCTTCCCCATCAAATCTCCTTTTCCAGGTGTAAGGCCCTATACACAGAGATCAAGTCACCTCTCAGCCTTCTCTTCCATAAGCTGATTGAATTGCTTATGCCTCACATCATAAACCTTGTTTTCTAGCCCATGGATCATTTGTGAACTCTCTCCAGTATTTTCACATCCTTTTAGGAGCATGGACACCAGAACTGGACATAATATTCCAGTAATCATTTTACAAATATAGGCTTATGGTGTTACATGTTTCAGTGAGAGGAAGTATTTTTTTTCCATTTTCAATGTGGTAAGTTACCTTTGATTTTTTTTAAATTTAATTTTACTTTTTTCATGCAGAAAATACGTATTTTGAATGCATGAAAGGTATGTGCAACAATATGTGTTTGGGAATGCTTTTGGATTCTTTCCTGTTTCTTTCTGTTGGTTTTGCTTAGTACTGCCAGTGCATGATCTTAAAATAAACTGGCTACTTTAAAACAGAATTCCTTTGTTCCCCACCTACGTGTGTTTGGCTGCCATTTTGAGGGAGGAGGTGAAGTTTCAGGAGTCATGGAGAAATCTTCTTTAAAAAGGGGCATGCAGTAATGGGGATGTAAATTACCCCTACTTGAGTCCCTTTCCCCTTCCTTGGTGAGTTCCCTCTCTGGGTTCAGATGGGGCTCAAAGAGGTCTGGGCTGAATCATCCATGTCACCTTCCTTAATGAGCTCCTCATTAGTGTGCAGTACTGGGGCACCTTTCTCCAGACACTGTGAGGTATCCACTGTCACTGGCAGATGGTGTTAGGATCCCCACTCAGAATATCATAGCTGCAGCTATTATGTGGAGCTCTCTGGTGGACAGCATCACATTTTTTTTTGTTGCTCATCTTTGCCTCTTAGTAAAACTGCTACAGTTCTCTTCATTTTGTTCAGCAATGGAACTCATCCCTGTTACACCCCAGCATCTGCACCTCATTTGAAATGTCCACATAAACATCTTTATTCCTGTTGGAAATTCACAGCCTGACTGGAGAAGCATAAACACTTTTTCTAATATCATTTGATTTGATTTCCCTCAAAGGGCTAGTGGGTGGCATGAATGCTGGTGGGGTAACCCTCAAGCATTGGAGACTGTGCTGCAATGATCTCAGCCCTGGTTTGATTTCTATATGTCTGCAAAAATATGTTGCCAGAATGTGCCAATTAAACAAAAAATCTGTTTTTTTCGGAAAGGCTGTATCTCAGAAACCCCTTGCTCAAACAGTCTCAAATTGGGGTCACTGACCAATCACTGTACCTCCATAAGGTGCAAAGCCTCCTATTATCACAGCTTACGTGGTGGAGGAATTGTAACTAAGTTCCCCCCAGTAAAGAATGCTCCCCCAGAATCTGGCTCAGACAGGGATTGTAGGGAAAGCGGGGTCAAACTCCCATAGATGGGTAGGGGTCCACCAGACTCTGGAACAGAAAGAGGAGGGTAGGGTACATGGTTTAGACGCCCCCAGGGGACAGAGATCACTCTCATAGGGGGGCTAGGGAGAGGAGCTCAAACCCTGTCCCCCATCCAGAAGCCTCCAAGAACCTGGTTGACAAGAGGGGCCACATGACGGGTGTCAGACCAGAGATGGGCAGGGATGCCCAGATCCTGGCAAGTGCGCGCACACACACACACACACATGGACAGAGAGAGAGAGAAGGGAGTGGGGCTTGGACACCTGCAAAAAGGCAAGGACCCCTTATCCCAGCTCACATGAGAGAGGATGAGAAGAGGGGCTCATGCCCCGCCCCAGAAAGGCAAACTCCCTCAGAACTGGTTCCCATGGAGGGGCCAGGTGGGGTCATCAGACCTCCATAAATAGGCAGGGGCCCTCAGATCCTGGCACACACACTATGGGGCAGAGAGTGGGGTTCACATACCCCTGGGGTATTTTCAAATAACACTTTTAGTTGATTTCCCCAAAAGGGCTGGTGGGTGCTATTCATTCTGTTAGTGAAACCCTCAAGCATTGGAGATCCTGGTGCAATGACCTGAGCCATGGTTTGATCTCTATCTGTGAGCAAAAAAAAAAAAAATTCCCCCCCCCCCAAGGACTGTATCTTGGTAGCCCCTTGCTCAAATACCCCAAATTTGAATTACTGACTGTACCCCATGCTCCCATGAGTCATATCAAATTTTAAGGCAATCCAGTTAACTGTGCAGATTTTACAACACTTTGAAAAGCTGAGTTTCAAGCAGCAAGTGGGCCTGCTATTCTATCACAGTGCCAAAAGATATAACTAACAGCTTCCCTGTGCTTTACTGAAAGTACCCTCTATGTGCTCACCAGCTTCAGGTTTTTTTAATCAAGCATATATAGATAAGATAGGAATTAACTCCCCCGCCCATCACTCTTTTCCATGTAATAGGCAAAATATCTCTGAAAAGGCACCTGTAAAAGAAGTCTCAAGCAGGGGCATGGGAGGTGTAAAATTGCAAGCACAATTTTAGAGCCTGCCTATGGAAGTTTGTCAGGTCTGACTTTTGATAAGGTATAGTAAAATCAGAGCCTCAGGACTGAAGTCTGGAAAAAATGTATAATGCTTTATTAGGGATATCAAATTCATATTTTTTTGACTTAGAACTAATGAGGCTCAGCACAGAACAGTTTTCTCTTTAAAATTAATCTTTTCAGCTTTTATTCTTGATTTTGGGATATTGGTCTATACTGTGTTGAACAGCACACTTATACCTTATTATTAATTTTCATGATCCATGGTAGTTTTTATTGCCACAAACTCTAAAGGCTAGATTCATAAAGGCACTTTGGCATGGCAACACTGAGGTACCTCTGTCTGCTTGATATTCTCAGCTGCAAATGCTCTCAAAGTTAAGCACTGGCACTATTTTGTCAGGAAACAGGGGAGAGGAAGGCAGAGGCGGAGGGGAGTAGAGTGGAGGGAAAGGGACATATATTGTTGCTAAATAACTTGAATATTTTAAAAACAATGAGGAGTCTGGTGGAACCTTAAAGACTAACAAAATTATTTGGGCATAAGCTTTTGTCGGTAAAAGACCCCACTTCTTCAAATGTATGGAGTGAAAATTACAGATGCAGGCATAAATATCGAGCTTTTTCATGAAGCTGATGGATTTCCACTTCATACGGCTAAATTCAGTGCCTTGCATGGTGCCCAGTATCAGAGGGGTAGCCGTATTAGTCTGTATCCACAAAAAAAAAAAAAGGCACTGAAATTAGACGCATGAAGTGGAAATTCACCAGCTTCATGAAAAAACTCAATATTTATGCCTGCATCTGTAATTTTCACTCCATGTATCTGAAGAAGTGTTTTTGTTTTTGTTTTTTAAACTAAAAGAGCTTATGCCCAAATAAATCTGTTAGTCTTTAAGGTGCCAGTGGACTTCTCATTGCTTTTGTGGATACAGACTGACACTCATAGACTCATAGACTTTAGGGTCAGAAGGGACCAATGTGATCATCCAGTCTGACCTCCCGCACAAAGCAAGCCACAGAACCCTACCCGACCACTTCTATAACAAACCCTTAACCTATGTCCGAGTTATTGAAGTCTTCAAATTGTGGTTTGAAGACCTCAAGCTGCAGAGAATCCACCAGCAAGTGACCCATGCCCCATGCTGCAGAGGAAGGCGAAAAACCTCTAGGGCCTCTGCCAATCTGCCCTGGAGGAAAATTCCCTCCCAACCCCAAATATGGCAATCAGCTAAACCCTGAGCATGTGGACAAGACTCACCGGACAGCACTCAGGAAAGAATTCTCTGCAGTAACTCAGATCCCATCCCATCCGACATCTCATCACCGACCACTGGGCATACTTATCTGCTGATAATCAAAGATCAATTGCCAAAATTAAGCTATCCCATCATACCATCCCTTCCATAAACTTATCAAGCTTAGTCTTAAAGCCAGATATGTCTTTTGCCCCCACTACTCCCCTTGGAAGGCTGTTCCAGAACTTCACTCCTCTAATGGTTAGAAACCTTTGTCTAATTTGAAGTCTAAACTTCCTAGTGTCCAGTTTATACCCACTTGTTCTTGTGTCCACATTGGTACTAAGCTTAAATAATTCCTCTCTCTCCCTAATATTAATCCCTCTGATATATTTATAAAGAGCAAGCATATCCCCCCTCAGCCTTCTTTTGGCTAGACTAAACAAGCCAAGCTCTTTGAGTCTCCTTTCATATGACAGGTTTTCCATTCCTCGGATCATCCTAGTAGCCCGTCTCTGAACCTGTTCCAGTCTGAATTCATCCTTCTTAAACATGGGAGACCAGAACTGCACACAGTATTCCAGGTGAGGTCTCACCAGTGCCTTATATAACGGTACTAACACCTCCTTATCTTTGCTGGAAATACCTCGCCTGATGCATCCTAAAACCGCATTAGCTTTTTTAACGGCTATATCACATTGGCGGCTCATAGTCATCCTGTGATCAACCAATACTACAAGGTCCTTCTCCTCCTCTGTTGCTTCCAAATGATGCATCCCCAATGTATATCTAAAATTCTTATTATTAATCCCTAAGTGCATGACCTTGCACTTTTCACTATTAAATTTCATCCTATTGCTATTACTCCAGTTTACAAGGTCATCCAGATCTTCCTGTATGATATCCCAGTCCTTCTCCATGTTAGCAATACCCCCCAGCTTTGTGTCATCCGCAAACTTTATTAGCACATTCCCGCTTTTTGTGCCAAGGTCAGTAATACCTCTGATAGTTAATATTTTATTAACATGTACACTCCTTACACTTTCACTTAAAGCCAGTGCTGCCAATTCATATATTTTATTTGCCTTTTCTCCTCCAAAATCAGGAAAGTTTCTTTTTTTAAAAAGTATTTACCGTGTAACTTACTGTCCACTGAAAAAGAAAATATAGATGAATGATATTTCCATAATTTTATTAAAATGAACAAACGGAAAAAAAGTAGAGACCAAAACTCTATCATGGCGCTATAATTCATGCCTAAGGTATCTATAGTATAGTACATGTGTTAAATATCTTTTCTTGCCCTTAATTATGCATATTGCAGTTTCTTGTATGCAATTTTTGTACCCAACTTTCCTTCAATTAAGTAAGTCACATTTTTTTTAGTTTCACTACATTGATGACTATCAGAAGCTAGACTTTGTGTTCCCAATTTGGCAAAATACTTTAAACGTGCTTAATTGTTACGAAAATTCATAAGTTGCATTGACTTCAGTGGGACTTGAGAACATGCTTAGGGGAACTTTGCTGAACTGTGCCAAATATTTTGCTTTTTTTTTGGTTTTCAAATGTTTATCCTGAGTTGCCATATCTATCAGGGTAAAGTTGATGATTTGCCTCAATTAAAGCAAAACAAACATTTAAATTAGCAGATTACAGATGACATATTAGTTTGAGTTTTATATACTATCTACATGAATATAAAACTCAATTAATATGCATTACAAGGTATAGTGTATTGGTGTGTAATAGTATAGGTGAGTTTACTAATTATAGGTGTAGCTCTTTTCAGGGCTAGCTCCAGTGTTTTTGCCACCTCAAGCAGCCAAAAAAATATATAAAAAAAGCGGCAATCGGTGGTACTTCGGTGGTGGCTCTACCGCCGCCACTTCATTCTTTGGTGGCAATTCAGCGGCAGGTCCTTCCCTCCAAGAGGGACTGAGAGACCTGCTGACGAATTGCCACCCAAGAGCCATACATGCCGCCCCTTTCCGTTAGCTGCCCCAGGCACCTGCTTGCTGCACTGGTGCCTGGAGCCGGCCCTGGCTCTTTCTCATGTTAGTGGTCTTTCCTCATATGTACAGTCCCACAAAACTCACTCATGGGAGTTTAAAGGATCAAGATTCTGTGAAACTCAAGCCAGTGCTTTCTCCCACTGTATAGTCCCATGAGTGGGTTTATTATTAGCCTTATCTAAGATATCCCATCAGACTATCCCATTCCTCAATGATTCGAACACTCTCCTGAGTGGTGGGGGGACCCCTGTTCAAATCGTTTCTCCCCCTCAGTCAAAGGGGGTAATTGAACCTTGGTCTCCCACATCCCTGAGTGCTCTAACCACTGGACTAAAAGTCATATGCTAATGGTGGCAGATGCCACCACCTCCTTCTCCTCCTGCCATTTGCGTGGCATGAGGCACCTAACTCATTCTTACAAGAAACAACTTAGGTATCTGTCCTGGAAAGCTGTGGATTGCATGTAGAAATAGGTGCCTCCTTTCAGTCTGGACTTAGGCACCATCTGTAGTAGGAAGAGAGCCTGAAACATAAGCCCTTGTATCTGAGGCCTGAGCTAAAGTAGTGGTCAAAATTTTGCTGATATAAAGCAAAATCAGGCTGTGAGCTAGAGGCAGGCCCTGCTCACAGAATCTGACAAGAACAAGGCTGATATTACAAAAACAACACACATTCCTAAGAGGCGCTAGGCACAGAGCACTCATGCAAACACATTTCAGAAGAGTGGTACTAGAACACCTCAATACCAACACATTCCCTAAAGATAACAGGAACACACTGACCTATCCTAAAGATAAGCTCAGGATGACAGTGTAATGGATAGAGTGATACAAGGTGATGGGTGGTAACCGGCTACATCAGAGTGTGTCAACTAACTGTGTCAGAGGGGAAGTACATAACTTGTTTGTATTGATATATAAAAGGAGCCTCAAAGGGAGTGTCTCTGTCTAGCCTAAGGAGAAAGGGAAAGTCCCGCCTTCACTGAGCTGGTCCATTGTTACGGACATACATGTATTAGGGTCTGGTAGAGCCTGCAGGACACTAGTACCATGCTTCGTTGACAATAAACCTGGCCTGGTGCCTCTGTACCTTAACAGAACTTATGGTCATTGGGTGGTTCGCTTGAGGTCTGCAGTGCCAACTATCTGCACAGAGCTGGGACAGCACACAAGGGGAACATACACACATAGCCAAACATTTAACCACACCATCTATGTGAGGAGGAGGGACTTAGAACACCCTGCTCTCACTTGCATCTTCCAGTGGCTAGTTTAGGTGGCTCCCTGCCTAGTATCCTGACTTTTGTGGATTACAGACTTAGGCACTTATTTCTCTCCGTTCATTGTATGGAGAGCTAGGCATCTAACTCAGGCTTTGTGGGTTGCATTGTTGTTCCTGTGATTTTCTAGGTGTTTAATAGAAGTTAGGTGTTGCAGAACTGAGCATCATAGTGCCTAAGTCCCTTGGAGGATCCAGACCTTAGCAACAGATCATGGCTTTAGGCACAGCCCTGAACAATGGGTGGTTTATAAGCTGTTCCACTGCTGGGGTAGTCCCAAGGAATCCTGTAGCTTGGAGACGCCTTTTGAGGCACAATTCCTTCCCCTACTTCCCTTCTTTCACTTTGCTCCAGGGAGAAAATAATTTAATGCTGTCCTATTCCAGTTGCTTTGACAGTCCCTGTCTGACTCAGCAGTGCTAGCCAGCATGTTGGAGAAGTAGAACCTCCCCCCTCAAGGTCGAAGTAAGCAGGTGCACGGCACCCGTTGTTTCCAGGTAGGCCCTGCAGGGGTATCAGGACAGTTCCTACTCCCCTGCATGAGCATTGTAGTCCAAATCACAGTATAATTTTAACCCTTTTCCCTTAGTTTTCCCATATCAATCTCATCACAGCATGAGGATAATGTTTTACAGTGGGAGTATGAGGAAAAATGTTAATATCTATGTACACTTGAAAGAAGAACAGTACTTAAGTATTATGTGAGAAAACAAAGTTCCCTTTACAGTCGCCGTTTCAAGGCTTCTAACATAGTTTAGGGAATGCTTGTACTTGTACTGTTACTGGTTTTGTAACAGCATCAAGAAATTATAAACAAAGGAAAGGTCTATGGATCACTTAAATTGGATCAAATTTTTTTCTTCAAGCCTGCACTACCACATGCAGATCTAATTGGCCTTTTATACTTTCAAAAGTATACACCAAAGTTTATAACAAGGGGTTGCTTCAACTTGGAATTGAAGAACAATGACTGTCTGACTCTCTAGAACAATAGCAACCTGGAAACTGTCCAGGGAAAATATTACATTTTAGTTGAGAGTGACACTTTCAACATCCATCTCCACTCTCCCTTGTGAATATGGTTAATGAATTGAATGTCAACATATGAAAACCAAGATCCGAAAGCCAGTAGTCTAATATTTCTGAATTCTCAGTGGAGTTAGCCTAGCTAAACCCACATACCTAATGAGAAGAAGCAGCAAGAAATCTGGAATGGTGGCTAGAAGACTTTGAACTGGAATAACTGATCCAATGGTTAGTAATTTTTATATGCCACAGACTGGTAGGAAAGGAAAACATGAATGTTTTCTTTTTTAATTTTCAAAGTTAAATACTTGTTAAAATTAGTGGAAATATTAAAATAAGAATTAGTAATTCTTGATCCACCTAAACATTACTTAGAGTAGATTGTGAGTTTACATGTCACTGTACAAAATGTTAATGTACTGAACAATTAACAGTTTCATTGCATCAAGGCATAAATTGGTACAATACACAATAAAACGAATACATTGATATACAATGTTGCAAAACTTTTTTAATGCAACTGTATCCTGTCTCAACAACATCTGCCAATGCCATTCTTATATGAAATAATTTTAATCTTAATCATAGAGATTGCTTTTTTCATTTATTTTTATAATGTGAAAGAAAAAGGCCACATAAATGGAAGTGTTAATTATTTATTATTTTATTTGTATTATGGTAATATATGAATTTGTTATCAGGATCCATTGTGCTGTATAAACACACGTCCTGATCCTGCAAAAGCTTACTGTAATGATTAACTTTCTTTGTGTGAGGAGTACTTTTGAATTCAGGGACACTACTCATGTGCAAAGTAAAATCTACTTGTAAACCTTTGCAGGATCAAAGGCATACAGAAAAAAGAGCTTATGCAAAAACAACCAAATAAACAAACCATAACACACATTTTATACTTCTTCACTACCTTGTTATCAGAAAACTCAGAAGTACCAAATCACAGAAGAAAGAGAATCAAGCCAGACAATAGAGCATGCACCAGAACCTTAACTCTGCTTTCACCCTTTTCCCCACAGCCCATTCCCACATGATTTTTCCCCATCACTAGTGATTGTGGATGTTTGGGGTAATGTTATTATTGGGACAGGATAGGTACATAAAGGATTGTGTGCAGAAGGGTAGTTAAAGGTGCTGATGGAAGGCTGACATCCCTAGGAGAGGGAAAAGGTTGCATTATGTGGTCTTTGATATATGCTTGCTGTGGTAATGGCATGGTTGGTGCTTGTGGAGGAGATGTGGGGAGGAGCAGAGGATATGCACTGATTTTATTTCCTTGCCTTTGTGTAAGGTGTGTTGTATGTGTGTGTAGCCACCTTCACAACAAAATTTCTGTTTTAACACATTGTTGGGGGTAGCATTAGTGGGCTGCAAGTGCATCTGTTTGGAAGGAGCACAGCTGCTGGCAGAGAACATTTTATTTAACACACAGAGAAAACTCTCATGTGACAGCAGGTGCACATTAGCCCTTCTGTATTGCAGAATAAAATCTGGCAGAAGAATATAGGTCCTGAGGTAGAATAGTTTATGTTTAACTGGTTCCCTTCAACCAATGAAGCTTTCATGTGCCCAGTCCCCATGAATCAAGTTTATGTGCAAAACACATAAACTTTCAGTTATAATGTTAAAAATGGTTTTAAATGGTGGCTAAATCCAACCTTAAAAAAAAAAAGCTGTTGCATGAGATCTATTTAGAACCCACCTCTCTACCAAGTTTTGTGCAGACATATAATGTTTTAAAAGAGCTATTAATTAAAAATGAAAGTAGGACTGCCAAGGGAAAATTTCAACCAGAGCCTAAATCCAAATCCAATGATTTCCTATTATAAATGTATGAAGAGAAACCAAAAAAAAACTACAATGAAAATTCAAAAAGTGCCTGAACAAACCGTGTGAAATCTAATCTAATTGGCCACTTAGTTTTAGAGGAACCCCCCCCATGAATGAATGCCTCATTTTAAACTCTGTTAAGATCAAATACCTAACTATAGATGAAATTGCTACCTGGTTCCACCATAATCAGTATTCCATAGTTACCCATCAAAAGAACAAATCCCCAAAATAAAGACAAAGCAGTATTTATATTGTAGAGTTCTTCCCTTGTTATATAGTGCAGCCTTTTATTTTATTTAAAGCTAATTTTGTAATGTGGTATTATACCAAGCACGTAGAAAGTCTATACAGACCTATGCATAAGTTACAAATATGGTTATACTTACAGCCTTAACAACAGTACTAAGGTCTGATGCATTCCTTATGGCTTGGTTATTAGTAGAGGAATGGTTTCTGTTGGAGTTTTCCATAGGAAGCTTAATTTTCCTGCTTTGGGCATCCTTTTATATACAGTGATTTTGTCTACACCTACATTCTGTACATGTACACGAAAGTGTTGACCATTTCTTTCTTATTGGTTTGTGTTTCCTAGAAACATAAGGGACCTCAAATTCTATAGGTTGTGTAGGTTCTTATTAACATGGATGTACCACCTTTATCTAGTGGTTAAGACACATGTTGGAGATAATATTTGCTGCTGCAGCATTTTATAATTTCAAAGTTTATCTTACCGTTAGACTTTTGCAAAATTACTAGCTGGTATCTCTTTTTCCATAATTTTAGGGCATTGGGTTATTTTTTGGTCATTGACTTATGTTATTATTTCTTGTCTTCAAGGCTTAAAATAGCTAAGCTAAAATTTTGCAGGCCTTAGCCTACAGGTTCTTGCATTTTAGCTTGTCTTACTTATGTCTAGTACTTGATTATTCTTTCTACCTACTGATCAGTCTTATACTTTTATAATCCTACAGTTTAACTTGAACATACAATGTTGATATATAATATAACATGTTAGTTAACTGTAACATCACACAATAAATGAACAATAAATTAACATCATTGGTTCAGTTTTCTGTCCTGGAATTATAGATGGTTATGGTATTCGCAGACATTGAGACATTCTCTACAATGAGGCTTGCAGCAACCCATGTCCTTGTGACTCAGTAAGTGTCAATTTTCAGGCGAACAGGAAATTGGGGAACAATTTGAAATGATCTAATTGGTAAATTAAGCCCTTTCTCTGTTATGAACAGTCTTTAAACACTGAGGTTTTTACAAATATGTTTGCTTTCTGCAGTTTCTTGATTAATATTTTCTTCCTAAGAAGGAAGACAAGATAGATAAAGAGAAGGAGAAAAAATGTATTATTTGTCCTCATTTTGCAAACTTCAGACTATGCATTAACTTCAAACTTTTCATCCAAAGTATTAACTGTTCATAATATGGAAACTGAGCTACATGACTGGTACCCATGTAACATGATTTTGTATCAGGATGACCCAAGCTTTATCTCTTTATATACAGAATAAGTAAGTCACTGGGGCTTTGATTCTTTGAATAAGCAGGGATAGGGCATTTTCCTTTCTTACTTTTACAAGGCAAGCCATTAATATTGCCACTGCCATAATATTTTTCAAAAATATTTGATGCTCATATACTAGAAAACAGTGTCTCATTCCTAAGACTTTACATGGACATCCTTATAAGCTATAGGGCCCCAGCATTGCACTGGTAGAAGGAAAAAAATAAGAAATATTCAGAAACGGTGTTATTGCTTTCCATTCCCCTGTGAACCGATGGGTATGAAGTTAAGAGTTTGTTAATATTGTCACATAACACTAGAGCAATGTTCAGGATTACTTTCTAGGATTCAAAGGAAGTGATGTTAGGAAGGAACTTTTCCAGGTTTAACAAAGGCATTATCATATCAAATTTGTCCCAAAATCGAAACTGTTCAAAATAAACTTTCACAGAAGATAAGATCAATAGAAAAAGTTACCATGAGTATTAAAAAAATCCATTGAAACTTCTTTGAAAAAATAATAAACCTTCTCCATACCGTTTCCAATCTAATCATTGCAACATTATGCTAATTCATGAGACCCTGAAAGTAAAACTGCCTGAAGACTAACCACAAACAAAACTGAAACTGACTTGTCTAATCTCTCTAAAATTTGAGAGCAAATAAGGAATATATTAGATTCTACCGTGTTTAATGTATATTCAACCTGACAGTGAACCTTTAAGTACAAATTCCAGTTGATGAAAAGAGTCCAAATAAGAACAGAAACAAAAAAACCCAACCCAAAACAAACAAACCAAAACCAAAAACAACAACAAAACTTTTTAGCAACCCATTCTACAGGTTCCTCAAGAGTAATAGGATCAGCATCACTATAAATACAAT
This sequence comes from Gopherus flavomarginatus, assembly GCF_025201925.1. NCBI lineage: Eukaryota > Metazoa > Chordata > Testudines > Testudinidae > Gopherus > Gopherus flavomarginatus. Next base: position 168,347,546 of record NC_066620.1, on the reverse strand, counting down.
ATATTAACTAAATTTTCCTCAAAAATGAAGGAGCTATAGACACAATATTCTTTGATTGAACCTTGGTTTACTGTCTCTTCCAATCAAATTTCTATTCCCATGCTTCTCACAGAGTGATCAGCACTGAAGTTGACATCCATATAGTGCATAAAAAGATCTTGCATGACTTCACATTAGGCGGGAAAAAAAACAGGTTCAAACCACAGGACATGATTAATCTTGTTAGAAAGAAATTCTGGATCCTCAAATTAACATATAAAAACTTATCTCTGCACTGAAAATTAATAAAAAGTCACAATTCTGAATACTTTGTTATTAATCTAATAAATTCATTATAAGTTCCATTGTGTAATAACTTTCTCAGGTATGATTAATAAATACATATATGCAAGTGGAGTTCCCAGCCGGCTTAGAAAGAAGTACACCTCTACCTTGCTATAACGTGGTCGTGTGGAGCCAAAAATCCCTATCGTGTTATAGCTGAAACCCCGTTATAATGGGGTAGGGACAGCAGGGCTCCAGCGATGATTTAAAGAGCTCCGGGCTCCAGCCACTGCAGGGACTCCAGGCCCTTTAAATCACCGATGAGCCCCACTGCTGCAGCCCCGGGGTAGCAGCGGCAGGGCTCCAGCGGTGATTTAAAGGGCCCAGGGCTCCCCGCAGCAGCCGGAGCCCCGAACTCTTTAAAGCGCTGCTGGAGCCCCGCTGCTACTGCACTATATGCAAACCTGTGTTATATCGGGTCGCGTTATAGCGGGGTAGAGGTGTACTACTATAAAGAGTAATATATATAAACATACAATACCCATTACAATATATGCGAAGAAAAAGCCTTGAAAACTGTAGATTTTTGGACAACTCCATAAAACTCAAAAATTACAAAAAATAAAACCTGAAAAATGAAATGAATACAACTCCCAAACCAGAAGCCCCCCCCCACATAACCATTTTTCTCCCCAACACCTGCCCCAAACCGCCAACTCTCCTACACAGTGTGTAGATGAAGGGAAGCCAACAGGCTTAAGCCATTTATAAACTGGCTATTTTCTGGCTTCTCCGTGTATGTATGAAGTTTCAAAGTCTCATGGTTAAAATAGTTGTTTGTTCTTCTAAAAAAGTGACTGCACTAGTATTTGAGAGAGAGCCATTTGAAAACATTATATTTAAAATATTAAGGCTGTCAAGTGATTAAAAAATTAATCACAATTAACTGCACGATTAAAAAAATTAATCGTGATTAATCGTGCTGTTAAACAATAGGATACAATTTATTTAAATATATTTGGATGTTTTCTACATTTTCAAATGTATTGATTTCTATTACAACGCAGAATACAAAGTGTACAGTGCTCACTTCATGTTTATTTTTATTACAAATATTTGCACTGTACAAAACAAAAGAAATAATGATTTTCAATTCACCTAATACAAGTATTATAATGCAATCTCTTTATAATGAATGTTGAACTTACAAATGTAGAATTATGTACAACTCCCCCCGCATTCAAAAATAAAACAATGTAAAACTTTAGAGTCTACAAGTCCCCTCAGTCCTATTTCTTAGTCAGACAATCACTCAGACAAACAATTTGCAGGAGATAATGCTGCCCGTTTCTTTTTGACAATGTCACCTGAAAGTGAGAACAGGCGTTCGCATGGCAGTGTTGCAGCCGGCATTGCATGTTATTTACGTGCCAGATTCTCTAAAGATTCATATGTCCCTTCATGCTTCAGCCTCATTCCAGAAGACATGCATCCACGCTGATGATGGCTTCTGCTCAATAATGATCCAAAGCAGAGCAAACTGATGTATGTTCATTTTCATTATCTGAGTCAGATGCCACCTGCAGAAGGCTGTTATTGTTTTTTGATGGTTTGGGTTCTGTAGTTACTGCATTGTGTTGCTCTTTTAAAACTTCTGAAAGCATGTTCCACACCTCATTCCTTTCAGATTTTGGAAGGCACTTTAGATTCTTAAACCTTGGGTTAAGTGATGTAGCTATCTTTAGAAATCTTACATTGGTACCTTCTTTGTGTTCTGTATAAAATCTGCTATGAAAGTGTTCTTAAAATAAACGTGTGCTGGGTCATCATCCAAGACTGCTATAACATAAAATATATGGCAGAATGCGGGTAAAATAGAGCAGGAGACATAGAATTCTCCCCCACAGAGTTCAGTCAGAAATTTAATTAATACATTATTTTTTTAACAAGCATCATCAGCATGGAAGCATGTCTTCTGGAATGGTGGCCGAAGTATGAAGGGGCATATGAATGTTTAGCATATCTGGCACATAAATACCTTGCAACACCAACTACAAAAGTGCCACGTGAATGCCTGTTCTCAGTTTCAGGTGACATTGTAAATAAGAAACAGGAAGAAGTATCTTCCATAAATGTAAACAAACTTGTTTGTCTTAGAGACTGGCTGATCAAGGAGCAGGACTGAGTGGACTCGTAGGCTCTAAAGATTTACTCTTTTTTTTTGTTTTTGAGTGCAGTTATGTAACCAAAAAAAAAATCTACATTTTTAAGTTACCTTTCCATGATAAACAGATTTCACTACAGTACTTGTATGAGGTGATTTGAAAAATACTATTTCTTTTCTTTATCATTTTTACAGTGCAAATATTTTAATAAAAATAATAATAGTGAGCATTTTACATTTCATATTCTGTGATGTAATATAAATCAATATATTTGAAAATGTAAAAAAATCCAAAAATCAATTAAAATGTATTAAATATTCTATTGTTTAACAGTGTGATTAATTGGATTAATTTTTGAGTTAATCGTGTGAGTTAACTGCGATGAATCGACAGCCCTATAAAATATGCATATTAAAAATATAAGTATTTTCTAAGCACTTGGAAAAGTCCAGCACATTCACCAGTGAGAAGCCCTTAATAACATAAATGGTTTCTTAAATTGCCTAAAAGGGATTTGATCAGTCAATGTGGAAGAAAAAAGGAAACAATAAATTAAGCTGCATAAACAATAATTCTCAATGTCACCAATAGGTGATACTTGCGATTTTTACAACAATTTATGTTATCTGTGTTGTAAAAAACAGTTTCTCTCTTACAAAAAATCTTGACACTGAAAATATATAAACTTTCTTTAATAACTGTGAAGTTAGTCCTTTTCCTAATTAGCTATAAAAAACTACAAAATGAAAGCATATAACCGACAAAATAATAATGAAATGTGTGTATGTGGTTTGGCTAGACAAACCATTTCTATTTCAGCAATAATTGGAGGGGGGGACAGGTTCAAATCAAAGGACATGATTAATCTTGTTAGAAAGAAACTCTGGATTCTCAAATTAACATATAAAAACATATCTCTGCACATGCAGCTCCTTTCTGCAGATTATTATATGCCTGGGTTCATTGTGAGCACCTAAAACAAAAGAAAAACTGTCTTCAGTACTCTCAGAAGGGAGAGACTAGTATTTTTTTAAGTAAAATAAAAGTAAATTTATCTTAATCCTAGCATGACATTACTGACATCCATGTGACAAAAAAGCACCAATAATCTACAACAAATACCATTTAGCCCCAGACTTTTGGTCCATAGATATTCCATTAGCTATTACATTTCAGTAGAGCTGTGGGAATAATTTGTAAGGAGTAATTAATTCACTGAGGTTAGGTTTTTTTTCTGCTCCCGGCATATCTTGGAGTAGATTGTGATTTCTTTGTTATTATTCATATTTGTTAGATTAATATAACAGCCTAAACCTGTGGGGGAGGCACAAGTCCCCTTTCCAGAGAAGTTGGTGTGAGCAGAAGTTAGGAATGAGCTGAAACCATAAAAGAGGTGGAGGGTCCTGGGGATTAAGCAGTGGGATGTGAAGACCCCAGACATTGTTACTTTAAGGACCTAGGATCAGGAGCTCTGTAGTGTGTGGAGGGGGCAGAGTTTCCTTCTCTCTTAGCCAATCAGGTGGAGGTCTCAGATGAAGAGAAGTATATATGCTGCCTTCCCTAGCAAAACAGGGTGTGTGATGACAGAAGAAGGAAGCCAGAACTGGTAGGCTAGGTATCTGCTGGGCAGAATAAAGGCTCTGTGGTCAGCAAGAGCATTGGAGATAAATACGAACTATGGGGTTGCTATGATGGACCTTGTGTTTGGAAGACTGAGGACTATCTTGAATTACTTTGGGCTACTACTTCAAGGAAGGGCTGATGATTATCCTGAGGAAAAGCTACATATACAGCACTCCTGAGAGACCCTCAAGAGAATGGGCAGATGGAGGGTGGTGAAGAAGTATCTCTGGCCACAAGAGAGAGCCAGGCAAATGGTGTCCCTGCTATAATTAATATCATTGCATGTTTTATTTTGTGGATTGATGGTGAATAGGTGACATTTGAGCAGTATTGCTCAAAATCATAACACACATTCTAGAGCTTACACTTAATTTACAAGATACTCTCATGTCTTTGTAGACTATTGCTCAGTGGAGTGAGAATCCAGGTGCAGCTGGTTGGGGCTGTCATAAACAGATAGTTAAGGGTTAATGTCTCTCTTACCTGTAAAAGGTTAACAAACAGGGACCCCAAACACCTGACCAAAGGACCAATCAGAAGACAAGATAGTTTAAAATCTCATGGGAGGGAAGCCTTTGTTTGTGGGTTTTGGGTTTGGCTTTGTTCTCTCTGAGTCCTGGACGGGGCTAGAGGTGTAACCAGGTTTCTGCCAATCTCCCTGCTACAGTCTCTTATCTGTTCAGAATTGTAAGTGGAAAAGGCGGTCATAGTTTTTTAATTTGTTTTCTTTTTCATTTGCATATGTGTACTTGCTGGAAGTAGCTTAAATTGTGTTTCTGCTAGAGAAAGTTTCTTTCTATTGTTTATAAGTTGAAAGACCCTGTAACTTTTTACCATCTAAAGTGCAGAGATAAACCTGTTACTTTTTTCTTTCTTTTTTTATTAAAAGCTTTGCTTCAAGACCTGTTTGAGTGTTTTCTCCTAGTTAAGGCTCAAAAAAGCTTAAGTCTGTATTGCCTGAGGGAGGGAATGGTAAAGTTCCTCTTTGTGTTAGATTCACGGAGTTGAATCAGGTGATCTCCTAGTGTTCTCAGGGCGGGAAGGAGCTGGGGAGGAAGGAGGGAGGGGGAAGGAAATGGTTTATTCCCCTTTGTTGTGAGACGCAGCAAATTTGGGTCTTGGGACTCCCAGGGAAGGTTTTTGGGGGAGACTAGAGTCGATCAGGCACTCTACTCTAAGTCCTGATTGGTGGCAGCCTATCAGATCTAAGCTGGTAATTAAGCTTAGGGGAATTCATGCTAATACCCATATTTTGGACGCTAAGGTCCAGAATTGGGAATTATATTAGGACAGGGGCTTGATGGGGTGGGGATCCGGGTGTGTGTGGCTCATGGGGGTAGTTCAGGTGTAGGGCAAGTGGGGCTCCTTGGGGTGGGGGATTCTGAGTGCAAGGGGGTGAGGTTTGGTGGGATGGTCTGAGTATGAGGGGGTCTGCATGCAAGGGATTGGATGGATGGGGGAACAGCTCCCTGTACAGGGATCCTTCCTCCTGCAGCTGAGGAGTGATGGATGCAGCAAGTGGGTGAGGGGAGTTTGCAGAGCTTCCTGCAGCTGGGGGAGAAATCTTGGGATGGGGCTGACCCATCCCTGGATGCCATGCAGGAGAAAAGGAAGTCCTGTCCTCCCCAGCCGAGCTGGGACTAGCAGCTGAGCCTGGCTCAGGGTAGGAGCCACCTGCCAGGTCTTCCCTAATCCTGCCCCACAGTGATTTACCTCTCTGTTGGCTGCCCTGCTGGGGAGGGTCACATGACCATTCTCGTAGTTTTCTTTTGCATCCCTATCAGAAAGTCATTTTTCTGTGGGAAAGCAAAGAAATCTGCAGGGGACATAAGTTATGCACATGCATAGAGGCGAAGAATTCTGCAAGGAATAATTAACCACTGGAACAATTTATTCTCCATCACTCATGATTTTAGAATCAAGATTGGATATCTTTCTAAAAGAATTATTTTGGGGGAAGTTCATTGGCCTATGCTATATAGAAGGTCAGACCACATGATCAGAATGGTCTCTTCTGGCCTGAGCATTTATTGATCTAGTTGTGATTGACCACATGGTATTGTTACTGTTCCCTAAAGGGATGAGCACATGAGCATTTTTGGCACATGCTCATGGGGAAACTTGAAAGTGGGTGTCTGTGAATACCGCTGGATTACTGGCAAGCTAACACAGAAGGGGCATGATACAGCATGAAAATTCATTCATTTTTTGCCTCTTCCCTATTAACTTTTGAGATATTCAATGCTATCCTCACCCTCCACCTCCTGTGCAGCTCCCTAAACCCTTACCCTCCTCCAAGGAAGACATGAGTCAGAAACTCTGTAAGGCAAACCTCAGTGTTTCCTTACCCCTATGTCCTGCTGCTACTAATCTTACTGTAGCAAGGTGTGGTGTGCTCCCAAATGATTATTTTTTACAAAAGAGAAGATACGAGATGCATGTATGTACAATTTAAAAACAGGTGTCACTTTTAAAAGATTATAATGCATTTCTATTTTTATAATATTTAAATAGGTTGTGTATGTTATTTTATGGGCCTGTGAATGCACCAATCCTCAGATTCTATGTTTCTCTTCTGTTCCTTTGCAATGGCCAGGTGATTTAAAGTCATGACTCTCAAAGTGTGTGTGGGGGAACATGAATACGAGAAAATCTAAATGGTAAAACAAGTGGAGTATTTATGTAAATAGTGAAATGACCTTATGTAGTGGGACTACACTCTAGCTGATAGGTGTGCATAAGCACAGTCAAGAAAATGCATGGACAGAGAGGAAAGCATGGAGTGGATATCTTCTGCCCCAAATCTGTCTCTGCTTAAAATTTGCGGGGAGGTTGCTCAGCAAGCTCTCTATGAGAGCAATTTTAGAGCACAGAAGAATTGGGCCAAGAGTGCATGGCCAGAATACATGTGCATCATCATACTCATACTATAATACCCAACAGACTATTCATGTGTACAACACTTTTGGGGACTTTTATGTGATGTGCCAGAATTTGGTTCACACTCTTAATGTATATCTTAGTTAAGAGAGAACCACAGAGACTGGAATCTTCAATGGCTAATCAAATTGTAGATTTCATTTAAACCAGGGAGATTCAAAGCATGTTCACTGGAACACTAAAACTGTTCCCTCTATTCATTTCGGGGCGGGAGGGGGAAAGGATGTAGTCAATTTTTTATTTCATTTTAAAAAATGATTTACGTAGTTTACATTATAGTAAAAATCTTCACCAGTGACTTAACCTGACAACTCCCCCATGCTACTGTGATTCTGCGTTTGATTCTTTTTAGGGCATGAATTGTGGGATTGTAGAATCATGTAAATATGTAAAAGGTCTTTGTGCCAGAGCTGCTAAATCCTATCATCATGACTTATTGTGGTAGCCTCTTGGTGCATTATGATGGTTTTATGTAATCTTCATGTCTGAAGGAGGATTTCTTAAGGCCTTGACACCTTGGTTAATTAAGAGCGACTATGATATGGAGTGTAACATAATTACAGGATATCTTGGCATGATGCTTTTTCACAAACAACAAAGAAGTCCAAGACTTATCCATGCAAATTAACTTCTCTCTCCATCTCTTTTGAGACGGAGGGAGAGAGATTGCTATGAATGGGTACACATGTAAAGGATCTGGCATAATAGTATACAGAATATATCTATTCCTATTCTGTTTCCTCAGCTGGATTGCATGTATGAATGTGTGTACTTTTCTACCCAGACTTAAAGAGGAGAATTGTTCAGAAATAAAGCAGGTGAGTTTTTTTTCTTTTGAATATTTGTTTTTCATCATTATTATTATTATTTTGAGTTTTCAAGAAAATTGAATGTTCTGTACTCAGAACTGAGTAGATGGTGCTGTGCCTGAATGCTTCTATGATTGCTGGCTATTTTTTTCCCCATGATTAAAATTGGGCAAAATATTCATATAATGAAATTGTTTGTTTAAAACAAAAATGTAAAATCTGCCAAAGGAGGCTGATGGTTTGGTGTCCAAATGACAGGGCTGGGAGCAGGAAGTCATGAATCCTTTTCTTACCTTTGTCAGAGATTGGCCATAATACATGTAGCATTTTTACAGCACTTAACCAATATTATTTTGTAATGAATGTGATGCAAAGAGACATTAGCTGTCCCAAATCACTAAGTACATTAATATTAGAATTTGAACCTAGAGCTGCTGCTGGTTCCCAATGCCCACTCCTTTGCCCCACTATTGCCCCACAGGCAAGTTGCTTAATGTTTCTGAACCTCAGTTTTCTATTCCATGAAATGAGGCTAATACATATGGCTGAAGACATCTCAAATCCTATATATATTCAGATTGTATGTATAATAAAAATCATTGTCTCCCTTCCTACCTATAAGAACATTGAGGCTTCAGGTACTTAAGGGACTTACCTGGGGTCAGTGTTGCCCAGCAGAATAGGTACAGGTGGAATCAGAAGATATGGCTTCTCACACTGCTTCTGGAGCTACCTTGCTGTATTGTTTTGGTAGTCACTTAAACTCTCTGTGCTTAATGCAGCAAACCACATGACTTCTGATCATTTGCAGCACCATCCTCTTCTTCGCCAGCATTTTCAACATTTACCAATGTGATGGTTTTTATGGAATGTTATAATCTTTCTTTAAAAGCCCTGATTGTTCATGAGTCTTTTCACAAATATTAGTGCAAGTATAGCAATTGAGAAGCAATGCCCTCTTGACCAAACCAGATAACACAACTTTGTATCTCTATATTTTAAACATGAAATGCTTGAAGGAATCATTATGTCCCAATATGCAACATAGTTTTAAATGGCACTATTTCAACTTTAACTACAAGCTGTGTGAATTAAATTGGGCTGTCTCTTCTTGCACAACCTTTGACAAACAGCTTATCCTGTGATTGTGACAAGGAGTTCACAGAAGAATGACTCAAGTGACTGCTACGAACCCTGAATAACTGCTGTTTCAGCTTTAATTGACATGGCACTTAATTTTATTGGGTCTTGCTAACAAGACTACCATGGGCATGCAAAAAGTGTTTCTGAACACGGGCTGTATGATCTATATTGCCCATTTTATCAGTCTTATTCTAGAAATGAACCCTGACAGCTTATAAGAACATGATACAATGCTTTATTTTTTAACGAACTAGGCTGCTAGTGCCAAGTGATTAGAGAACAGCAAAGGGGTTTCAGTCTCAACCAGGAAGATATCATATCAATTGATAGCCACCACGTATGCTGTAGACACACAAGAGCTCCTAACTGAATACCACTGAATATTTGGCAAGATGTTTTCCCATGCTCAAAAAGCTGGTAAACAACATGTTATGAAAAGCAAAACAAAAACAAAACAAAAAAATCAACAGACTGAAAAGACTGGGAACACTACAGAACGGGATATTCAAGCCACACTGATGAAAGGACATGCAACACAGTCAATATGAACTGTAAACTCTGCAAGGAACTACAGTGGTAATTAAAAGGTAATAGCATAAGTTACGGTTGTATCAACTCCAGGTTACTTTGATTTCCAAGCCTCTTCTGAAGCAGGAAACAACAGGCTTGCAGAGACTGAAATATGTCCAGCAAGTCTATTGAGATAAAGAAATACATGTTTCTCTATTACAAAATATTATGATGGTGAGCAATGAAAAATAGGAGAACTTGTATTGCAGTCTAAGCATCCTCACTGCTGATTGATTGCTTTATCCACACCAAAACCACAGGCATGTGCAATCATGACAGTTGAAAAGCACCCAGATTGGAGAAGCTCATTTATCCATATCAGTCTATACCAGTGGATTGCTGCATTTTCCCAAACATATATAGCAAAACCAAGTTGCCAGACTTAGCTGAGGTGGACAAAAAGTTAGTTTGGTCACTAGACACCACAAATACTGGTTTAGAAGTAGGAAAAAAGAGTCTGAGGCAAAACCTTTAATGAGAATTCACCTGGACTTTGGGAAGTTTGGATTCAATTCCAAACATCATGGCTCAAATCAGTCTGTAGACAGCACATGTTTCTACTACCCATGTTATGGAACACAGCCAGAAACAGGAGCTGGCAATACATTAGAAGAAGAAATTCAAATTTCCATTCTTTTCTAACATAGTTTATATATTGAAAATATGTCAATGATAGCACTGAACCTTTTGTTAATCAGGTAGATTTGCTCATTGTTTATTTTATTATTGCTAGATCTGCTGTCAGTAACAATGCTACTTTATAAAGTTGTCTTTATGTCACCGTTATTTTATTAAGAGGATGATTATATATTTGCTAAAGAACAATTTCCATTTCATAATTTATATGAAAATCCATAAGAAAGTAAACTATTCTTCATAGACTTATCCTGAATATCTTACACTACCCTACGATCTCTATATTCTACAGAAAGATGTTTGTCTCAATTTGTTTTTCAGCGTTGTCCCACATTGTTCAAAATACATTGGCACCGTCATTGTTCAGAAAGACATATCAACATCTCTGGATATCTGTGTTAAGCCTAAGCTATTGAGAGTACAGTATTTAAATTATGTTTGCCTGAACTGATATTCTGCCAGCAACATTCAGGTGAAGCAGCCTAAAAATAACACAGCTCTATATTATACTTTAAATATGATATTCAAGCTCATACTGCTTTGGAGGAACAGAGAACTAAAAGAAAGGGACATAAAGCAATTAGGAATATGGGCAGAAAATAATAATGAGTATCACTAGGTACTGTAGTTGTCTTTTGTACATGAACTTAAATATTAAGTACAGTTAAGCAATTTGCTTACTACATTTTTTAGATGAACTGTCTGAAAATTATAATTATGAAACAGTTTTTACAACCTATCATTTATTAATCATTTTGGTGACTCATTTCCTTGTAAAACACTTTCTCATAGCTAGCTACCATAAGTTGCAATTGAATGATTTTTCCTCCTATTTAATTCTCCCTCTTTTTTCCTTATGAAAAAAAGCTTACACTTTTGTATACGTAGTGACTCTGATTTGGGCTGTCAAAATACAGCCCAAGGCAAACACCTGTATGTCATGCCAGTATATTCATGAATAAATTAGGCAAGATATTAAGAGGATAAAAAGTAACACTGGAAATCTTGATGATAACAACCACAAAACTTAAGCAAAATTGGAAATTGTTCCCATTCACCTAGTCTGAGTAAATGGAAGCACCTCACATCACTTGCTCTTCACTTTCAGCACCGTCTTGTGGCAAGGGCTCAGGACAATGATAATGGGGTTTGGAGTAAGAGGTATTCAGGTCTGCTACTACAGACTCTGACCCTTAGCCACTGGAGAACAGGCTCATAGTGTTGGCAATATAAGGGTTGTAGTATGGAAAGAGGAAGCTTCCAAAAAAATGTGAGAAACTGCACTGACTTCCTTTTATAATATAACAGGGCTTACCAGGGGGATGAGAATAAAGAATAGAAACAAAAACCTTAAGTGAAATGCAAATTCAAACAATATAAATAATCCAAGAACAAAATTAATGACAGCAACAAATCAGATATACCTTAATAAAATAAACTCTAGCTCCAAGGAGGAATGCTGGGGGAATTCCTGTCTGAAAGAGGGAGATACTGATTGCTCTAAGGCAGAAGTGGGCAAACTATGGTCTACTGGCCATATCCGGCCCACGGGACCGTCCTGCCCAGCCCCTGAGCTCCCAGCCAGGGAGGCTAACTCCTGGCTCCTCCTCGCTGTACCCCCTCCCCCACAGCCACAGCGCACCGCACCACCAGCGCTCTGGCCCACCTAGAGTGACCAGACAGAAAAATTGGGACAGGGGTGGGCGGTAATAGGAGCCTATATAAGAAAAAGACCCAAAAATCAGGACTGTCCCTATAAAATTGGAGCATCTGGTCACCCTAGGCCGCCTGCTACTCCTGCCGGGCAGTGTGGGTGGTGTGGCTGGCTCTGGCCAGGCGGCAGGGCTGCGAGCTCTGCTGCTCTGAGCAGCATGGTAAGTGGGGGGGAGTCTGGAGGACATTCAGGGGACAGGGAGCAGGGGGCAGTTGGATGGGATGGAGGTTCTGGGGGGGCGGTCAGAGGATGGAAAATGGGGGGGTTGGATAGGCGTGGGAATCCCAGTGGGGGGCTGTCAGAGGATGGGAGTGTGAGTGGAGGCGGGACTGTCAGGAGACAGGGAGCATGGGGAGGGTGGATAGGGGGTGTGGTCCCAGGGGGCAGTTAGGGATGAGGGTGTGGATAGGGGTCAGGGCAGTCAAGGGACAGGGAGCCGGCAGGTTGGATAGGCATGGGAGACCTGAGGGTGGCCTGTCTAGGGGCAGGGGTGTGGATAGGGGTCAGGGCAGTCAGGAGACAGGCAACAGGAGGGGTCCTGGGGGGCAGTTAGGAGCAGGGATTCCCAGGAGGGGGGGGTCAGGAGACAAGGAGCAGGGAGGGTTGGATGGGTCAGGGATTCTGAGTGGGGCAGTCAGGGGGTGGGAAGCAGGAGGGGACAGATGGGGGCAAGGGCCAGGCTGTTTGGGGAGGCACAGCCTTCCCTACCTGGCCCTCCATACAGTTCCGCAATACCAATGTGACCCTCAGGCCAAAAAGTTTGCCCACCTCTGCTCTAAGGCAAGAGACAAAGCAACTCTTCAAAATCCACCCCTAATGCTCCCAGGGAGCCTGGAAGCAGTTTCAAGGAAGCACCTGGGTAACTGGCTAAGAAGAAGACGTGAGAAAGCAAAAATTCAAGGTGGCTGTGATGGGATGTTCACCCTACACTAGTCTCAGAAGGGTAAATGAGCCGGAGATGGGGGCCAATTAACTTGATGGGCCACACCAGAATGGAACTGGGCTGGATAAGTAACCACTGATTGGGAATAGAGCCCAACTAAGCAGGAAATAGTGGGGCTATGATAAAGAAAGGAAGTTGGCAGTGGAAGGGGGGACTGTGGTGTGGAGGTCCTACACTCATTTTCTAGCTATAGAGCAGAAAAGGAGGAAACCAGAGGAAGAATAGAAGCCCTGGTGTCCTGGGCTGGCATGAAGGGCATACCCAGAAAAGGGTGGAGAAAAAGCCTCATAGACGTGAAGTAGAAGCAGCCTAGGGCAACACTATCTAGTTTGGGGACTGTGCAGACCTTATCTGCTGGTTCTGGGGTCCCTCAGTCAACACCTGGGGTAATGGGTGGGCATGGGTTCCCTTGCCAACCACTGTGGAAGTGGCACAGACCAGATAGGAGAGAAGACTGCCTAGGATGGTCATCCAGTAGGACTTTGATACACAGGAAGGGAAGGATTATAGTGACCTGGCCAGAGGGCCAAGTCACAGTGAGACAGAGAGGTGTCAAGGCGTATGAATGAGTGGCAGAAGGGGGTGTCAGACATGAGTGTAGCTATTCCCCTGAGCAGCCAGAAGGAGGTACCCCTAAGTGGTGACCATACCCCATGACAGTGTGGGTGCAGGTGTCTGCAGGCTAGTGAAGACACTGACAAGCAGGGTAAAGATAGAAGCAGCCCAGGAAAGTTGCAAGGAGATTGAGGCTCGGACAGCAGAACCAAGGAGACAGAAGGGGCTCAGGCATGCACAATGGAAATATTATGGGGGCTGATCTATGTCTGCCCCCACCCTCCTCAACCTCTGCTGATGCTCAAGCTCCCCCTGTGCCACTGGCACCTTGGCACACACATCTATCCTCAAACCTCAGGCCCATGTTCAGGGGCAAACCTTAGAGAAACAAACAGAGGAATCTCCAGCAGGAGCAGAGAAGTTATTTTACCTTTGTATTTGGCACTGGTGCGACCACAGCTGGAATACTGGGTCCAGTACTGTTGCCCATAATTCAAGAAGGATGTGGATAAATTGGTGAAGGCTCAGAGAAGAGCCACAAGAATGATTAAAGGAATAGAAAACCTGCCTTTTAGTCATGGGTGGTGGGTGACCCGTTGGCTCGGGGAGGCTAGCCCCTGACCAGCCCCATCTCTCCCTCCCTCCTTCTCCAGACAGAGTCCAGAGCCTGATCCCCGCCCCATGTCCACCAGCCCTGCCACCGAGTGCTGGGTGGATGCTGTGTGGCACCTCCAGCCTGCCCTCAAGCACAGGGCAGGCATTCCCATTGCTGGCAGCTCCCCCTCCCCTGCTGTGCGGTGTGGACCCAGTGCATGCCCCCCCCCCCACTACTGGGCAGCCCCAGCCACCCCAAGTCCTGTCCACAGCCTGGCTGTGGCCATCCTAGACCTAGCCCTAGCCCTGGCCGCAGCATGCTTCTCTGAAGAGGAGCAGCCAGCCTACCCAGTCTGGGGCGAAGGGGGAAGGGCAATCAGGAGGGGACCTTCCAGGTGGAGTGTGGGCAGGGCCACACTGAGCTGTTTGGGGAGGCACAGCTTCTTACAGGCTAGGATATGCACCTCCCATGCTTATTGTGAGCATGGAGCTCAATCTATTTCACTTAACAAAAGGAAGGGGGGAGGCATGATTTGATTATAGTTTGTAGTACCTACATGGAGAACAAGTATTTGATAAGGGGCTCTTCAGTACAGTAGAGAAAGGTAGAACAAGATCCAACGGCTGGAAGTTGAAACTAGACAAATTCAGACTACAAAAAAGGCATACATTTTTAACAGTGAAAACAACTGACCCTTAGAATAACTTATCAAGGGTTGTGATGTATTCTCCATCACTGGTAATTTTAAAATCAACGTTGGATGTTTTCTAAATGATACGCTCTAGGAGTTATTTTGGGGAAGTTCTATTGCCTGTCGTATGCAGGATGTCAGACTAGATGATCACAATGGTCTCTTCTGGCCTTAGGAATCTATAAAGGTGAGCTTCTCCCACCTCTGGACTGAAGAAAAATCATCAGCTTCTTAAAATAGGGCCCCAGGGCTGGAACCCAGAGGAGAGGGTAGACCTAGGTTTCCCTACCTCTTCCCACATCAGGAGGGGAAGTACAGGTGTCTAGAGTGAAAAAGGCCAAGAGCTATGTGTTCCAGACAGCGGCCAAGGGCCAGCTTGGTGGCCACTATACTTTGTGTTCTTTTATTTTGGACTTTTCTGTTAACCCTGGAAAGGGAAAGGAATGGACTAAGAGGTGATCTGTCTGGAGGCCACAGAAAAACTAAACCATTGTGGAATCAGGATGAACAAGGGGGCAGTAGAGTGATAGAAGCCCACATCCCAACATAAAGGGCACTCTGGTGGAAGCTGCACATCATAACAAGCATAGTAACTTCTCATTAAGGCCAAAATTCAGTGAGGCACAATTTTAAAGTTAAGGAAATGCTTAAGTTTCATGAAGTTGCTTTGTGAGCTTAGGGTCTAGGTCTGGGGGAAAATTAAAAGCCTTAAACCCAAACAATCTCAACCAGTTAAATAGGATTGTTTCTAGTAGGTTTTTTTTTGGTGAGTAGGGGAGGAATAGTGTGAAGAGGGAAGTAAGTAGATTGGCACCAGATCAGGAAAAAAAACCAACTTAAAGGCAATACCAACTATGCCCCCGGGAACTGGGATTACATGGACATCAGCTGTACAGTCACTCTAGGATAGTATTTCTCAAATGCGGCCACTGTGGCTGCATGTGGCCATCAAAGGCTTTTCTTGCAGCCACAGCCTCCTGGCCTGTGACTATGGGGGAAGGCAGCGTCCCCTCCCCGGTGTTCCTGGATGCACCACCTTCGTGTTGGTTGCTAGAGCCACCAGGAGGGGTCACCTGGGGCACAACACTGGAGAAGCAGGCAACCGGTGAGTTCCCCACCTTCCCAGGGGCAGCGGGGCTCAGGCTTTTGGGTGGCAGGGTGGCAGGCTCTGGCTGCGGGGCTTTGGGTTCCAGATCTTGGCTCTGGCTACGCGGTGGCAGGCCCCAGGCTTCAGCCATGTGGCTTCGGGCTCCGTCCCCCAGATGCAGTGTTTCAGGCTCCAGCCTCCTGCTGCTTCCCCTGGCCCCAGCTGCCTCCCCTGGACCTCCCCCACACCATCTATGGCTAAATTTGTCCCCAGGCTTGCCAGGGCTGAGTAAGTCAACTGTGAAAAGTGACACCTGTATGTTTGTTAACATCACTTTTCACAACAGACTTACTAGTGAGCAATAAATAAATTAAATGATTTGAATGTGTATATGTGAATATTTATTTTCTTTTTCTATAGTTTATTAAGTATTTTGGGAAAAGTGTATGGGTGCAAACAACAAGAGTTGGTGGCCGCACACTGAGGTCACCAAATAATTTGTCCTGAGAGCCCCTGCTCCAGAAAGATAGAATGATTTAAGACCGATGTATTTAATAGACAATGCACTGCCCCACGGTAGGATGTGTTTGGCATGGAGCTTTGACCTTCTTGCTCACATGCATCTTTTCCGAACTGTAAATAAAAGCAGTGGATTTACACCTGCTGAGGAACTAGCCTTATCTGTGGATAAAATATGCCAATTAAAAAAAGATTTAGGAAAAAACCTGATAAAAGTAGAATAAAAAATAAACATGGGCCCAAGTTTCAACACTTGGCAGTAGAAGTACATTTTGTTAAAGGTTGAGGTGTTGAAGTCCAGAGCTTTGACCAGCAATTTATGAATAACAGGGCCAGCCACAACATTCCACTTGATCTGAGCTTCACAAAAATGTTGACTTTAGAGTAGTTCTAATATGTAGCTTTTGTAAAGCACTTTGTAGGTATTAACTAATTAATGCTCACAACACCCTCCAAGGTAGTAGGTAAGTATTCTTATAATCATTTTAACAATGGGGAATCCAAGGGCCAGGGAAATGAAGTCACTTTCCCAAAGCCATAAGCAGAGGTGGCTCTAGGCATTTTGCTGCCCCAAGCATGGCAAGCAGGCTGCCTTCGGCAGCTTGCCTGTGGAGGGTCCATTGGACCCACGGCTTTGGCGGACCTCCCACAGGGACGCCTGCGGGAGGTCCGCCAAAGCTGCGGGACCAGCGGACCCTCCACAGGCATGCTACCGAAGGCAGTCAGCCTGCCGCCCTCATGGCGACCGGCAGAGTGCCCCCAGTGGCTTGCCGCCCCAAGCACATGCTTGGAGTGCTGGGGCCTGGAGCCGTCCCTGGCCATAAGGGAAGTCACCAGCTGGACCAGGACTAGAACTTGGGTTCCTACTGACTTCTATTTCCGAGTTCATACTAGATCTAGGGATTCAATTCAAGCCTATCTCCAGTAAAAATATTTGAAAAGAAAAAAAACTTATTTTCAAATATTGTCTGATCAGTGAAAAAATATATTGCTTTTTTCTTTTCTTTTCTTTTTTGCTATAGTCATTCAAAAGAATGACTGTCCAGAGCTGCACTTTTCTAACTACTTTCTAGAAAATAAAATTAAAGCTCATCCTCCAATTTCCTTGAAAAGATTCTCATGTCACAATGTATGTAAAATTAATATTTCTCTTCTTCAGGGAAGATGCAAGGAAGTTAATTTTTTTCTAGTAATGTATGACTACAAGCAGAAGTAACAGACTGTGCACATTTTCTTTAAAACTCTTATTGAGAAACCACAAATTACTGCAGATTGCACCATAACTGTGACAAGATAAAGTTATAGCTATAAGTTATATTGATTCTGGTTAGATATATGAAGAAGGGACACTACAGTACAACAGTAATCAATCAGAAAAATAATGTAGAGGCTAATCAATGTCCCTGAATAAGAGAACATTAATCCCCGATGGAGATATTACAAAAGCAAAAATATCTACCTTAGCTACCTAAATTCCACTCACCAGCTTCTCCTATTATGTTGATCAAGGAATCGGATTTCAGAGGGCTCCAAAGAGCTGTTGTTTCAAGTCTGATTTTTTTCATTATTCTATTTAATTGTGTGCACTGTAATTTAATTTAATGTAATGCTGTCTCTATTGTGGCAGTGCAAAATTTCTTGTAACAGTAACCCATTAAAGAATATTAAAAGTATTTATCATGGTCCTCAGGAGTACAGATAACATTATGCATGGAAAACTGGGATTTAACATAATTGCTGCAAATAATTCAAAACAGTCGTTTCTGTGTTTATCTATATGTAAAACAGCAAGAACAATTATCGTAAAACAAAACCCAGCAAGATCAAAACTAGTCTTTATGGAGCCCCGTGCAGATAAATAAAATATTTTGGAATATAAATTACTAGTCTGCAGAAGTACAGATGGGAAAAGCCATCAGCAAGAAAGATCTACAGTCCCCAAAACTGCTCTAAGTCATCAAGTTCAGATACTCATGCTTTCTCTGTCTCTCAGTTTTCTCTCTCTCTCTCTGATACTGTTTCAGGCTTTTTTTAAAAAAATGTAACAGAACCTGCTCCAAAAACTCACATTGATTAGGCCCTTAAGGCTTGATCCTGCTCCTGTTCAACTCAGTGGGAAAAGTCACCAGTGGATTGAATAGAGATAAGAATGTAATGCTGGTAGGAGATAACAGATTGACCATGATAGACATTAAAGCCAATGATACTATGCTAGTTTACACCAGCTGAGACTCTGGCCCATCAGTTCAAAGTGGTCTGAAATTTTAAAGAGTTTAGCACAGATCTGGATTTCAAAGTTCAAAATTCAAGAGAGTCTGAATCGAGCATTTTAATTCACCCCACAGTGGAGCAAACTAGAGAAAAGTTGGATCTGGTTTATGCAGGGGCTCATATCCAATTTAGAACATATATTTCACTGTATATCAGATACATGGGGCTTTATTTATATATCTGGTGCTGTCAAACAAGGTTTACCACATACAACAGACAACCAGTGAAAATACATGACTGTAAACATAGCCATGTATTTCATGAAGCTCTTTTCAGGCCAATGTCTTACTGAGATGGAATTGTTACGAATAGGCAAAACAAAAAATAAAGAGCATTTTACTCTCTAGGGAACAACTATCACTTCCTTTCTCAAAAGAACATCCTGACACTTCTTTGAGAACCTCCTTTTGCCATGCAAAATGCCTTCTTTGATGCTCCTTTAGAAACACTGTCTTTATAAGCACACACTGCTCTTTGAACCTAGTAAAGTCATGTTAATAAAGAGCTGCATCACACATATGCAAGTTGTTGGTTGACCAAATTCCCATTAATTACCTCTTTTTAAGAAGTCTAGACTCTTATGGAACAGATTTCCACTGAAGCATGAATTCCTAACTCTTATTCACTGGGCCAGGGATATATAACATTATTGAATCTTATCATCTGAATGTGACTGACCTGAGCTTTATCAAATATTGGCCCATCTGCACTCAGTACCACTATAATAACAAGAAAGGGAATGGTGGAGGGGACACAAAGGATTTTAATAGCAGAGAAAGAAATATGTGCACTGAGGGGAAAGAAAAAAAAGAAAATAAGATAGAGCAGTAAGGTACTCATGCCTTATTGTGATAGACTGAAGGAGTTCAATCTATTTAGCTGAACAAAGAGAAAGTTAAGGGGTAACTTGATTAAAGGCTAGAACTAGCTACAAGAGCAAGAAATATTTAATAATGGGATCTTCAGTCTAACAGAAAAAAGGCATAACATGATCCAATGGCTGGATATTGAAGCTAGACAAATTCAGACTGGAAATAAGACGTACATTTTTAATAATGAGAGTAATGAATCATTGGAACAATTTACCAAGAGTCATAGTTGATTGTCCACCATTCACAATTTTTAAATCAAGATTGAATGTTTTTTTCTAAAAGCTACATTCTAGGAATCATTTTGTGGAAGTTCTGTGGCCTGTGTTATATCGGAGGTCAGATTAGATTATCACAATGGTCCCTTCTGGCCTTAGAATCTATGCATTCTGTTTCTCACATTGGAGACTCTATAGAAAACCATAAAAGGCCAATCTTGAGGTCTTTCATCAGTTTTTACTTGGAACAGAAAAAAACCCTAAAGAACCACTTTGAGACTTGGCCCCATGGAAGTAGTTTAATTTATCAGTACAAAAACAAAAAAACAAGTAGCCAGCCTTTTTTGGAAATAGCAATATGAGTCTCACAACTATATTGACAGAACTGTGAAATATGAGAGTCTGTTCTAACATCAGATGCGAGGGAGGAGATGAAGACTTTTAATATCACCACTGTGTTGCACCAGTAATAAAATAGGGATCTTTCAGCATCTGTTCAATGTCTGATATAATTCTTTGAAGAGTGTCCTCATAGAACAATGTAATTTTCTAAAGTACCAGCTCTAGAGTATGTAATTCTTCAGAGAAGGTTCAGTTGCCCTCTTTGTTATTCAGTTTTGAAAATGCCACCATTAATAACATGGAAATATTATATTACTTCATGAATCAATTTAGCAGAAAATATTTAAAGTGGTGCAGATGGCTTATTCCCTATGACACATCTAGTGTCTAGCCCTGCTCTCTCTCTCTCTTTCTCTGATATCTCTGTTGCGGAGTTCCTCCTCTCTGACTATCACTTTGTATCTTTCAGCACCACCCATCAGTCCACCTCCACCTTCTATCACTCAGACTTTCTGTGACTTCCAGTCCATCAGTGCTTGAACTTCTGCACCTAAACCAGACTGGTCTCCTTGTGTCCAAGCTAAATTGTCTCAACATGTGTTTCTGACATCTCAACATAGCTAAAACAGAGTTCTTAATCTTTTCTCCTCTCTCCCCTAAGTACTACTTGCTACCTCCTTTCTTGATCACTGTGGACAACATCACCATTCTTGCCTGTCACTCAGGCCCTAAATCTGGGCATCATCTTAGACTCAGGTCTCTCTCTAGAACACCACATCCAGTCTGTTTAAATCTTGCTGATTTTTTCTGCATGACGTCTCTAAGATATGGCCTTTCTATCCATTCACACACTCTCATCTCACATTTTGATTACTGCACCATCTTTGTTTCTGGCCTTGACAAAGGAAACCTAGCCCTGCTCACATCTATTCAGAATGCTGCTGCAATGATCATTTTCCTAGCTGTTGCTTTGATCACGTCATCCCTCTCTTTGCATCTCTCCGCTGCCCCCCTTCTCTAACACACAGATAAGCTGCTTATCTTTATTTTCTAGGCCCTTCATTAACTAGCCCCATCCTATCATCTCTCATTTGCTTATTGAGATGTTGACTCTCACCTCTGATTGGGCCTATGATGCCAGCCTCAATAGCCTACTTATTAAATTTTCTCCCATGCTGTCCCTCCAGATAGGGAAGAGCTCCCTGTAAACATCTACAAAATGAACTCAGCATTCTCCTTCAAAACCCTCCTCAAAACTTGTTTGCCATGATACTTACAAAACACTTCATATGGTTAGAATGCTGGTATGCTCATACCACTGCCTATTGTGCTTGCCAATAAAGTTTCTTTGTTTTCTTTTAGTCCTCTGTCTGTTAGTATCCATCTATTAGCTCTTGTCTTGTACTTAGACTGTAAATTCTTTGGGGCAGGAACTGTCTTTTTGTTCTGTATTTGTACAGCACCTAGCACAAAATAGCCCTGGTCCATGACTAGGACTCCTAGACGCTGTGGTAATACAGATAATAAATTCTAATGATAATACCTTACTATCTCAGAATTAATAGGCAAACATCTACATTCTTCTTCTGAACTTCATCCTCCCACACAGTAAAATATTATGGGTGGAATTTTGTGACCACTGAAGTCAATGTTAATCATAAGCAACCATAAGAATGGCTCTACTGCATCAGACCAGTGGTCCATCTAGAACAGCATTCTGTCTTCTGACAGTGGCCGATTCCACGTGCTTCAAAGGCAGGGAACAGAACAAGGCAATTATCAAGTGATCATCCCCAGTCCTTGCATTTGGCAGTCAGGGGCTTAGAGACACCCAGAGCATGGGGCTGCATCCCTGACCATCTTGGCAAAAATTCACTATCCTTCATGAACTTATCTAAATCTTTTTTGAACCAGTTATAATTTTGGCTTCACAACATCCTTGGCAAAGAGTTCCATGGGCTGACTGCATTGTGTGAAGAAGTACTTTGTTTTATTTGTTTTGAACCTGTTGCCTATTTATTTCATTGGATGACCTCTGGTTCCTGTGTTATGTGCAAAGCTGCCGCTGAGCACAGTGGGACCAAGCTTCAGCTCCAATGCCTCTGAGAGCTTCTATTATAAAAGATTCCCTTACTAATCAAAGGAGGTGACTAATAACTACACAAACTTCACATTTCAAAAAAAGCTACAAACATTCAAGGTTCTTAAAAGTATGTATGAAGCATACATGTATGAAACAGCTCTTGCTATTATCACTTTTCTTGGAACTTATGAAAAATAGGGTCAGGCTTTATGAAAGAAAGGATAATGTCCACTTTTTCTCAGTTTTCAAATTTCAGCAGATAATTCATTTGCATTATCTTATTGGCATATGTACTGGTTTTCTATGAAGATGACCATTTGATAATTAATGCTAGATCTCTTTGTAAAACAAACCAACCCATCAAAAATTCCATATGCATTGCTATCATGCATCTGTAAATTAAAGCATTAAATTGGCCAGATTTCCTCCCCTGCCGCACCTCCTCCCCCCAAATATAGCCTCTGTGAACTGGTCCACCAGCACAAAGGAGCCATAAGGCTCTTGGATTTGCTCAGTTGAAGATTTCCCTGTCATGACAAGTCCTCGACTAGCATAAAACCAGCATAGACACCTCCTCCACTTCCTTTGCACTGAGAAGCATAGGGAAATATTGGGGCTATAGCTGGAGGGTTGGGGAGAAGGAAGCATGGGCAGTGGTCTGCTTTGCTCTCGCAATTCCCAATTGGTTTGCTGATTCCTACGGGCAATGCCCAATCTACATACTTTGCAATAACCGGTTAGCAACTCTAAATGAGGCCAGGGACTGGCCAATGGAAAATAAGACCCAACATTACGAAGCAATAAACAGTTCTTTTTCAGTTCTACCTTAATTCCCCTTCAGAAGCAATACTGGACATTGGGTGCAGCTGGGAATCTTAGTGAGTATGTGAAAAATCCATGTGTTTTAAACATATACGTTGTGATATTTGTTGCAAAAGTGAAAGTGTGGAAAACATCAGAAACACGAATGATTCTATAGGCAAAGTTTAACACTCATAAATAGAAAACAGTTCTGAAAATTTGGCTGAAGAGGTTCAAATGGCTGTAAGATCATTAGTTTTTACATGTGAAGTGTAACCTTTGAAAGATTCTTTTAACATTTAAAATGAATGATCATTCAGATGGTGCTTAACCCAAAGTTAAAATAGGAGCTAGAAAGATTGACAGAGAGCAAAAGAGCAACAATTTTGGTTGTCTAGAGGAGAAAAAATGGAAGTGTCATTTTGTCTATGGAATGTGTTTTGTTTCCTTGGCAGATAACATTTGAGAATGGGGGTGCTGCTAGCAGTCCTTTTTCACCTCATTGAAATGAGAACAAATCACTGGAGTTTCATTTGATGGTTGTTGTATGAGATCCTAAATTTTGATGGATAGGGGCAGTTGATTTTTTTTGTGGTTTGGAGGCCCTCACAGAAGTGACCCAGAACTTGTGGCCATATTTAAGCAGGTAAGAATGTGCTTAATTGGGTTGGGACATTACTGTTCAATCAACTCATAGTTAGAAGACATAGAAAGGGCCTAATCCTGCTCTTGAAGCTGTCATAGGTTTCACCCCCACTCTGGACTTTAGAGTACAGATATGAGGACCTGCATGTGAACCCTTAAGCTGAATTACCAGCCTAGACTTGGTTTTGCTGCCACCAGTCCCAAGTACTAACTCCCTTCCATGGGTAGTCTTGAGAGACTTCTTCACCAATTTCCTGGTGAACACCGATCCAACCACTTGGATCCCCCCCTCTTTTCCCCCACTGATTCCTGGTGAGTCCAGATCCAATCCCCTTGGATCTTAACACAAGGAAAAATCAATCATGTTCTTAAAAATAAGACTTTTAATTAAACAAAAGAAAGGTAAAAGAAAAAAACCTCTGGGAGTGATTAGCATACCAGCTACTCTCACAGACAACAGATTCAAAATACAGAGGATATTCCCCTTGGCAAAAACTTAGTACACAAAAGAATCCCCAATTTGATAATTCTTCTAATTGCACAAAGACAAAGTCACAAAAGAAAATAAACATGAAGCTATTTATTCTTTTCTAAAATGTACTTCTCTGATAAGAGGCTGGTTCCTTGATCTTTTCCACTCCAACCAAAACTGAAACTGATCAAGACAAAGGGAACTTCCTTCCTTCCTTTTGAAACATCCTGTCCCCCCATTGGTTCCTCTGAACTTGTTAACCCTTTACAGGTAAAAGAGGCATTAACCCTTAACTATCTGTTTATGACAGAAGTTAAGATTGCTCTTGGGATACAATGGCTGCAAACTCAAAGACAGCATGTCTGTTGAGGTAATAATAGCCAAGTCAATATTACCTTTACATATGCCATAGAAATCAAATCTGTAGGGAAAACCAACAGAAAATTTGAAAAGGTGAACAAAATTTAGTGTTCCAAAATTACCTATTCAAGCCTCTGGATGTGAGCCAGTTCTCTAAATCCAGTAATTCACACAGTTTTCCTTTCTCTTAGTAACTTTACAATTGAAGATGATGGAGAATTTATTTCAGTGGAGCAAAAATGTTTTACTTGAGGGAAAAAATATTTCAGGGATAATTGAACACATTCCAGATCACATCTCCAAGAGGGTTAAAAATAAAAGGATGGTAGTCTGTGTTTTTAAATATCCCAACTTATATTTACAAATAAAAGAGTAGAAACATTCTCATGGGAATGACTGAACCTCTCATTTATGTATAAATTTTAAGTAACCCCAGTGAAGTGAATGAAGTTAAACAGGTTTAAAACTGGTATGAGAAGAGAATCTGACCCAATGTATCTGATACACCACTACCTCGCACTTTATGTTGTCACTTACACCTGTTCAAAGAGGGTGTAAAATGCTATTGTTCTGATTTGGTAGTTACACACTCATTTCACACTCACCTTGCACTCGTGTAAATGACTACAGAAAGTGCAAAGCAGTGGAGAATCGAGGCCATTTTAACCGTATAGTTTCTGCCTCAACTCATGCCAGCATGCCCAGTCTGGATCTAATTTTTCAATAAAACCTGGGAATAGGACATATTATTATACTCAGATCATCAGCTTCTTTGGATTGCACTTATAGGCTTTCTTCTCTCCTGTTGGGCAGGGCAACTCTTTTATGTGGTCTTCCCAGAAAACTGGTGGGATTCCAGAATACTCAGAGAATTTACTGCTCAGGCATTACAGCACTCTGCTTATGGTCTAGTGTAAAGATATAATCATCTGCTGTCCCAAAGAAAGAGAAAGGATGGTCTTGTGGTTAAGGCACTGGGTGCAGACACAACAGTCCTGAGTCCTGTTCCCAAATCCTCCACAGATTTCCTGTGTGTTAGTCAATTTATCTCTTTGGATTCAATCTTAATCCAGCAAAGCACTTAAGTATGTGCATAGCTTTAAGCACATGCTTGAGAGTTTTGCTGGATTAGGACCAGAACCTCTTGTAGAAAATAGCCCTCTAAGGCTCAGAGGCGCATCTATAAAATTGGGATAATCATACATTTGTACTTCAGGAGTTTTGTGAGCTAAACACATACTATGGTGATCAGCACTATACTAAAGCCAGTACAGGTAAACATCGCATATGGAAAACACACAATAGAAGTGGCAAGGAAGAAAGATGGAGCATCGATGGTGGAACAGTCACTCACTTTGAACAGATGTATTACAGGAGTCAAGACAAAAAAAAAAGTCCTTTCTGCTTGACATGGAAAGGTTAAAACAAGTTAGCCTTGAGAGAGGGGACCTGATAATATTGAGAACATAACATAAGAATGGCCCTACTGGGTCAGACCATTTAGCTCAGTATCCTGTCTTCCAACAGTGGCCAGTGCCAGGTGCCCCAGAAGGAATGAACAGAACGGGTAATCATCAAGTGATCCGTCCCCTGTTGCTCATTCCCAGCTTCTGGCAAACAGAGGCTAGGAACACTATTCCTTGCCATCCTGGCTAATAGCCATCGATGGACTTATCCTCCATGAATTTATCTAGTTCTTTTTTGAACACTGTTATGGTCTTGACCTTCACAACATCCTCTGGCAAGGAGTTCCACAGGTTGACTATGCATTGTGTGAAGAAATACAAATATGATAAGGGCTGTTTATAAAGAGGACGGTGATCAATTGTTCTCCATGTCCACTGAAGGTAGACCAAGAAGTAATGGACTTAATCTGCAGCAGATTTAGGTTAGATATTAGGAAAAATCTTTCTAACTATAAGGGTAGATAAGCTTTCACATAGGCATCCAAGCAAGGTTGTAGAATCCCCATATATGGAGGTTTTAAAGAACAGGTTGGATAAACACCTGTCAGGGATGGTCTAGGTTTAGTTGGTCCTGCCTGAGGATGGGGGCCTGGGCTAGATAACCTCTCAATGCCCTAGCCAGCTCTACATTTCTGTAATGCTATGTTCAATCTGATAGCTTGGTGCCTAGCAGCTGCACTGCCACTCTATTGCTTTGCTAGTAGTTCTTCTGTGTGTGCAGGGTCATCTCTATCCTTGGTGGAGTGCGAAGTATTTGATTCATTAGGTGCAATGAAATATTTTTACTCAGTTTGCCTCTTCTCTAATGAAGAGCCCCCATTTGTAATACATTATTTAAACAGTACCTGAAACTTGAATAGGAAAGCAATTAAAAGTTAATTCAGTAACTGACAAAGACTTCACAGATGGAAAAGTAGCTTCCATGCTGAAATTCTATGCTGCACTGACTGCTTATTCTCCAGTTTAAGGAAATAGTACCGTGGATGGGGAGAGCACCTTCCAAACAGCTTGAAGAAAAAATACATGAATATTTAAATAGTGGGTGAAATGAATTTAAAAAAAGTGTACAAAATACAAATTAGAGCCAACAGAGTTTGTCTAAATAAAAAATAATTTATATTGAGGGAGCAATTAACCCAATGATAGCCAGAGGATTTAACTCAAGTACTGTAATTATCATTTAAATTTTAAACTAATACCTATGAATGAGAGCTCACTGGCCTGTGTGACAAGTTCTGTTATATCTAAGTAATTACAGATTTACTTCCAAATCCTGTCCTTCTTAAGTAAAAATCATGGTTTAAGTGAAAGATTTTGGAATACCTGTGAATGCTACTAAGGCGCTGGGAGCTGTTTTGTAATTTAATTGTTCTGCCTTCTGTATTTTGGCTATTTATTTATTTAGATTTAAAATTCTTCACCAAAGAATGCCTACCCAGAGCCCTGAACACTGTTGACATATATTTAAACACACAGTAAAAGAGAATATGGTGGTAAAATAACTTTGTCCTTCTGCTCTGTGGCCCATGAAAACCTGCCACCAAATGTATGTGGGTGCTGGGTGGTGTTGGTGGCCTGTGATATACAGGAGGTCAGAACAGATAATCTGGCAATCCCTTCTCGCTTTAAACTCTATGACCATATTTATACTCACTCTTTCTTCCTTGCCCCTATACTTTTTCTATTTTCAGTTTGCCTTGTTCATCCCTTTTTTTGTTAACCTGAGATCATGGCCTCCCCTGTCCTCTCTCACCAATCACGTTTATCACTATAAATAGTATTATCCAAAGTACAGTTATATTTCTGGGTAAAGATCATGCTTCCCAAGGATAATCTCACATATTCCCATGAAAGCTCATCCCAGACAACATTCATTAAAAATAAAAGATATTTTGATGTGGCCAAATATCATGCAACTTGGGTACTGGACTGTGCTTATTATCGTGAGCTTATCTGTACTCCTCTTATCATTATCATTATTTATTTGTTAAGCACCAATGATGTGCTCACGAATAGACACAAATAAATGCAGTCCTTACTCCAGGGAGCTTCCAATTTCAAGTATACTCATCATCATATACCAAATTAAAGGTTATGTTATAAAACACTCAGTGAACGTTCTAATGTTAGCATGGACATTTTAGTGTTGTGTTGGCCCTAAAGAAACTGTCCAGCTACAGAACTAGTGCTGTCTCCATAGCATATCAGATAGGAAACCTGACTGAGGAAATGTTAGATTTTGGTGGAGATGGCTCCCAACCACCTTTTCAATCATCTTACCCAAGAAGGGAGAGATGGAAGATGGGATGGTCATCAAACAATTTTTACCAAATGATTATCTCTTGAATACTGGCCAGCCTATCAAGTGCTTAAGCATGGTTTGCTACTTATCCTCCCTGAGAGGAATGTAGACAACATTGGTCAGTATTGGATCAAGGAAGACCCTATAGCTTCCTATGCCATCCATTCACATCTGGTATCATTCATATCCATTCTATTCTCTCACACATGCTGTTCTGAAACAGTTAAACAATATGAAGAATACTTTATTATTAATTATTATTATTCTTATTATTATTTATTAAAGGCTGTTACTCTATACATGAAAATTAAACCAGGGAAACGTGGAAGGGTCAGTCCAGCCCAAAGATTGCACTCTGCTTCTCTTCCCCTTCCCTTCTGCAACACCCTGTGACAAGGGAAGGGATTCCCTCACTAGACTAACCCAAAAAATAAATGACCTGACAGTGGCCAAAGGTCCCCCTGAGTCCTCTGGAGGGAACATGTCCTCTCTTCACACAGAATAGTTATTCCAGCCCACAGGGGACACATCTTCAATTTGGTAGAAAGGACTGGACTAGCACAGGGGTTGCAGTGTGTAGAAAAGAGGGTCCTCACTTATTGAACACTTGAAAATAACTTTATTTCCATGTACAAGTGTATACTTAATAGCACATAATTGCTTGCTTAACATGTATTCTTTGCAGATTTAGCTCCTAAAAATAATGTTTCAAGCAATTATTAACTTGGATATGATTGTAAATCATGCACAAACTTTATGTGGATTGATGTCCCTCAGCTGATTCTATTCATAATCAATTTCCTCTTATCTACTGGTTTTTGTTTTCTTTCACAATTATCTTCCATGAATTGGAAGAAGAGGGAAAAAAAGAATAAAAAAATGGGCAATTTAGTATGACTATGTTTAATCTCATCACTATCAGTTCTAATGAATAGATTTGCATGTGTATAATACTATACCACTACAGGAATAACAAGCTATAATAGCATCATACGAGTCAGCAAAATAATGAGAGTTCTCAGGATGGACAGCCTGTTATTTCAACCTGTCCTAAGATCTCATTGGAAACTGGCTGTTCTCTTACGATTGACACAATTCACACTGATCAGTGCTGCATCCATCATGTTAGGTAACACCTTCTGCAGTCAATTCAAAAATATACTCTGCTATTTAGATACTAAACATTTTGAAATTCAGTGATTTAGAGTAGAGTCAACATTAAAGCCAGAGTTCTGGGTAACAAGTCTAAGAGAAAAGTGCGTGTACAAGACAACCTTACCCCCTGTGCTTCCAATTGTCATTGCAACTTCTTGTGTTAACTGGAGCTATTTTAGTCCAAAACTATGCTACTCTGTCCCCTTAGGTTGCATCTATTACAGAAAATTGAACGGTTGCTAATTAAACCAGTGGTATCAATTTAATCACAAAAGTGCAGGGTATCCACTCTTGCTATGCTGACTGGGTAAAGAACTGTTGCCCATTAATGCTCTGCTATACTGTTGCCATAGCATTGCCCTCTGGGTGCTTATCCCACAGTTCCCAGCACAACTTCCTGTGGCAGGTGCATAATTTCTACGGCACACAGTGTGCATTTGAAGCTGCTCACCTTCTTCGTTTTGAGTTTCCCTTATTGCCTACTTTAAGTGGATTTGTCCTGCATGAGGAGTCACACATACATTGTGTGGGGCAGGGGATACTCTTCAAGGCAGTGTGCCCAGTTGAGGCACAATGCTTTCTAATGCACTGGGGTTGCATATGGCCACAGCAATACTCTGTTACAGGGGTCGGCAGCCTTTCAGAAGTGGTGTGCCAAGTCTTCAGTTATTCACTCTAATTTAAGGTTTCACGTGCCAGTAATACATTTTAATGTTTTCAGAAGGTCTCTTTCTATAAGTCTATAATATATAACTAAACTATGGTTGTATGTAAAGTAAAGAAGGCTTTTAAAATGTTTAAGAAGCTTCATTTAAAATTAAATTAAAATGCAGAGCCCCCAAGACTGGTGGCCAGGACCCAGGCACTGTGAGTGCCACTGAAAATCAGCTCGTGTGCTTCCTTCAGAACCCGCGCCATAGATTGCCTACCCCTATTCTATTACATAGTGCAGTATTTGTGCACAAACACCTCTAAGGACAGAACAACACCCACAAGCTGATGAAGAAGCAGGATTTCTCCCTTTCCAGTTTTTGCTACGTTAGGTGATCAAGTGGATGCAAAAGGTTTCTGTGGCACAAGAAGACCACCGATGACAAACACAGACAGAACATCCAGCCAAAGCTTCTAAAGAACCTAGCTAGAGATTGATCTAGGTGGTGCTCAATCTGCAAGGAAGCTACATCCCTCTGGGCTTTGCAACACTGATGATGATGGCCCCTCCCAGTCCCATTTACTATAGATAGCACCACTCTGGGCACTAGCCTTGTTATAGTTCTTGTGCTCTCTGAGTTCATGGGCTGTAACTGTACAAAAGGGCTGGCGTAGAAAGGAAGAGCCTTCTTACTCAGGGGCAGGCATACTATGGTCCTTTGTTTGTAGCCTATGTTCATAATCAATTTCCAAATGTTATTCCCATCCTTCTTTGTATGTTTTCCTGCTTCTTATTCATTACTTCATTTGCATAAATCTCCCCATGGTCAAATCCTCCGATTTCTTATTCCTCCTCCATGCGAAATACACACATTCTCTGACAACTCCATCATTTCAATATTTGTTTGTCATAGACACTCATCAATTTGGACAGGGCAAATCAGCAGATAAATCCTCTTTAAAATATGTGCTTAAGAACTTCAGAGCAGGTACATTTTTCATCTTTTCCAACAGTCATATCTCAAAAATTGTGTTCCCAGTTCTCTGATTCAGTCCAGCTGCAGCCAGCACAGGACTGGAGAAGATGAGGACAAAGGTGGCTTTAATCTAGCCAGCTGCTCTACCCTATGCACAGCTGCCCACACACCCAATGGACTATTCTAACAGCCAGGGATCAGGCAGCAGTGGTGGTACCCAGGCTGTGCTGTCTACTGCTAGGGACTGAAAGAGAGAGAGAGAGAGAGGTCGCACAGGAGCTGTTTGGAGATTCCCCCAGCCTGGGGAATACTTGGGGAGTTTTTTAAGCCTTGACCTCAGCAACTATATCCAGAATGGTGCAAAAAGCCAGAGCCGAATCTAATGGCAAATATTTAAGCTCAGTGAAAGTTCCATGTTTTACTGTATAAAGGAGACCAGTGGGTGTTTTCCTACAAGAAAGCTTGTTTGAAAATGGCAATTCCCCTCCCCTCCTTTTCTGTATAGCAAGGCTTGGGCTATTGTTTCTGTTCATAATAAAGTCCTCCCCCCACCCCCACCAATTTTTTCCAGGATCTGTCCCTGGCACATCCTGTCTGAGAGAACTACTTTGGCTATACATTCAAAATTAGTTGTCCCCAGTTTCCTCTCATTGGATCCTGGTAACTATGATTCATGTGTTTCAGGTATTTTTTTATCTTTCATTCTAATTACTTGGGGAATTTGTTTTCTTTTCAGCCATTATGGCAAGGTTAAAAGGACAGTCACTTATGATGACCTGTCTTACTAGAATTTTTTCATCACTGCCATACTTTGAAACAACATATCATACATCAGTCTCATGGAACTGAGTTTTCATGATGTCCATTCTCAATTCCAGAACATTGATTCTGTCTTGTTTTCTAAGGAGGAAGGGTACCTTGAATTCTGATTTTGCTGCAGTGCTCAGCAGCTCATAGAATCCAGCCCTTTGTGTTCTCTAATGCAGTAAGTAGTAATGTCTAGTAAATCTTGGATTGTCAGATCAGATTCATGAGACATGATAGGTGAGGAGGCTGGTCTAAGAATCAGACCATTTAGTCTGCCTGTTTATGTCCAACACTTCCTGATCTAACAGGCCTTTCACTCGCCCCTGTTCAGGTCATTCCTGCTCTTGGCAATAATAATCTGAATGAGTAGCTGGGCAAGGAGCTGGCACACACAATATAAATGTACATTATTGCCACTTCTGCAGCATATGCATTTACTGATCTGGAGAGCAATATTTTTACAGTACCAGAAGCAGGTTCAAAGATTATAAAATATTCTACTTGTTAATAACTGAAAATAAACTCTTGGATGTAATCAAGCCATAAAAAAAATAAAGCCATAAAAATGAGATTGTCAAGTAGATAATTAAGTCCTTCTGTGACCAATATCTTAAAGAAATCTGTGGCAAATTGAAATACATTTTATATGGGAAATTTGGCTTTAAATTCTAGGGATAATATTATTCATAACAATAGCATCGTATTGGATGGTTCATTTCTTTGTTTGTTCATTTGTTTAATTTTGCCAATGGTCTGATAATACCAATGTGACCGGCGATGAGGAAAAAAATGAGTCACCAAAACCAAATAATATCACTCATAAAAATAGTAGAATGCTGGTTAGTTTTTATTTTATCCTGGCCCTGCCATTTTAACTGCTGAAACAAATAGCACTGGTGACAGAGAGAGCCACAAAAGATATGTCAATGTAAAATACAGATCAGTGGAATGAACAGATACTATTTGCTTGTTGAAGCAAGATCAGACTATATGATGATAAGGTACACTACAGTATAAAGTCACATTCTTTCATTCAGAGTTAAAAAAAGTTGCTTTAGTTTTATAAACAGTCATCTTACAGAGGAGTGACACGACCAAGTGGACATTCCAAACAGCAAGGATGAAACGTGCCATATGGTGTGTTCCTTTCAGTGCTATTTAATTTTTTTCTTCAAGGCTGTTGAAACTCTTTGTTTCAAATATGTCTTACCTAATAAATATTCAAAGGAGAAAAGTGCAACATCCCCAGACAAATATTAAATAGCATGGAGGACAAGAATAAAACTACACAAAGCACATTTACACATGTCCAAATTATAGCAGTAAGCTTCACAAACAAACCATTGCTGGAAGAAGATAGACATGAGAATAGGTTTTTAATACAATTTAATTAGTAATTTTTTCATGTAAATTAACCTTTTAAGAAGAGTGCACTATATATAATTTATGTACACTTGACATTAAGGTCAGAATTCATGTACAATACCTTAGCTTTATCCCTCATGGAACCTTTGCCCAGGATAGACATTTTTGCACCTGTCTCCTCTTGTAACCTCTTCAAGGAGTTTCCTCTTGGTCCAAGCAATTTCCCAACAAAATTGAACTAGAAAGTGAATAAAATATCTGTTTTTAGATAAAGATGAACTAAAGAGATGGTGTTCAGAAAGTGCAATAAATATTGGTAAGCAAGTTACTGGAGAAGGAAAGGATAACATATTGGCTTCAGTAAACATATGTTCCTAAAAGGATAATTTTCCTTTCTTTTAAAAATGATATGATTTAGTTCTAGGAATTAAGTCTTGAGTATAAACAGGCTGTGTCAGGGACGCACGTGGAGTGGGGGAAGTGGGGCAATTTGCCCCAGGCCGCGGGCCTCCCAAGCACCCTCCACAAGAGTTTTTCGGGGCCCTTGGAGAGGGGTCCTTCACTCGCTCTGGGGGCCCTGGAAAACTCTCATGGGGTCCGGGCCCCCAGAGCTTCTTCCACTCCGGGTTTTTGGTGGCAGGGGGTCCCCGCTGCGGGTCTTTGGAGTGACCTGGAGTGGAAGGACCCCCCGCTGCTGAATTATCGCCGAAGCCGGGGCCCCCCACCACCAAAGACCCCAGGCCCCTTGAATCCTCTGGGTGGCCCTGGGCTGTGTACCAAGGAGATTCATGGGGTCTGTGGGAGGACTTAGGTATCCTCCTCTCTAGGCCTAAAGGCATCAGAGGTATTCATGATTCCTGGGTTCCTCCTGTGTCTATGTTTGTAGGTGAGAACAACCAGAGGCTCATTGTAATCATGGATACAGTGGTCTCACTTCTATTACTCCCCTTCCTCATCTCCCAGACTCCACAGCTGTTTGGGCACAGGGAAACCTGTGGATCTCTTCTCTCCTGCAAGTTGGTGATGTGGACTTGAGCCTGCCCATTCCATACATTAGAACTGCACCTGCTGAACCTGCAGTTCTCTGGTTTTGCCCTGTTTGGGGTGCTAACTAAGGAGACAAAACTGGCCATAGAAACACAGTAATGTATGTGTGGGCAACTTCTTGAAGTTAGCGTACAGTACTCTGTGTATAACTTTTCCTTAACACATGTTTTGTGTTAAATTCAGTGGGCAAATGGCAGAATGCCTCAGCCAGTGGCATGTTAATAGCTGGTTGTAAGTTGGTTAGACAAAAATATGCAAATGACAAGGCAGCCTGACTTGTATCACTCTGGTATTCTTCCATAGAGCAAAAGGAATTTATAGTAATTCCACTTAAAGAATGAGGTGGTAGAACAGGCAGTGTTGAAAGGAATATGGGAAATACATCATGACAAAAGGAAAGAGCAACTTAGTATATGCTGAGGTGGTTCAAATGACCCGCAGATGACTAACAAGGCGATGTAAACACCTCACCATATGATGTATCCTCAAGATCTCCAAGCACAACAGAATTTAGCCTCACAAAATACCAAGGACTTGGGGAGTATTTTTTTCTCTATTTTACACAAGAGAAAAGTTATGCACAGATTAAGTGGCTTGCTCTACAGCACAAACTGTCTGTAGCCAACCCAAGTATAGAACCCAGGTAGCCAGACTCTCACTATTGTACTTTAACTATAGATCACAGGTAGTTCCTCTAAATATCCACGTGCTGGACACAAAAGAGGTACTCGTGGAAATCACACACTATAGACGAATGTATTAAAAAATATAAAAGGGTGGTGTTTCCCCTTAATACATAATCACCAGCATCACAGCCAAATTAAACACTTATGGACAAACTCTGTTGTCAGCTAAATCTGTGTAGCTGATTTGATTTCAGTAGGGTTTACAGGTTTTACTGGAAGTAGAGTTTGGCCCCTAACATTAGTCACAAGAAACACATACATTGAATTTCCCCACAAAGAGAGCTCAGAGAACTGACAGAAAAGCTACACCTTTCATTTGTTTTGAAAGTCCATTCACTAGTCTCAGGCCCTCTGATTGTAATGTAGTATTGGACACAGAGGTACAATCCCGAAGTAATGTGTCAATGTGCCTGGAATGTGCCAATACCAGGTTTCGTAAAGTAACACTACACTGCACTGCCAGCAAACCACATCACTTAGCAAACCTGATAAATTGTCTCTCTTCTGAAGAGTTTGTTCAACAGTTTAGCGGTCCTCAAGCTGGTACTCTCATGGGATATGGAAGAGAAGATTGGTACTCTTAAAGAGGGACGTCAGCTATGGAATTCATTCTTCTGATTAGTCTGAAACAGCCCTAATTGGTTGTTGACCTTTAGAGTATACTGAAAAGTCCAACTATTTGGGCAGGTGTCTGGGGAGGTCTGAGGCTCTGGTGGGAATGTGGGTTTTTTGGCGGTGTTCAGATAAGGAAATTTCAGTTTTAGGGACCGGCTTTCTTTATGAAGATTGTTGGCTTGCTGTCATTTGTGCCTTTGAGTTCCTCTTATATTTCTTTATTAAGGGGCCCTAGGGCCTGGGTTAGGTTTTCTTTTATTATGTTTCATGGTGAAATGAATAAAAATAAAACAAATATTGGTGACATAAGGAAGAAGGAATAGTAAGGACTCGGTTTCAAACCTAACACTGAAGTTTCTAGATATTGTTGAACAATATTTATCCATTAGACTATAACAACTCCATTTCTGTGTATATATGGATTCAGGAAATATACAGGTTTGTATTGTGGCTTTCCAAGACACAGCCCCTGCTTGTGCTGTGTGCGAAGTCAAAGCACACAAGCTCAAGTCCCTGTAGCTATCCTATCTGACAAGCACAATGGCAGGCAGGATGGCTATGATGGTGTAACAATGGGCACTCAGAAGAGGTTCTTATACAGCCTTTGTGAGCACAGCATGAATTTCTGCTTTGCTAGCTGCATCTCACAAGCAGTGCAGAAAGATAAGGTATGACTATGCACTATTTCTCCCCTTTCAGGGTGTCTACTGCTGCTCAGGGAATTCAGTATGTGGTATAATGGCTGCACAAGTAGGGGAAGGGCACCCATGCAGGTCAGCCAAAATTTGGCCCTCTTTGTTGTCTGAATAGAAAGGAACTGTTGAGAAAAAGCCTATAGATGCTGACCATTTGTATTTATACATATTATAAATTGTCTAATAATTACCTGGAAATGTTATAGCATAAGGGACTGATTCTGCAGAGATGAGTTGTAGGCTGCATAAAATATGTACATAGTGGATTTTAAAGACTGGCATTACACTGCAAATAAGTATTAGAGCATGTTTAATTCCATCGACTATATGGTACAACATAGGTAGACTTAATCCATGTCTTAGACATTCTCTTGAAACAGGCATTATACAGTAAGCAACGTTTACAGTTAAATAACTTAATTGTTTTAAATGTGTGTTCCTTTGCCCCAAATTCTCAAATAGTCAAAGTACCATACCAGAAATTCTATTACACTGTTTTAAGTTTTTTGCAGCAATCCAAAAAGCTAACAGAATGTTAGCTACCATTGAAAATGAATAGATAATACGACAGAAAATCTCATAATGCCTCTATATAAAGCCATTGTCTGCCTACACCTTAAATACTGTGTGCAGTTTTGGTTACTCCATTTCAGAAAAGATATACACCTCTACCCTGATATAACGCTGTCCTTGGTAGCCAAAAAATCTTACCACATTATAGGTGAAACCGCATTATATCGAACTCGGGTTGATCTGCCAGAGCACACAGCCCCACCCCCCCGGAGCGCTGATGGGAGTGGATGACAGGGGATGGATCATGCAATAATAACCCTGTTCTGTTCATTACTCTGAAGCACCTGGCATTGGTCACTGTCAGAAAACAGGATACTAGGCTAGATGGACCATTGAACTGATCCAGTATGGTTATTCTTATGTTCTTATTTTGTTATGAGAATACCATGCTGTGACATGTAGCAGCTTTTCTGGCCCAACTCTGGCAATTGTGATGGGATAATCATAGTAGGTAATTAAGAAGTTGTCATGGTATAATTCCCCACTCTGAACCTTAGCGTCCACAAGATGGGGTACCAGCATGAATTCCTCTAAGCTCAATTACCAGTTTAGTACCCGTAGCGCTGCCACCAACCAGGAATTCCAGTGCCTGGTACACTCTGGTTCCCCCAAAACCTTGCCCGGGGACCCCCAAGACCCAGTCCCTCTGGATCTTAACACAAGGAAAGTAAACCCTTTCCTTCACCGTTGCCTCTCCCAGCCTTCCCCTCCCTGGGTTACCCTGGAAGATCACTGTGATTCAAACTCCTTGAATCCTGAAACAGAGAGGAAAATGCACCTTCCCCCCCTCCTTCTGTCTTCTCCTCCCAGATTCTCCCTGAGAGAGAAAGTAATCCTGGCACAGAGAGAAATCAGCCTCTCTCTCCCTCTTCCCTCCTTTCTCCCCACCAATTCCCTGGTGAATCCAGACTCAGTCTCCTGGGGTCTCACCAGAATAAAAAAACAATCAGGTTCTTTAAACAAGAAAAGCTTTTAATTAAAGAAGGAAAAACAGTAAAAATTATCTTTGTAAATTTAAAATGGAATAGGTACAGGGTCTTTCAGCTATAGACACTGGGAATACCCTCCCAGCCTAAGTATACAAATACAAATTAAAATCTTTTCAGCAAAATACCAATTTGAACTCCTTCCAACCAAATACACATTTGCAAATAAAGAAAACAACCATAAGCCTAACTCGCTTTATCTATCTAGTACTCACTATTCTGAACTTATAAGAACCTGTTTCAGGGAGATTGGAGAGAAACTTGGTTGCACGTCTGGTCCCTCTGAGCCCCCAGGGTGAACAACAACCAAAACTAACAGCACAAAAACTTCCCTCCCTCAAGATTTGAAAGTACCCTGTCCTCTGATTCGTCCTCTGGTCAAGTGACAGCCAGGCTCACTGTTCTTGTTAACCCTTTACAGTCAAAGAGATATAAAGTACTTCTGTGCTATTAACTTTTCTTATCTGTTTATGACCGAAGTGTATCACCTCTTGATAGGCATGCATGTCTCCAGCTGGCATAAAAAGTAGTTTTTCAAACATATAAGGTCAAATCCTATTCATCCCCCAATACTCTGCAGCCATGTAAAGTCCAATATATAAGCTTGCACAGGAGGGGGAATATCTCCACCACACAAACATACCTCATACTGGAGCTAAACTCTGCAGGTGTCTGTTTTAGACAGGGAACATATGGAGATGGGGAAAGGGAGGGACAGTAAATAGTGAATCCATGCCAACAGGAAGTTCTGGAGAACTTGTATATCAGCAGAGGTATGAGGCTTCTGCCATAGGCTACTGTGCTCCTGAGACTACATCAACTACCTTACAAGTCCTCTGAGAACAAGAATGCAACCTCCCATAGCGCTCTCCTGCATGAGATCTCTTCATTTGGGCTTTGAACAGTGGCCAGGCTTTAGCCCATGAAAAGGAAAATAGACTCCAACTATTGGAGGGCCAAATTTATACCTGGTGTAATATATTAAGTCAGCTGAATTACATCAGAGATAAATTAGGTACAAGCAACCAAAACAAGAGTCATTAAAGCTGCAGTATCTCTAAAAGATTTACTTATGGCAAACATTTTATTACGCATTTTTTATCTTCAGAAATGCTCAGAAGCTCATATTTACAGTTTACTTGAAGAGGATGGTGCAATAATTGCCTGGTTATTTATTAGCTCGCATCAAGCACCTAAATCTACAGTAAAAATTTTTGGCATAACTCCATGAAACAGATGGTCAGTGACTCTAGACAAACATCTTCCAGAGTACAAGTCCATACGGATATAACATACTATTCCCTCAGTTTTTATTTTAGCTATTTTCTGTCAGAATTTGTTAACAAGTTGTGCCATTTAAATAAATGAATATAGATAAGTCTTAGCATTAAAATAAATTTTCAGGTTACAAATAATTGTGTTTAGTCTCTGATGTATCTTTATTTAGGTAAATTTAATCAAGGTACATTCAAATACCTATTTCTCTAACTCCAGCAGTTCTCAAACTTCATTGCACCTGACTCCCTTCTGACAACTATAATTACTACACAACCCGAGGAGCTGGGGTCAGGGTGGGGACAAAGCCTGAAGCCACCTGACCCCTGCCACACTGGGTGAGGGACCAAAGCCAAAACTTGAACCCCACCACCCTGAGCAGAGGAGTCAAAGCCCAAGGGCTTCAGCCCTGGAAGGGGGCCTGTAAGCTGAGCCCCACTGCCCAGGTCTGAAGCCTGGGCCCCACCACCCAGGGCTTTAGTCCTTGGGCTTCAGCTTTGACCCTGGGTGGTGGGGCTTGGGCTTGGACTTTGGCCCCGGGCCCGATCAAGTCTAACACCAGCCCTAGTGACCCCATTAAAACCCAGTCCCAACCCACTTTGGGGTCCCAACCCACAGTTTGAAAACCCCTGCTCTAACCTAAATATTAGCAGCTATGAGTCTGCATGTTGGGGGCCAGATTCTGCCATTCTTATTCACATTGTGTAACTACTTGTTGAATACTGTCATTAAAATCCACAAGACTCCATACAGCACGTTTATAAAATGAGAAATTGGCTGATCTGCCTGTGTAATTGGAGGGAGGGATGGGGATTCTGATTTTTCTATCAAGGATGTTTTATACATGCTTTTTCTTGTAATGTTTCTGTACATTATTAAACTGTTGTCATGTTTGACCACAGAGATGGCTTTATTTCAGTGGTGGGGGAAATGAAATAATGCTTCCAGGAGTTGTCCAACATGCAGTGTGTTGTGGCTCTTAGCCCCCACGTTTGGCCAGCTCAGCCTGCCAGTGCACGAGGCTAGGAGGCAGGGACGAACGGTTCAGCTTCCTTTTTACCCATTTCAGTACAGAGTCTGCAGTTGTGGATTGCCTCTACACATGGACGCAGAAGGGCAGAAGTCTCCAGTACAACCTTGTATATCCATGCAAATAACAGCTATATCTGGGATTTATCATCACAATCCCATTTTTCACTTTCAGAAACTATTTTGGAATGAAATTTGCCAGGCTTGCTCTCTGTCTCTAGGTTTCTTTTTATTAGTATTGGAGTAAAAAATAGCTGAAGTTTGACATTTGATCCATTATGCTTGATTTCATAATCACATTTTATTTTAGATACATATATGGACGGTACTGTATCTAACTTTGCTGGAAACACTGTATTATTTGAGAAATAGTATATGATCATTTAATTAAAGACTATTAAAGTGCACTTTTTTGCATTTAATTATTATTAATAATTATACTTGCAACAGAACTTATGCAGAAATCTGCATGTTCAGAGCACTGTACAAACATTTTTATTTAATTATTCAGGTCATGTACATAACGCAAAGCATTATTTTAATTTGACTGACATATGCATACTCATTAATATAGTTCTATGCTACCAGCTTGGAGGAACCTTACAAAAACATTTTATTTAGAACCAATTCTACTTACAATTTGTATAATGCATTTTCTGTATACTTCCTGACACTTTTGTATTACTGAGGACATATGAATGAAACTTTGATCTTGTTTCTTTAGATTTCAGTTTCCTGTACTACTTCAACAATTGCAATTAACAAAATCTATCATTTTCACAATTTTTCATGATGCACTGACTGCTCTTTAATTAAAAACTCTTCAGTAAGGCCTTAGTATTTCTTTTGAGGCTCTGTGCATCCTGAACTCACACACTTTCCCTAGCATCTCACAGGATTAAGCCCCGAACATCAAAACACTTAACCATACAGTGAAATTCTACTGGGTTACAAATTCTGACTGGTGCTGAGCACTTGCAACTCCCACAGAATTCAAATAGGACTTTTGCCTGAGTAAGGGCACAAGATTTGACCAGCAAAGTCAAATTCCAGAAATTTCCACTACATGCACCCAACGAACTGGGTATTCACCCACGAGAGCTCATGCTCCAATATGTCTGTTAGTCTATAAGATCCCTCAGCACTCTTTGCTTTTTTTACAGTATAAAAGGGAGCAGCTCAGCTCAGTCTGCCCTGACCAGGAAGTAGAGTGGACATGCATTGCAGGCTTCTGCCCAGGGTAGCTCTATGTTTTTTGCTGCCAACAAGCACAGCTGTCAGGTGGCCTTCAGCGGCACATGGATCTCCCGCAAGCATGCCACCAAAGGCTGCCTGACTGCCGCCTTTTACGGCAACCAGCACGTGGCTCCCTGCGGCTTGCTGCCCCAGGCACACGCTTGCTGTGCTGGTGCCTGGAGCTGTCCCTGCTCCTGCCTGGGAGCTGTCGGAGCCCCAGACCATGGAGGCCAGGCCTGCTGAGACCCAGGCGAATACCTTACTGTCCGTGGAAGCCCATAATGAGAAGGAGTTGTTGTGAATTTCACCTGTCGACTATCTCAGGGAACAGAGGACCTGTGGGCTATGGAGCAGGAAGACAGACGTTGATCCAGTTGTGGTACTGGGAACAGAGGTAGCATGTTTCAAAAGTATCCCTGCTGACTCAGTGGCAGATAGGCTCACCACTGCTAGGGCCACGGGTTAGAACCCAGTGGATTAGGGAGTGCCCTGGTTTCTCTATCTCAACCACCACTCCTAGATGGTGTCCCCCACCCCTTTGGCCACTAGGCCATACTGCCATGCGCTCAAGGGTGGTCCTACTAACTCTGGCTGCTAGGCCATACTGCCCTGACAGAAGAGTGATCCTCCTGACTTTAGCCACTGTGTCATACTGTCCTGAGCTACAGGGCCTCAGAACAAAGGTAGGCTACTAGGCCATACGTCATTGCGCAAGAAAGGCAGTCCTACTGGCTCTGGATGCTAGGCCGTACTGCCCTGCTTGGAAGAGCCATCCTATTGACACTGGCCATTAGGTCATGCTGCCCTGAATCTAAGGACAGCCTCTCTGACCATTAGTTCATACCATCCTGGTCAGAAGAGTGGTTATTTGGACTTGGCCATAGGATGATAACACCCCCAACAACTAATGTGGTATGCCTGCCCTGCAACATTTTTTTAATTTGGCAAATTGATTGCTTA
Organism: Gopherus flavomarginatus; assembly: GCF_025201925.1. Classification (NCBI taxonomy): domain Eukaryota; kingdom Metazoa; phylum Chordata; order Testudines; family Testudinidae; genus Gopherus; species Gopherus flavomarginatus. The sequence continues at coordinate 168,305,406 of NC_066620.1, read as the reverse complement.
AAATTATGCCCTAATTGCCATTTGGATTAACTTCCAAATTGGATTACCAAAGCAGAAATTATTTTTTAACCCATTTGAGTGCAAAAGGATTTAAAAAACAGGGTGGGTTGCAGTTTGTTGGCTGGTGGCATGCCTTCTAGAAATGATATAACTGTGCTTTAGTTAAGCCTGTGATGAGGCAGATTAAACAATGATTCTAGGTCAATATTTGGAAGGAAGAACAAAGCATATTGTACATGACAAATGAGTGAGAGAATGTGAGATGGAGCCAAAATGGCTAGATACTCTATAGAATGAGATGAAAACATTGTGCAGGAAAGAAGACTTGCCATATAAACATCAATAATAGCCAGAAAGTGAAGAAAAAAGGCTGCTGCTCTAATAATGTGTAATGATGCCATAGCATTTTTCACTTGCAACTCTTTCTTTCAAAGAACAGGATTTGGCTCCCATTGTATAATAGGATTATAGACTTTATCTCTAGAATGACATTACTGAATGCCTCACCTACATTTAATAACAATCCTATTTTTAACTTAATATTTACTTCATTTTGAGAACACTGCATTCAGCAGTTTTATGTACAGAAAGCAACCCAGTAACAGAGTGTGAAGGGGTCCTGCCTGCACTGGAAGGACAATACATTAAAGGTGTAATTTTTAGAGCTAATGAGAGCTCACAGTTCCCATTGGTTTAAACAGAACTTGTACGTATTCAGCCAAAAAATATATATATAAAAAATTATAACTTAGAATTGTTTCCATAAACAAGAGACCAGTCATGAGGTATATTCTCTCACTGTAGGGATGCTGTGAGGGATGAAACATGTTCCATCAAGGAATGATTGGTTTTGTCCTTAGGATAAAAGTAATTAAATTGGTAGAGGCCAGTCACTCAGTAGGGGAGGAAAGACTCGGGTAATAACAGCTGGAATCTCCTAGAAAACAAGAAAGATTTTTTCATACTCCTAACCAACATGGCTATGCTGGGAAAACTTTAAGTGTGGCCCAGGCTTGAATGGCTCCATACTCAGGATAAATGATTAATAGCTCATAGCTCAAAATGTTCTTCACTAGTTTTCCTCATACTTGCAAGGGGGAAAATAACCTCGGAAGATAATATTCTTCAACGGGGTCGGCAACCTTTCAGAATTGGTGTGCTGAGTCTTCATTTATTCACTCTAATTTAAGGTTTCGCGTACCAGTAATACATTTTAATGTTTTTAGAAGGTCTCTTTCTATAAGTCTATAATATATAACTAAACTATCGTTGTATGTAAAGTAAACAAGGTTTTTAAAACGTGTAAGAAGTTTCATTTAAAATTAAATTAAAATGCAGAGACTCTTGGACTGGTGGTCAGGACTCGGGCAGTGTGAGTGCCACTGAAAATCAGCTCGTGTGCCGCCTTCGGCACACGTGCCATAGGTTGGCTACCCCTGTTCTATAATGAATCCTTTGCTATAAACAAGCACACAAACATTCTTAGTAGTTATAGTAAACTATTTCTCCTGAATAGCCCATTATATGCAAAATATTGCAGTGTGCTCTACCTTCTAAATCTTCGACCCAATTGTGAAAGCATACATTTAGACGTATGCTAGCGAGGTTAAAGCTAGCATGCTAAAAACAGCAGCGTGCATGCTCTGGCTCTGGCTGGAGCTCAGGCTCTCAAGCCTATTGCTCTCAAGCCTTGCATTTTTCTGTCTACAGACTTTGTAGCCATTGCAACAAATGTTAAAAGAAACTGCCTTTTAAAAACATGTTCAAAGTGATTGGAAAAATTTATCTCTTTTTAACGAAATTGGGGCGCAAAGTGAGAGCTCACTCTGAAGCAGCCAATACGCTTTGCAAGCTCATCAGAATGTTTCTGATAGTTTACTTTAAATAAAAAGTGTCTTGATTTTTAACCAAGTAGATTAAATTACAGCAGAATGACCAAAACAAGACGGAATACTCTGTTACTTATGTCCAAGATGAAAAAACAAGGTATTTTTGACATGTATAAGTATTTAGCAATTTTAGCACTTTAAAAATATATGGGTATATAATAAATGACCCTGCACTGAGGTGAGAATATACCATGCTCTAACCTTCAACAAAATTGCATTCAGTAACACTGATTTACACTGTCAAAATTCCCTACGACTATTCCATGTCAAATGTATTTCTATATTCTTCTATTTAATCTCCTTCCAAAAAATCACCATCAGAACCATCATGTATTTTCATCATTAAAGTCAGATGAAAAATTTCCTTGTTAAAGTAGATTATTTTACTTAAATATTGCACAACATAAATCTCTTTAATCTTCATTTGAAGCATCTGGATTCACAGATATTTGCTTCAGATAATAACTTTAATCTTCTTCATGTCTTTTCTTACAAAACATAATGCCATCCCATACTTTGCCAATATTTATGCTATGTCAGGGAACTGGTATATGCAAATATACTTTCCACTTGACTTGTTAAATCGTTGTAGATGCAGAGTTTGAATCCTGCCCATTCCTATTCTTACATTTATGCCTATTTCAAGTTTAGAAAAATTTTCAGATTAAAAGAAGCATAACCTGCTCTTTAGTCTGATTGTATCCCTTTGGCAAATTTAAGACAGATCAATTTCACAGACTCAGGTGAATCATGTGCCAGGTTATGCAAACTCCTCTTTTAGTCCATACTCACTGTGACGGATCTCAGGATAGCCATGGCAGTGAGTTACCTTGTTACTCCCTACATGTAGCAAGATGGAGTCTTGTCTATGTGGCTGGACATCAGCTCCCTAACACCATCAGCCTTTCAGTCATTCAAGCACTCAGCTCTGGGCTATGTTCTTTCTTTGCTTTGCAAGTTATTAATAGGTGTGCTCCAGCCCCCAAGTCCCCTTGAAGCATTCACTTGTGATATGAAGACACTGACTACTTACAGGAATCCCAGATCCTCTGCTCCCAAAGGAACAATGCACCACAGTATACCAGTTTTACCTTAAATCACCACTCTTCTATAAACACAAAGTGCTTGTGAGCACTTATAATGAATCATAAGAAGGTTTGTTATAAGAAAGGATAGCGATTACACTAGAAACAAGAGAGGTGATGGAAACAGATGGTTACAATACAAAATGAGCTCATAAAATCAGAATTAGGGACTATACTTATTAATAGTTACCTTTCCTATCTAATAAAGTAGATTTCCCCACTCAAAGTTCAGTCTTTTGCAGAGCTGATTGGCTTCTCAGGAGCCAGGAGCCAATCTTTCATGAAACACCCCTGCTCAACAAGATGTCTCCTAAGGTGAATGGATGCAGAGGGTCTTTCTCTACTCTGTGATATGATGAATAAGTTTTTTGTCTTCATTCCCAGATAGGGCAATCCCCTATCTCTTATAATGTACCATTATGTAACCTCCAAGTTGTTTTGATGTTTATAGGTTATCTTTGATGGTTTTCCATTGACTCTTCAAGGGTAAACAGTGAGGTGGCAAAATTTGCAGCTGATACAAAACTACTCAAGATAGTTAAGTCCAAGGCAGACTGTGAAGAGCTACAAAAGGATCGCACAAAACTGGGTGATAGGGCAACAAAATGGCGGATGAAATGTAATGTTGATAAATGCAAAGTAATGCACATTGGAAAACATAATCCTAACTATACATATACAACAATGGGGTCTAAATTAGCTGTTACCACTCAAGAAAGGGATCTTGGAGTCATTGTGGATAGTTTTCTGAAATCATCCCCTCAATGTGCAGTGGCAGTCAAAAAAGCGAACAGAATGTTGGGAATCATCAAGAAAGGGATAGATGATAAGACAGAAACTATCATATTGCCTCTATATAAATCCATTGTATGCCCACACCTTGAATACTACGTACAGATGTGGTCACCCATCTCAAAAAAGATATATTGGAATTAGAAAGGGGCCACCAAAAAAGGACTTCCATATGAGGAGAGATTAATAAGACTGGGACTTTTCAGCTTGGAAAAGAGGTGAATAAGGGGGAATATGATAGAGATCTATAAAATCATGAGTGGTATAGAGAAAGTAAATAAGGAAGTGTTTTTATTCCTTCTCATAATACAAGAACAAGAGGTCACCAAATGAAATTAATAGGTAGCAGGTTTAAAACCAACACAAGGAAGTATTTTTGCACGCAGCATACTGTCAACTTCTAGAACTCCTTGCTAGAGGGTGTTGTGAAGGCCAATACTATAACAGGGTTCAAAAGGGAGCTAGCTATTTTCATGGAAGATAGTTCCATCAATGGCTATTAGCCAGGAAGGGCAGAAATGGTGTCCCTAGCCTCTGTTTGCCAGAAGCTGAGATTGGGTGACAAGGCATGGATCACTTGATAACCTTTCTGTTCATTCCATTTGGGGCACCTGCTGTTGGCCATTGTCAGAGGACAGGATACTGGGCTTGACGGGCCTTTGGACTGACCCAGTATGGCCGTTCATCGTTACAACAACACAGAAAACATAAGGACAGTTGAGTAATACATTACATAATTGGCTAGCCTGGGAGGAGTGTCAACCACCTCCACTTGAATGGGCTATCACCAAGATATATGATTCTCTGGTGACTCATTTCATTCCAAGACCATAAGGCATAGTTTTCAATACAGTTGCATTAGTTCTAAAATATTACCTGTACACTCATCTTGCAGAGATGATGAGTATCAAGAAGCTACAAGCTTTCAGTACATGCTATCCTTCATGGATCAACACTATGACACTGGTATAGTAGGTGTACTGGGTCAAGTCAAGGCAAGAGTTCTTGTAAAGAACAGTGAACACTTTCACCATTGGCCCCAGAGGGTCTCTGTGTCACACTCAAACAGTTTCAGCTATGAGGAACAACATTATCTGACACACTAAATTTCTAAGGGAGAAAGTGGCAATAAATACTCTGGTATATTATCCCATCATAGATGTTTCAAGACAAAATAAACCAAATATATCATACATATCAACATGTAACTTTAAATATTATATAACTTTTACATTGATCATCTGTAAATTAGTGATAAGCAAATTTCAAGAGAGTCAGGCATACTATTTATCTGCAAAGTCTAATGAATCTAGAACATTCATACAATCTGAAAACATGGTAACACTGCAGTGTAAATGCCATCATATTATGACTCCAGCTCAGTAAAACCTATATTCCATAAATCAAGAGAAAATAGCAGAAGACCTACTTAATGGCAAAAGTAGTGCCAAATAATGAAGAATCCTCTGCTGTAGGATCCCAAGCTGACGAGTAAGCAATGTCACCACAGAATTACCGAAGAAGCCCATCATTGGAGTAGAGAGGAGAGTATTAGTTCTATAAAAATACAAGAATGATCATACTGGGTCAAACTAATGGTCCACCTAGCTCAATATCCTGTTTTTCAACGGTGGCCAGTGACAGATGCTTCAGAGAGAATGAACAGAAAAACATTCACTGGCAATGAGTTTCATAGGTTGACTGTGCCGTATGAAGAAGTACTTCCTTGTGTTCTTTTACACTAACTCACTATTAATTTCATTGGGAGACCCTTGGTTCTTCTGCTATGTGAAGGAGTAAATAACACTTCCTTATTCATTTTCCGTACACTATTCATGATTTAATACACCTCAATCATATTCCCCCGCACCCTTAGTTCTCTCTTTTCCAACCTGAACAATCCCAGTCTTTTTACTTATCTTCATATGGAAGCTGTTCCATATCCCGTATCATTTTTGTTGCTCTTTTCTTTACTTTTTCCAATTCTAATATATCTTTTTTTGAAATGGGATGAACAGAAATGCATGCAGTATTCAAGGTGTGGGCATACCAGAGATTCATACAGTGGCATTATGATATTTAGTCCCTCATTATCTATCCCTTTCCTAATGTTCCTATCATTTTCTTAGCTTTTTTGATTGCCACTGCAGATTGAGCAAATGTTTTCAGAGAATTATCCACAATGATTCCAAGAGCTCTTTCTTGAGTAGTAACAGCTGATTTAGACCCCAACACTTTGTATGTACAGTTGGGATTATGTTTTCTAATGTGCATTATTTTGCATTTATAAACACTGAATTTCATCTGCTATTTTGATGTCTGGTCACCCAGTTTGTGAGATTCCTTCATAACTCTTTGCAGTCAGGATTTGGTCTTAACTATCTTGAGTAAATTTGAATTAACTGGACACATTGACACCTCACTGTTTACCCCCTTTCCCAGACCACTTAAGAATATGTTAAATAATGCTGTCTCAGTACCGATCCTTGGGGGATCCTACTATTTACCTCTCTCCACAGTGAAAATTAACCATTTATTTCTACCCTTTGTTTCCTATCTTTTAACCAGTTACTGATCCATGAGAGGATCTTCACTCTTATCCCATGACTGCTTAATTTGCTTCAGAGACTGTAATGAGGGGCCTTGTCAAAAGCATTCTGAAAACCCAAGTATCAGGGGGTAGCCGTGTTAGTCTGTAGCCACAAAAACAACAAGGGTTCCAGTGGCACCTTAAAGACTAACAGATTTATTTGGGCATAAGATTTCGTAAGTAAAAAACCTCGCTTCTTCAGATGCTTATGCCCAAATAAATCTGAAAACCCAAGTGTCACATTCTGTTGACACCCTCAAAAAAGTCTAATAGATGGGTGAGCCATGATTTCCCTTTACAAAAGCCACGTTGACTCTTCTCCAATGTAATCTGTTCATCTAGGTGTCTGATAAGTCTGATCTTTATTATAATTGCAACCAATTTGCCTAGTATTGAAGTTAGGCTTACTAGCCTATAATTGCCAGGATTGCTTCTGGAGCCTTTTTACAAAATTAGTGCCATATTATCTATCCTCTAGTCATCTAGTGGAGAGGCTGATTTAAATAATAGGTTAAATACTACAGTGTGACATTGCACCCCATAATGCTTTATGGGAATAAGCTTATGAATGTATACATGACACAATTGGAATATGTTTTATGCTTCATATGCCACGTAACATATCTCTGTAAAGGTTATGTTCTCCTGAATATATTCATCCTATTTGTATGCATGTCTCATTTTTGTATTTGAAGTTATGAATATTGGCTGTCTACTCGTTTAAATTGCCTTAGTAAAGCATTTAGTCAGCTTGAGAAAGGAATATGCAAATTAAGTGCCCAGTCAAGAAACACTTAACTGGCAATGGATCTTGGAAGACTCCAATCCTGATAAGAAGTCTTCCTGGAGACATTCAAGATAGCATGTGGGCAGTGGCTGCTGCCTGTAAAAGCAGAGTCATGCACGGACATGTGACTTGCCCATGTGACTCCAAAACTCCATCTCAGAGCCGGATTTTGCATAGGAGAGTGGAGGGAGCTGGCCTCTTCACCCCCAAAGGATACCTGAAAGAAACTGGAACAAAGAACAGTGACCACGAGGGGTGTGAGTGATTGCTGGACCCAAATTAGGAGGAGGCTAGTCTGTAAAAGAAACATACTGGAACATCTCTGAGGGTGAGATTTCATCTGTAATCACTTTCTTACTGTATTAGGTTTAGACTTGCATGTTTTATATTATTTTGCTTGTTAATTCACTTTGTTCTGTTTGTTATTACTTGGAACCACTTAAATCCTACTTTTCATATTTAATAAAGTCACTTTTTACTTATTAATTCACCGAGAATATGTATTAATACCGAGGGGGGGACAAACAGCTGTGCATATCTCTCTATCAGTATTACAGAGGGTGAACAATTGATGAGTTTACCCTGTATAAGCTTTATATGGGGTAAAACAGATTTATTTGGGGTTTGGACCCCATTGAATGTTGGAGACAGGAACACTTCTTAAGCTGTTTTCAGTTAAGCCTGCAGTGTTTAAGGGACATGGTTCAGACCTGGGTCTGTGTTTGCAGCAAGCAAGCATGTCTGGTTCAAATAAGGTAAAGTTCTGGAGTCCCAAACTGGCAGGGAAAACAGGTTAGAAGTCGTTTCAGCACAGCAGTTGTCAGTTCCCAAGGGGTTTTCTGTGATCCAACCCATCACACACAATTCTGCAATTTCATATTTGAGTTCCTTCAGAGCTCTTAGGTGAATACTATCTGGTTCTGGTGACCTATTACTGCTTAATTTATCAATTTGTTCCCAAACCTCTTCTATCGACATCTCAATCTGGAGCAGTTCCCCAGAGTTGTCACATAAAAAGAATGATTCAGGTGTGGGGATCTCCCTCACATCCTCTGCAGTGAAGACCGATGCAAAGAATTCATTTAGCTTCTCTACAACAGCCTTGTCTTCCTTGGGTGTTTTTTTTAGCCCCTTGATCATCCACTGGCCTCACTGATTGTTTGGTAGGCTTCCACCTTCTGATGGACTTTAAATATTTTTTCTGTTAGTTTTTGTGTCCTTAAGTAATTGCTCTTCAAATTCTGTTTTGCCCTGCCTCATTACACTTTTACATTTGACGTGCCAGAGTTTATGCTCCTTTCTAGTTTCCTTGGTAGGGTTTGACTTCCCCTTTCTAAAGATGTATTTTTGTCTCCCATTGCCTCTTTTACTCAGCTGTTTCACCATGGTGGGATTTTTCAGTCCCCTTACTTTTTTTTTTTTAATTTGGTATGTACATTTAGTTTGAGCCTCTATTATAGTGTTGTTGTTTTTTTTAAATCGATGCAGCTTTCAGGCATTTCACTCTTGTAACTGTTCCTTTTAATTTCCCTTTATCTAAAGTCCTCATTGTTATATAGTTCTCCTTTTAGACATTAAATGTTACTGTGGTAGTTTTCTCTGGTAATTTTGCCCCTACAAGGATGTTAAATTTAATTACATTATGGTTGACATGACTGAGTGGTTCAGCTATAGTTACCACTTGGACCAGATCCTGCGCACACTTAGGAATAAATCAAGTTCTCTTCCCTTGTGGGTTCCAGGACTAGCTGCTCCAGGAAGCACTCATTAATGGTGTCTAGACATTTTATCTCTGCATCCCATGCTGAGGTGACATGTATCCAGTCAACATGGAGATAGTTGAAATCCCCCATTATTATTGGGTTTTCTCTTTTTGCAGCCTTTTTAATCTCCCTGAGCATTTCATAAATCACTGTCACCATCCTGGTCAGGTAGTCAGTAGTATATTCCTACTGCTATACTCTTCTTATTCTGGCATGGAATTTCTATCTATAGGGATTCCATGGTACAGTTTGGTTCATTTAAGATTTTTACTGTATTTAACTCTATTCTTTCTTTCACATATAGACTGATAGACTCATAGACTCTAGGACTGGAAGGGACCTCGAGAGGTCATCGAGTCCAGTCCCCTGCCCTCATGGAAGGACCAAATACTGTCTAGACCATCCCTAATAGATATTTATCTAACCTACTCTTAAATATCTCCAGAGATGGAGATTTCACAACTTCCCTAGGCAATCTATTCCAGTGTTTAACTACCCTGACAGTTAGGAAATTTTTCCTAATGTCCAACCTAAATCTCCCTTGCTGCAGTTTAAGCCCATTGCTTCTTGTTCTATCATTGGAGGCTAAGGTGAACAAGTTTCCTCCCTCCTCCTGATGACACCCTTTCAGATACCTGAAAACTGCTATCATGTCCCCTCTCAGTCTTCTCTTTTCCAAACTAAACAAACCCAATTCCTTCAGCCTTCCTTCATAGGTCATGTTCTCAAGACCTTTAATCATTCTTGTTGCTCTTCTCTGGACCCTCTCCAATTTCTCCACATCTTTCTTGAAATGTGGTGCCCAGAACTGGACACAATACTCCAGTTGAGACCTAATCAGTGCAGAGTAAAGCGGAAGAATGACTTCTCGTGTCTTGTTTACAACACACCTGTTAATGCATCCCAGAATCACGTTTGCTTTTTTTGCAACAGTATCACACTGTTGATTCATATTAAGCTTGTGGTCTACTATGACCCCTAGGTCTCTTTCTGCCATACTCCTTCCTAGACAGTCTCTTCCCATTCTGTATGTGTGAAACTGATTGTTCCTTCCTAAGTGGAGCACTTTGCATGTATCTTTATTGAACTTCATCCTGTTTACCTCGGACCATTTCTCCAATTTGTCCAGATCATTTTGAATTTTGACCCTGTCCTCCAAAGCAGTTGCAATCCCTCCTAGTTTGGTATCGTCCGCAAACTTAATAAGCGTCCTTTCTATGCCAACATCTAAATCGTTGATGAAGATATTGAACAGAGCCAGTCCCAAAACAGACCCCTGCGGAACCCCACTTGTTATACCTTTCCAGCAGGATTGGGAGCCATTAATAACTACTCTCTGAGTACGGTTATCCAGCCAGTTATGCACCCACCTTATAGTAGCCCCATCTAAATTGTACTTTCCTAGTTTATCTATAAGAATATCATATGAGACCGTATCAAATACCTTACTAAAGTCTAGGTATATCACATCCACCGCTTCTCCCTTATCCACAAGGCTCGTTATCCTATCAAAGAATGCTATCAGATTAGTTTGACACGATTTGTTCTTTACAAATTCATGCTGGCTATTCCCTATCACCTTACCACCTTCCAAGTGTTTGCAGTTGATTTCTTTAATTACCTGCTCCATTATCTTCCCTGGCACAGAAGTTAAACTAACTGGTCTGTAGTTTCCTGGGTTGTTTTTATTTCCCTTTTTATAGATGGGCACTATATTTGCCCCCTTCCAGTCTTCTGGAATCTCCCCCGTCTCCCATGATTTCCCAAAGATAATAGCTAGAGGCTCAGATACCTCCTCTATTAACTCCTTGAGTATTCTAGGATGCATTTCATCAGGCCCTGGTGACTTGCAGGCATCTAACTTTTCTAAGTGATAGTGCCACTCTCCCACCAGCACAGGCTACTCTGTCATTTCTATATGTTCTGTGACATGGTATTACCTTGTTCCATTCATTATCATTGTTTCACCAAGCGGGAAGCAGCCTGCTAGCTTATGTTTTAAGGACGGGCTACTGAAGTGCAGGGATTTTTTGTTTGGCATTGTGACATAATGATGATGTGTCACAAACAGCATCATGTTGTGATATAAAATTCTCATAGTATGATACAGCTTCATGATATTGCGATGTTATAGTCTGATGAGTATATTTGCAATATTTTTATTTAGATTGGCAGTTCAAACAGAGTTGGTTTGACAAAGTACTTCCGTCTACTCACCTAAAACCCAACCCTCTGGTCATCATGCTTACTGAAATCAAGAATGTCTGAAAAAGCATTTAATTTTACAACATCCAGTGGTGTGTAGTATGATTATCAATGAGATGCAACTCATGTTACAGCAAGTAATTATTTGTCATAGTCAAACAGACAGCATGTCACACTTCACTTTGAGTTATGACATAAAATGCTACAGCCCTTTCATTTTAGGCATAAACACTTTCCATTCTGCTGCTTTTTCTCAGGCATAGTGGTCTGAAAGAGATACAATGAAAAAATATTTCAGGAATGTGTTTAGATTATATTCAGAGATTCAAATATGAATCTTTGAAGACATGATATGTTTTGGTTTTAGGGGATGAGTTCATAAATATTAGACTTCCCATATGCACACCTTTTCCCATCTCTGACAGTAATTGCATGAGACTTTTTTTTATTTAAATCCAGATGACCATATCTGAAAGATGGATGTAATCATATTTACTGTGTATAGGCAGTGGAGGAAGTTAATGGGTATTGTTTATTTCACCATGCATATAGAATACAATGAACAAATGTTTCCCTCACATGCTTCTTTTAGCCAGTAGGATAAATAAATTGGTTGGCTAATACTATCCCACTCTTGGTCAAACCATGACCCATTTTGCAGATCATTATGTAGACATGCTAAGGTAGTTGTTCTAACACATTTTTGGCATGCAATGCTCTTACAGGCACTATTCACCTTACAAACAAACATTATTCTATTTTGGTGGTACAAACAAGAGTATCTGAGCTCAAAATTGGGTCATTCCAATTTCTTCTTGGTTTGCTCATTAGAAATCCAAAGTTAAAAAATATTTATGTGTATCTGATAAAAATTATCTAAAAAGTTATCAAGTTACTACTTTTATTTTTCTTTATAAATATGATTTCCAAGAATAGTAATTGAGGTAAACTCAGCAGCCTCCAAGTTCCTTACATTCCTCCCCAGCATATACAATCCATAACTGAATTGAAATAAATGATTCATTACCAAAATGGCTCTTTTTTTAGCTAGTAATACTATTTCCCATGTATCATTATTACTTTCCCATTAAGAAGCATTACGTGTATTCAGGACAAAACCCATTCAACATAACTGGGTGTAGGGGTTGGAAGGTGGCCTAAGTTTTTGCATTTTTATCTATTTAATATACAGCTTGTTATTTACCTTATTATTATAAGCTTCTGAGACATAACCATAAGCCTTCAGCTTCACCTAGCTGGAAAACTTCTTAGTGATAATTTTTCTGGAAAGTTGCTACACTGTGATGAATAACTGATTATTACCAATACAAAAGCAGCCTAATTTGTTCTTACATAATATAACAGGAGAGGGGAAAAATGAACAGTTGCAACAAAAAGATAATAACTGGTTCAAAATTGTTTATAGCAGGGGATTTACAACAGGTATGCAAGAAAAATGGCAAGAAAGAGTGTTAAATGACATAATTACTCTTAATTTGCATAATCTTAGCCCACTGTATACCCTAATGTTCTGGAAGAATATATGCCATTAAAGAAGAAAAATGCATTTAATGCACTCTGTGTTTCTACTTCTGTTCAAGTAAAAGGTTTTTAAGTGCTCTGATGCAAAATGCCAAATGACATACTTCAGGGACAATCAATATTTTTTTCATTTGCTGCTAAACGGGAACATGCTTGTGTGTCATTGTTGGTAGATTTGCACGTAGATAAATAAGTCTCTTGTATTTTAAAATGATCTCTATCTCAGAAACCTTTACTGTAATGTCCTATTTCTCTATAAGCAGAACACAGTCCCAGTTGACCTGCAAACTAAAGGTAATCAATGTGCCAGTGTCTCCTAGCAAAATTTAGTACAGCATATCTGAAAACAAATACTGTAAATCAAGGTCTAAGCAGCAACGACAGTTTATTATGAACCATAAATATCTGTCTACTGTACATAAAATGGTTCCCTGTAACTCAAATGTCTCTGTAGTGCTGGAAAAATGTAAGCCAGAAAAGGAAAACCTTATGGTAAAATCTGTTATTTTCTCTTAAAAGTAGGGTCCACTGTATCAGCTTTTTCATCTTCTGCTGTATCATTAACAATTTTAGCACAATGAGGCAATTACTCTGAGCACCCACTTGTTTTTAAAATGAGCATGGTCAGTTAATCAGATCAGTTTCCTTTTAGTTATAACTGAACATCTAATCCCAGTATGTACGAAAAAAATCACTCCTGGACCAGCTGTTATATAGAAGATCCAAGTTCCAATCGAAGACAACATTTTTTCACTTACCAGGACTGTAGTGTCTCAAGTTACTGTAAATAAATAACTTTTGTGGCTTTGTTTTTCAGAATTGGAAATCCATATCTACATTAAAGGGAGCATCCTGCACCGATTTCTATACCAGATTTAACCAACATATGGCATGGAAAATACAGGCCAATGTTGGAGACCCAGGAAACCAAGGAGAGCTCCCACAGAATTGGAAGATTTCCTGGTGACCCTAATCCAGATCCAAGCAGTGTCATGTGGGTCTCTGGGAACAGAACTGAAGAGACAATTGGCAGGTATCCCCTTTTTACATGCTTGTCTACAGATGAGAAAAGGAAGCTACAGCTCATCAATAAGTCAAGAAACTGAACCTTTTCAGAGTAGGCTATATAGGTTGGATTCTCAGCTGCCGCTGAACAGAGCCTGAAGATGAGGAGGTTGAGGGTGGGATGCACATTAGGAAGCCACTGCCAGTTCTCTGATCCTGTGTCACCTGGTCATGGCATGAGGAGGAGCTTTGTATTATGCCACTAGTGTAAAGTTTTCAAATTAGATTACCCCAGTGGAGTATGAGCTGCACCCTGCCACACTCCTAGCACACACCATGTACTCTGGAACAGGATGTAGGGTTGAGGCAGAAATCTCCATGAAGTTCTTTGGCAGAGATTTCTCTACAGTTGTTCTGCCAGAAGAATGGGATTTGATCCTTGTAAAATGGTTTAGGCACCAGCCCCAAACTCTGCAGATACCCCATGTATATGCTCCATCACCTGGCACTGAATAGCTAATTTTAATTTTACCAATAAGTGTGGAGCCAAATAAAACTCTTAGTTATGCTAGCATCAGTTCAGTGTAACTCTGTCAATTTCGGTGCAGTTATTCAAGAGTCACAACAGTATAAGTGAGACCTGAATTTATCTCATATTTTTAAAATACCAGGACTTAAAACACATTTCACCCTATAATTAATAATTTGAATTCTGAGAAAGGATTATTATATGTGATTCTTCCAGGTTTCTGGGATCAGCACTATAGGCACAGTTTTCTTTTAAAGGAAACATAAAATGAATTGGGGGGAGGGGAAGGAAGGAAGAGGCAAATACAAAAAAATAATATAAGCAAAATTCCAGTATAGGCAATGGTAACCATTTCTAAAATCAAATGTAATGTATATTGTTCCCCTCTCCAAATGCTGATTGTCAAAATCAATGCTCCTTTTGTGCACAAATTATATCAGCCTTAGGAGAGACAGGCAAAGTTTTTAACTGCAGCTTCCAACTGTAAAGGCTTGAAAGAAGTAGCAAAGCTAGAACAAGATGCAAGAACATCCCTGAAGAGTTCTCACCTTTCCAGGATCCCCGAACTGCGAGAACTCCCTGGGCTCTTGATACAGTTTTCCATTGAACTACAAACAGATCATAACCAAGCAGATGTGCCTAGCACTTGAACTAAAATGAACCAAATGATGTTTTGAAAAACAAACAAAACAATCAAATAAACAGAGCAAAGAGCAAGAGGAGGTACAAATAAAGTAAGGCAGAAAGCAAGCAAAGATAAAGAATCAAAATAGAAAAATATAATTTAAATACTAAAAATATTAAAATAGAACATTGCATAAGGACAGCATGGGGAATACAGACCCTTTAATAAGTCCAGAATATTTTTGGTTTGTAAAGTTACCAATTTTTGCTTGAATATATGCAAACACAAGTCAAATCAACCTTTACAGCAATGTTACTAGGAAGCTACAAAGTACAAGAGTAACTAAAATTTCTTAACAGTGAGGCCTATTAGATTGGGAAGAGCCATAATTGGGACCATTCAATATTAAACTGGACAAAATAGTAGTGAATGCATTGCCGGGAACATCTTGCAATGGCAGGGGGTAAGTCAGAAAACCTAATAGGTCTTTTACACCTGCAAAGAGTTTCAAAATGTGTGACTCAACTCCCCGCCTTGAAGCAAGTGGGTGCAGCATCGCCTTCACCCTCACAATGAACTATACGGAATATCTGAGCTGGCACAAGGGATATCACTTTTTTTGCCATCATAAGCCAGCAGCAAATTAATATCCTCCTCTTCTGTGTTTCATAGAGCAAGTAGAAAGCTGTATGCTACCAATACATAGGTCTTGTTGTGATTGTTGGTTTCTTAACAGAGATGGTTGGAAAATGGAAAACATGTTGGCAAATTTTAGTACTATATGGCAACTTTCAAGAATTTCTGATCAGCCCTATTCCTAAGGGGTCTCATTGATCTCTATTGGATTCCTGAAATTATCTCGGTTCTAGAAGTCAGCTGCTGAAGCCTAGTCAATGGTACACAAAGATGCTCACCTGGGGAACTTCTTGGTTTTTACAGACCAGATATCCACACACTCTTTGGTTGCTTTTGAAACCCAAGAACGAGATGTGCATATGGTCTGTGATTTTAATTAGTTTCATTTTAATGAGATTGATTGTGATTGTCTGAAAGCTCTATGAGGAATTTGCATTAATAGGTAAAACATAATTTTAAAATATATTTGATATGTAAAGAAGAGATTTCCCTTTCTTCTCTTTCCCCATAATTCCTACAGAGGATCAGTTAATGCTCTACACTTTATAAAAGAGAGAAAAAGGATTTTTGCCAATCCTTAAGCACTTTCACAAAACTGTAAAATGGGAGGGAAACTGTTTTAAATAAAGATATTCGAAATAATTTGGATGGAGAAGGAAATAATTTAGACTTCCTCTTCCCCTCCCCCCCATCCTTCCTCCCAAATCAATGCCTCCAACATGATATCAAAAACAAATAAAGCCAGCAGGTGCCACAGCTTGGAACAACCCGAGAAATTAAATTGCAATAAATCACTAAACCCAAAGGGTATTTCATCCAAGTTCATTCCTTCTGAACTGATGAATGACTGCTAACAAAAATATATAATTTGTTTTTTAAAAACAGCTACTATACCAGAAGAATGCAAAATAAAATACACAAGCTAAGGTAAATCCCAGAAATTACATGGACTAGTAAATGTTAACTCTATGAAGTTTGAGAAAATTGTTGAATAGCATTACACAGTAACTGGATGATATATGATAGGAACAAACCAACATGATTTTGTGAAGGAAAATCATGCCTTTTTAAACTCCGTTGGATTAAATGAAAGAGTCAAGGAAACGGGATAATTAACTTAATCTTTTTCAATGTGCTTGGCAAAACCTCTCTCAAGAGGCTATTAAGGAAACTTAGTAACCACAGGATGTGAAGTAAAATTTCCCATCATTGACTGAAAAGAGGTCAAGAAATGAACGGTCAGAATTCAGCATGCAGAAAATTCAGTACCGAGGTGTTCAATAGCTAGAAAAGCTTCCGTTACTCTGCATTCTTACACATAAAATCTTTGCACACCCTTATTAAGAAGGGAGAGAAGAAATGTGCACTGGTAGTGCACAATGTATCCTTCCAAAACATGGCACCTCTTTCACTGTGGCCTTGATTTCAAAGGGACCACAAGAGGTATTTTGGATGAGTAGGTCAGGATGCCTCTGGGGACTCCCATAGCTATGAGGACCTTCTTCTAATGCGGGCTCAGCCTTAAAAACACAATATAATGTTTAACTGGGAAGATGGAGTGAACAGTGAGGATGCAAAAAACATGCCGTTTATACAAAATTATTTAGTTAATCAAGATGATGGACAATTTTGACAGGCTACAGACCTAACACAAGTGAGTAATACAATGGCAAATGGAATCCAGCATAGACAACTGCAAGATACCCCACAGCACAAGGAATAATATAAATGACTTATATACAGTGATGACTCTAAAGGCTTGATTCTGCATTGTGCTGAGCCTTCTGAGAAGTACTTAACATCC
Organism: Gopherus flavomarginatus; assembly: GCF_025201925.1. Lineage (NCBI taxonomy): Eukaryota > Metazoa > Chordata > Testudines > Testudinidae > Gopherus > Gopherus flavomarginatus. The sequence continues at coordinate 168,288,154 of NC_066620.1, read as the reverse complement.
CTTAACTCCTACTCAACACTAAAGCTGGAGCCACTTATAGTACCTCTCAGGAAGTGTTCATTATTTTGCAATATTGAGCCCTAACATAGCTGTAGCATGTCAGAGAGAAAACATTATCTTTTGACAGAAACCAAGCATGGAAAATTTCAAATCTAAAACTGTGAATGTTTTGCAAAGTTATGAGAATTTGCAGTCAAAACTATTTTGCAACCTTAACTATAGCAGGCATTACTTTTCCAACCATAATATTAGCCAGGAATTGTAACTGCTACTATACATTCACCATATCATCTTATTCTAAAAAAACCCTGCAATATCACATATTTTACTGAAAGATAGGCATGTCTGCTATTAGCAATTGCAGTTTTAGCTGCACTGTTAATGGTAGTATTTTAAATTAACATCATCACAGGGATGGAGACAGTACAATAAAGCATACATATTGTGAGACTTTCTTACAATATTAGTGTAGTTTTTAAGAATGAAATTTTATTTTAGTAAACAGTCTTAATGGAGCAGAGTGTGGTTTTAGAACTATGATATTTTAAGCTTATCAGAATGTGGCTTGTCTATTTCAAATAGAGCATATGTATTAAATACCTCATTAAATTTAATCTATTACAGAAACATAATTTTAATGACAAATGAAATTATTATAAATGTTTGCCTTTCCTTTCTAATAAAGGTAGGTGGTTCACTATATTTGAAAAAAAACTTTCACTCCACGTATAGTAATGAAGGTAGAGAAAATAAAACCCACAACTAAATAGCAAGCAATGTACAGCACCCAGACAAACAGCTAATGGTTAGGAAATCAAGTAATCTGTTAACAAGTAGTACATCCCTGTTGCTTATTAATTCTGCTCTTTACTGTTGTACTGGAGACTAGGGTTAAATTTCCATTTCCAATCCCTAATCCAAAAAGAATTAATACTGCTAGGAAGCCAATGTGCTCAGTGATCTCTCAGCCAGTTAAAGAGAAGCATTAACAGCTTCTGACGGATATTTTCATCTTCATTTTCACAGAAAAATGATTAGAGAGTTCACAAGACAACCTCAGTAGTAATAGGTGTAAAATGGAGGCAGAAAAGAGTTTCTCTGGTATTTCAGATGAAGTCAAAGGAATCTCACAGGGAAAGAAGTTAATAAATTACAGTTAATAAATTACAGTGAAGGCTTGTCAGCTGCTAAACAAGTGGCATTATGCAAAAAAAAAAAACCTACTAGTATGATCCTCCTTCAAGATGCTGAGTGCCCTAAAGTCCAACTGAAGACAATTTATATTGTAGGAACTCAATATTTTTAACAGCATTGGGCTTTTAGTCTGCAACTGTCCCTGGTCACTTCCCCAAATAGCTTACAATCTAAGTAAGACAAGAGACAAGAGATAACAGGTGGATACAGACGCACAGACTGGAGAGTACAAGGAAACAATCAGATAACATTGGTCAATATGAGAGAAGATGGTCTCAGCACACTAGCAGCCTAATCTTTGTCAAGTATTTTGTAGGCATCATGACAAAGGAGAGTTTTAAGGAGGGATTTGAAAGAACACAATGAATTAGTTGATGGGGAGTTACTCCCAAGCATGAGAGGCAGCATGAGAGATAGCCCAAAGGTCTTTGTTTGAAAATGTAACCAGTGGGTGATGGAGGCTGACATCCTGGGCCCATCAGAGGTGGGAGTCAACTTTCTGTACTTAATGAAAGATAAGTAGGACAGGGATAGGTCATGAAGGGTCTTAAAATTCAAGATAAGTGTTTTATGTTAATACAGCTGTCAGAGGGTTGGATTGTTAGTAGCTCTGCACAACTGCTCAAGAAGATGAAAGAGTAGAAGAAACCTGCACTGTCAATTGTGTCAATATACAAAGGTTGGCAACAGGAAAGGTTAGCATCTATATTTCCGCTTGTCCTCTTGCAGGTTGTGGTGAGGGTAAGAGTGAGGACAGGTGAGGAGTGGATTAAAAAGGTAGCAGCAGAGCCATTCTCTCTAGTGGTTCCTGAGGCATGGTGCCTACCTCAGGCTTAATTGTGGGTAAAGCACATTCCTTTGTGTGCAGTTTCTTAATTCCTTCATTTACATGTATCTAACACTATATAAACTGTCCATTCAATTTTTCTACCTGCCTTTTGTCTTTTTCTAGCTGCTCTCAAGAACAACTGTAACATAAGCAAAATAGAAGTCAGAGATGACCTGAGTACAAAATAGCCATTGAATGGAATTTAAAGTACACATTTCATCCAGTGTTTTCTTAGCATAGTATATCACTATTATGAAAGGTACAAGATGGAAATAAAATGCCTTATATCATGTAACGTAATAAAACTATTCATAACTTAGAGGTAAATAGCTGTTCGGATGAACCTTGTTTTAAGTCTTGCTGTTTACGACATTAAAAAAATAAGTAAAGGGAAAATGAAAATGTTGTTACATGAGAATGACAATGCTGTAAATTGTACAAACCCTTTGGAAACATTAACAATTTTCTGTAGTGGATAATCAACTTTATTATTTAGAAAACTTGAGACTAGATGATAAGTCTCGTTTATTTTAATACTGGTAAAACTAGTCAGTCTTATTGTATTTGCATGTGTAACCCACACACCTTCTGGGTGTGGTGTTCTGTCCCATCCAGTGGCACCGAGACCACTTAAAGAGAGAGATAAAATGAGTGTGCTCTATAGCCTTATCTAACAATCAGCTGGCTTTCAGCTTATGAGGTGGAGGTTCACACATTTAGCTTCAGAAGCCCCAGGTTCAATCCTGCCAGCCGACAAGACATAGAATTCATACCTGACAGATGACTTACATTTCAGATGAACATTGTCCAGACTTATTTATATCTAGTATATGAATTCTCCTATTTGATATGTCTTAAAGTGAATGGTTCTAAAATCAAAATCAAAAGTTGTAGTTTATTCTCTGCATCTTGGATCATAAATTAATGTTTTTGATTGTTACATAATGATGGTTCCTATAAGATTTGACACAACACAATCAAAAATAAAAATAAATAAAATAATAAGAAAATAAACTTTTTGAAGAAAATTTGTAACATCCTTCTCACAAACCTTGTGTAGATTTAATTTAATTTTCTGGAGAAACTGCTGATTTTTGAAAATGGACTTAAAACCCAATTTCTCATTGGCAACTCCCCAAAAAGGGGCCATGTGGGCTTTGTTCCCTCTAATTTTTCTCACACGTCTGGAATGAATTTTGTTATGTGCACCAATATAGAGGCGACGTGTGACACATCACTTTCATATTGGTGCACATAACAAAATTAATGTGGTGGGGGTGGGGCTGAGCGGTTTGGCGTCTGGGAGGGGGCTCCAGGCTGGGACAGAGGTTTAGGGTGGAGGGTCAGGGCTCCAGCTGGGTGTGCAGGCTCTGGGGTGGGGCTGGAAATGAAGGGTTTGGGATGCAGGCTGCCCTGGTGCTATAGAAGGGAGAGAGGATTCCCCCTAGCTCTCTCTCCCCGCAGCAGCACCTGGGCTGGAGGGAGAAAGGTGCCTCTCCCCACTGCGGCAGCTCTGGTGCTGGGATGGCAGAATAGGTGCCCCTTCCCAGCCATGGCAGGTCCGGGCCAGGGCTCGGTTTATGCTGGGATATGGGCGCCTCTCCCCTGTCCGTGGCAGGTCTGGGGCTGGGTTGGGGGCAGGGTGCCCTGCCCCCATCCACGGCAGGTCCCGACCGGGTGGGTTCCCTGAGCACCTACACGGCTTAATAGGCTGCTGCGTGGCTAAGTGACTTTACAGGGAACTTAGCATGTGGGTGCGAGGAGGAGGAGAAACTGAGCATAGTTGAAGAGCATTATAATCTGGAAATCCTCAGGTGTCACGTGCAGGGCCGGTGCAAGGAAGTTTCACGCCCTAGGCAAAACTTCCACCTTGCACCCCCCACCCAGCTAACCTCACCCCCTCACGGCAGCTAACTCAGCCCTCCACCTGGGGAGCCCCCACCCCCGCAGCAGCTGCCTCCCCCACCATGACAGCTAACCCCTCTCCACCCTGTTCCCCCACGGCAACTAACCCCGCCCGGGGAGACTCCCCCTGTCCCCCCATGGCAGCTAACCCCACCCGGGGAGACTCTCCCCCATCCCCCCATGGCAGCTAACCCTACCTGGGGAGACCTGACCTCCCCTGCCATGGCAGCTAACCCTGCCTGGGGAGACCTGACCTCCCCCGCCACGGCAGCTAACCCTGCCTGGGGAGACCTGACCTCCCCTGCAACCCACCACGGCAGCTAACCTTGCCTGGGGAGACCTGACCTCCCCGCCCCGACAAAACAGCTAACCCTGCCTGGGGAGATCTGACCTCTCCCGCCACAGCAGCTAACCCTGCCTAGGGAGACCTGACCTCCCCCTCGCCCGCCACGGCAGTTAACCCTGCCTGGGGAGACTCCCCTTCGCCACGGCAGCTAACCCTGCCTGGGTTTTCCCCATCCAGTTCACCTCGGCTTCACGTCCTCCACTGAGCACGCTGGCGCTGCTCTAATTGTCCTCCCCGCCCAGGCGTGCGGCGCTGATTGGAGGAGACTTAGAGCTGGGCTTTGTGCTCAGCGGAGGAGGCAGAGTGGAGGTAAGCTGGGGCGGGGAGCTGTTCCCCTGTGCGCCTCACTCCCACCCCCCCGTTACTGTGGGCAGCCCTCCCCGCGCGCCCTCCCACCCAGCTCACCTCCACTCCATCTCCTTGCCTGAGGGGACTTTTAGGCGCCCCGAATCACTAGGCGCCCTAGGCGGCCGCCTTGTTTGCCTAAATGGTTGCACCGGCCCTGGTCACGTGGGCTCTGTGAGGTTGTTACCAGGTATTTTAGATTAGCCTTTAGGATGCTCCAAAGCTTACTGTGGCCAGGGCTGATGTAGAAACAAGTCCAGGAACAGGGAACTGCAACTGAATGATTTGATCCTTTCCATCCCCCACCTGTGGCCAGCAGAACTGGTACGGCTGAGAGTCTGTCCCACTGTTCCTAAAATGAATAGTTTAAAAAAAATAAAAGATTCAGTTACGGGGGGAAATTGTGAGCCTGAACAAGTTTTGTGGACACCTCCCACCACAAAAAAATTAGAGGGATTTGCTAAACCATCTCCTCCAGGAGATTCAGTCATTTTTAGGTTAGATCATTAAAAATTCTATTCCCCACCACCACCTATACACATAATATATTACAAAAAGTCTGAATGATCACTTCTCTTTTTGTTTGTTCCCTGGTATTGATTCATTTTGAGAACCATGGAAAGAGGATCAGAGAAGAATTTAAAGTACTTCAGACTCCCTCTTTATTATATTTCTTCCTTTACTGTAACAATCATTTTCTCTTAATACCAAGAGTTGTCTCATTCAGTAATGAAGTTCCAGTGTATTTTATTACATTTTAAAATCAGCTAAAGAGCTACATGTGCGTAATCAGTGATATAAAAATGGAAGGGATACCAGATAACTATAAGAAAGTGTTTGATGGCTTCAGATGCCATTACTGTTCCATGTGATCTGCTAGAGCCTAAACTTTTGAATTTCTTAGCTCCCTCAGGTCAATAACAGTTGCCAGCTCCTAGTGAAAGTTGAAGGTAGTCAGTAACTTGTGTGAGGTGTTCAGCATCTTACCAAGCATTTATTTAAGAATGCTCAGGACACAGATACTAGACCTTTCTATAACAGAGATTTATTAAAGGGATATCCATGAAAAAAACCCACCACCACCACCACCACCGGTATATGATGTTCCTGTCCACTAAGGGACAATTCAGGGAGTAAAGTACTACACAACACAAGGGTGGCCTTTAAGACATTCTGCAGACTTCATGACCTATTCAGAGTCATGGCGTTGGTGCATGATCCTCTTTTTGTAAGACTAAGGACAAGTTATCACAATCATAAAAGAGGCAGGAGATTCTCTGTTTCTGAGCTTGATGCACACACAATGTGGGAGGGTAAATGTATCTCCTAGACAACCGTGTGCCCCCATATTCTGTCCCTGGTTGGTACATGTCTTGCCCTCAGCAAAATTCAGAACTGCCTTACAGCTGGGTCTAAATGTGCCATTTGTACCGGTTTGCCCTAGGGGACATTACATTAGCTAAAAATAGCACGAGCATCTGCTTTAGCTATGCCTCCACCTTTTCCTGAGGCACTCGTTATGTAAATATTAATTTTTGTTAGTTGATATCACGTTCCTGTGAGGCAAAGTTTAGTTCAAAAATAAGGTATTTCATCCATAAAACACTGCAATTTAGTGAAATATGCTACTAGTTAACTCAAATCTTGAAGACCACGATTTCAGAAAGTATATATTTTGTTTTTTCTGAGATGGTAGATTACATTTTTTCTTAATTAATCCAATCCCAGTGTTCACACTTTGCTCTTAATTAAGGCTGCCTAATTGCTAGCTTGTTTGTTCTTTGAAGGAAGCTCATAATAATAAGGTATATTCTCGAGAATAAAAAAAAAGTAGTTTATAATTCACCAGATTTTTTTCCTCATAAACAGCAGACACAAATGTTCTTTCAGGGTTAGTTCAAGTACCTCTCTATTTTTAAAATTTGATGGCTGGTTATTCATATTTATTAGAGGTGAATATTGGTATTGCAACTCATGTAGGAAATGAGACAAACTAAACCAAGATGAGCTCATAAAAAGACCCCAAAATAAATAAAATATTCACTAGATTCTGCATGTTTATTCTACAGAAGGGAGAATAATCTAGCACTTTGTCCCTCTGGAAAATTTTCATTGAAATAATGAATATCTTACAACACTAGCTAATATGGTCTTAGTTTTTAACTACGTGTATTTATGGTAGTCAATCCAATAAACTGCCTGTATTCTACTATTTAATAATCAGTTTAAATAATTTTACAAAATGCATTTGTTCTTTTTGTCTCTCCCTCCCTGATGTTTAAGCTCCAGTCTGCTCGTACACACACCTATGTTACTATGGATTTCTCAGTGGAGTCTGTGATGATGTATCCTGATGCAGAATTTTGGCCTTAAGTGGGGGAAAACAATTTGTGTAATAAAATAAACATTGTATTTTAGTCCGCCTTCAAGCAATACAAATATTTCATGAGTGGGATATTGCATGCTGTATTTTTATTTGCAATAAAAGCAAACAAAAATTAACAGGGCATTTCTATCATTTCTGTTTTGTGTTAAAGAAATGGAATCACAATTTTAAACTGTATTTAGCTTCACTCATCAGTGAAGCACTTTACTAAGGTTCATAGCCTCATCTATGGAAATATTAATTATATTAGGCCATCAGCTACTTTAAGCCATTGCTCTCACCTTCTCTCTCTACAATCCAATGTTATTCTATTTATAGCCTTTCCTCTCAGAAACGCACTCTGGACTGCTCTACTCCTTTTTACAGAGTATTTTTCAGTAGGACGCATAGTTCGTTACCTATCAAAATGTCTATTTGTTCCTTGATGCAATTGGTATCAGTAGGGTCTAATAAGCCTATGTCTTCAAACTCTGCTCAGCAATGTCAACAGACAATGATTACTTCTGCTGCCATCTCAGAAGAACTAAAAGGATTTAGTGTACCTTTAGATGAAACTAGATGATCACATTGGTCCCTTCGGACCCTAGAATCTATGACTCTATGAATCTATAACTAGCTTTAACTATCGAAGGTCACGTAAAATATTTTGGATTTTTTTGTTACTATAACACATTGAGACATAACCATATGAAAATTAATTCAGTGCTATAATTAATCTGTATTTACAACTATATGATTAATTCTTTAAAAATAAAGTTAAGTACACTATACTGTAAAGTGGACTACTGCAGCCTCCTTTTAACTGCTTTTTGCTGACCTAAAGAGCAGTCTAGATATTTACTGAATGATCACCATGGTGTCCATATTAAAATAATCATATATCCCGTTGCTGTAAAATCCTGAAACAAAGCTTGCTGTTCTTAGCACCTCTTCAGATAATACCATGTTTCAGGTTTTATGAGAGAATGATTTTATAGTTTCCTATAAACTCAATCTTTTTGGAAAAAAGAATTTGTTTATTCATTCACAGAAATCAAGTAAAGGAGTAGAACTGTGTCCATGCAGTGTGAGCAGGTTTTCAGTTTAATTACAGTGACACTATAGAACTGTTGAGGCAGTTTTGACATTTCCATTATAAACTCTTATTTCTGGTTATAGTCAAACGGAATTTGTCTCAGCCAATAAGGTCACAAAGACACTGTACAGTTATTGATGTATAACTAGTTTTTCCTCCATGTATGCAAAAATTGCTGCACTAATTGGCTGAGAAGATCTAATCTGCATACTCTCTTATACAACTTTATCAATAACTATTGTGTGCAAATCCCTTAACTATGACTGATTAACAGCCATTATTAGCCAATCTTAGCAGAATAATTTGCACAACCACTGTATGGTTATTTCTCAAGGAATGTGGAGTGAATATGTAAATCGTTTTGCAGAGGCTGCTCTACTCTGGTCAGATCTGTTCACAGTGGTACAGAGTGCTTGCTTTGTGCACACTACAGAGTTTCACATGAGAGAATAGAATACACAGAAAGCAAACAAACTGGGCAGTAAAATCACTAAAGGACAATCTGCTGTTAATCAGAAACCAAATGAATGAGAGCCGCTGCTTTCCTCTTACCTATTCAACCTGTCAGCCATGGTCACTCCTCCCCACTCCCCAGCACTTTTCCGTAGTTTTAGAGTTGAGGAAGACACTTGAGCCAAAAAGAGGATTCCATATTGTGTTTGATACTGGACTTCAAGCAAAATGGGAGTCCTCTTATTCTCCTAATTCAGTTGCCCTACTGAGTAGTAAGAAGACATGAAGGAGGGCACTTGAGGCACGGTTTGTAACTACCTATGCAGCTTATAACTTACTATATAAAAAAATGAGGAAATTTGCAAACCTCTGCCTACAAGCAAGGCAACTAGATTGGACCCTGGGTGTGAAGATAAGAGGGGGCATGGAGATTATGGGTGAGAAAAAATTCCTTCTTGGACTTCAGAAAGTAGTAGAATAACTGTTTCACAGCAATTACTAAATCCCTAAGGCTGCAGTAGCTCCAACACATCCTGCATCGCCAAGCAGAAAGACAAGGACAGGTGGGTGAGCTGTTATAGATGCAGTCAGACGGCCCTTCTTTCTTCTCCTGTTCTGTCCCTATTGAACGATAAGGATAAAAATAAATATTGAGTAACTAACCATTGGGTGATCACCCTGTGAATGAGAGACCCTGTAGAAAAAGTGTGTGACCACATAATTAAAGACTGTCTTCAGATGGCAAAATTAAGGTTGCACAGGCAACTTCAAGATTAGCTTTCAGGCTAGATTCATAATGGGACTTAGGTGCTAACTGCCTCTTTAGGAGTCTTTATCCAATATTAAGACACCACTGACGTTCACAAAACTACCAGCTGTTCCTAACCCAGTAGTTGCCCTAAATTTCTATAGGCACCTAAGTTTCTGCCAATGGGCATTCATAAAACTGGGTAAGTCTTACAGCACCTCACAGCTGGTGAGCTGTTTGGAGCCCTAGCTCATTCCTAAGCCTCAGTTGGATTCTCAAACTAGATATTTACTGACTTCTTGCCTGATCCAGTAGGCATGCTCTGAGCACATGTACCCTGCACAAAGGATGGCTGAGGACAAGCAGATTGGAAATTTTCGGGGGCTGGCTGGCATGCCTGTATTTCCTGGAATGACCAAGCCCAGTGACTAGGCACTCATTCAGAATGTGGGAGACCCAGATTTGAATCCTCACTGTGCTTGATTTGGAGCAGAGATTTTTACCCAGGTCTCTCCTATACCAGATTAGTGCTCTAGGTTGGGTCTCTCTCAAATCTCTCCTGTTCAAGCTCTTCCACTTTGTGTAAATAACAATAAATATATTGAATGGAGCAGGAGCTTGAATCTGACTCCCTCACATCTCAAGTGAGTACCTGGACTGTAGAGCCAATCTCTGTCTTTCTGGCCTAATGAATCCAAATCAGGTAGAGGGATATGAAAACAGGTCTGACTCAGGCTGACACCATCTTCCTCCCTCACATGAGTTACTAGGATAACTGGGACCTCGAGTCATAGATTCTAAGGCCAGAAGGAATCACTGTGATCATCTAGTCCGACTCCAGCATGGCCATAGGACCTCCCCAAAATAATTCCTGTTTGAACTAGATCACAGCTTTTAGAAAAAATATCCAATCTTGATTTAAAAATTGCCATGGATGTAGAATCTACCACAACTTTTGGTCAATTATTCCAAAGTTAAATTAGCCTCCCTTATTTCCACTCTGAATTTCTTTAACTTCAACTTCCAGCAATTGGCTCTTGTTATACTTTGGTCTGCTAACTTGAAGAGCCCATTATCAATTATTTATTCTCATGTAGATACTCGTAGACTGTAATCAATTCACCCCTTAACCTTCTCTTTGTTAAACTTAAATGGATTGAGCTCCTTGAGTCTATCTGTGTAGGAAAGATAGGAAGTATGATAAGAAACCACCCTAGCTTGACCAGGAGATCTTTAATGATCTGAAATTCAAAAAAGAATCCTTCAAAAAGTGGAAACTAGGTCAAATTACAAATAACATAAGCATGTAGAGACAAAATAAAGGCCAAAGCAGAAAATGAGATTCAGCTAGCTGGGGGGTGGAGGGAGCAGAAGATGTGGTTTATCTTGACTTTGGTAAGGATTTTGATACTGTCACGCATGGCCGTGTCATAAATGAACTAGAGAAATACAACTAGGGAGCTACCATAAGGTGGATGCATAGCTGGTTGAAAAACCATTCAAAAGTAGTTCACAGTCAAGCTGGAAGGGCATATCAAGTGGAATTGTGCAGGGATCAGTTCAGTGTCTGGTTTGGTTCAGTATCTTCATCAGTTACTTAGATAATGGCATAGAGAGTACACTTATAAAGTTTTCAGACAATACAAAGCTGGGATCAGTTGCAAATGCTTTGGGGGATAGTATTAAAATTCAAAATGATCTGGACAAACTGAAGAAATGGTCTGAAGTAAATAGGATGAAATTCAATAAGAACAAATGCAAAGTACTCCATGTAGGATGGAACAATCAGTTGCACACGTACAAAATGGAAGGAATACGGCAGAAAGGGATCTCGGGGTTACAGTGAATCACAAGCTAAATATGAGTTAACAGTGTAACATAATTCTGGGATGTAACTGCTGGAGTGTTGTAAACAAGACAAGAGAAGTAATTCTTCTGCTCTACTCCACACTGATTTGGCCTCAACTGGTGTGTTGTCTCCAGTTCTGGGAGCCATATGTCAGGAAGAATGTGGACAAATTGGAGAAAGTCCAGAAAAGGGCAACACAAACGATTAAAAGTCTAGAAAACATGACTTACAAACACGAAAATTGAAAAAAATGGGTTTGCTTAGTCTGGAGAAGAGAAGACTCAGAGGAGACATGATAACAGTTTTCAAGTACAAAAATGTTGTTACAAGGAGGAGGGTGACAAATTGTTCTCCTTAACTTCTGAGGATAGGACAAGAAGGAATGGGCTTAAATTGCAGCAAGTGCAATTTAGGCTGGACATTAGGAAAAACTTCCTGCCAAGATAGTTAAGCACTGGAATAAGTTGCCTAGGGTGGTTATGGAATCTCCGTCATTGGGTATTTTTGAGAGCAGGTTTGACAAATACCTGTCAGGTATGGTCTAGATAATAATTAGTCCTACCATGAGTTCAGGGTACAGGAATAGATGATCTCTTAAGGTCCCTTCCAGTCCTACGATTCTATGATTCTATCACTATAAGGCATAATTTCCAATGATTTAATCATTCTGTCCAATTCATCAACATCCTTTTTGAAGTGTGAACATCAGAAATGGATACAATATTCCAGTAGTTTCACACCAGTGACATATACACAGGTAAAACTTTCCTCCTTCTACCTAAGATTCCCGTTTATACATCCAATGATAATAAGAACATAAGAACGGCCATACTGGGTCAGACCAAAGGTCCATCTAGCTCAGTATCTGTCTACCGACAGTGGTCAATGCCAAGTGCCCCAGAGGGACTGAACCTAACAGGCAATGATCAAGTGATCTCTCTCCTGCCAGCCATCTCCATCCTCTGACAAACAGAGGCTAGGGACATTCTTTACCCTTCCTGGCTAATAGCCATTTATGGACTTAACCACCATGAATGTATCCAGTTCTCTTTTAAACACTGTTATAGTCCTAGACTTCACAACCTCCTCAGGTAAGAAGTTCCACAAGTTGACTGTGCGCTGCGTGAAGAAGAACTTCCTTTTATTTGTTTGAAACCTGCTGCCTAATAATTTCATTTGGAGACCCCTAGTTCTTGTATTATGGGAATAAGTAAATAACTTTTCCTTATCCACTTTCTTCACATCAATCATGATATTATATACCTCTATCATATCCCCCCTTAGTCTCCTCTTTTCCAAGTTGAAGAGTCCTAGCCTCTTTAATCTTTCTTCACATTAATCCTTTCGGCCACAGTGTTGCACTGGGAGCTCATATGCAGCTGATTATGTACAATGACCCTCAAGCCTTTTTCTGATCCACTCCACAGACCTCCACCATTAGAGCTAATAGTGTAACAGCAGTAGCAAACTGTTATAATATATGTGTTCCAGCAACCTGAGGGGCATAGAGACACATATATTGCCAGTGGGTTTGACGGCTCTTTGCAAGACAGCCAAAAAATATCTGGGTTCTAGAAAGCTGAGTTTTGCAGTGGTTTGATTATAAACCCTTCTGCCCCAGCACACACAGGTTTTTTCTGTCTCCTGGGCCTATCTACTCTTCCCTGCACTGTGCCTCTCTCCATTTTCTGTGTTCCTAACCTAGCCCCAGTAACCCTCTGCATTCAAGTTAAACTACCTCTTACATGTTGCCTGCATGCCTGAGGTGGGGTCATTGAGACTACAGGAGAGGCAGACTTCTATCTTGCTGTTCCAGTACCCCACTGTCATAAACAGATAGCTAAGGGTTAATGTCTCTTTCCCCTGAAGCACCTGACCAGAGGACCAAACAGGAAACCGGATTTTTTCAACTCTGGGTGGAGGGAAGTTTGTGTCTGAGTCTTTGTCTGTCTGCCTGCTTTCTCTGAGCTTTGGAGAAGTAGTTTCTGTTTTCTAATCTTCTGTTTCTAAGCATAAGGACAAAGAGATCAGATAGTAAGTTATATGGTTTCTTTTCTAGTAAGTTATATGGTTTCTTTTCTTTGGTATTTGCATGAATATAAGTGCTGGAGTGTTTTGATTTGTATTCTTTTTGAATAAGGCTGTTTATTCAATATTCTTTTAAGCAATTGACCCTGTATTTTGTCACCTTAATACAGAGAGACCATTTGTATGTATTTTTTCTTTCTTTTTTATATAAAGCTTTCTTTTAAGACCTGTTGGAGTTTTCTTTTCTGGGAAATTTCAGGGAAATTGAGTCTGTACTCACCAGGGAATTGGTGGGAGGAAGAAATCAGGGGGAGATCTGTGTGTGTTGGATTTGCTAGCCTGATTTTGCATTCCCTCTGGGTGAAGAGGAAAGTGCTTTTGTTTCCAGGACTGGGAACGGAGAGGGGGAGTCACTCTGTTTGGATTCACAGAGCTTGTGTCTGTGTATCTCTCCAGGAGCACCTGGAGGGGGGAAGGGAAAAAGGATTATTTCCCTTTGTTGTGAGACTCAAGGGATTTGGGTCTTGGGGTCCCCAGGGAAGGTTTTTCAGGGGGACCAGAGTGCCCCAAAACACTCTAATTTTTTGGGTGATGGCAGCAAGTACCAGGTCCAAGCTGGTAACTAAGCTTGGAGGTTTTCATGCTAACCCCCATATTTTGGACGCTAAGGTCCAAATCTGGGACTAAAGTTATGATATGGTGTGCAGCGGTTACGGGATAGACAAAATCCAGAAGCCAGTAGGAATATTATATTTTTCTTTTCTCTGCTAAGGGCTTTTTAGCAGAGAGAAACAGTTTGGGTTTAAAAGAGAATTTTTTTTTCTTCTCTCTCTGGCAGTTTGTGGCTTGCATGTTAAGCAAGAAGCCATTACCAGACTGTTAAGGGTCTTTTGTCATGCAATAGCTCTCCCATTGAGAGTCATTACCAGCACTATATACATGCAAATAAAGTGGTTTTTCAGGTTTACTTAACATTGAAGATTAGCTAAAGGCACTGTTGCTAGGCAGACTTCAGGAGGCAACAGAGAACCTGCAGTTCAGAAGATAAACACCGGAGGGCACCCCAACACAAGAAAACAGGAATCATGACTTCTAAGGCAAAAATTGAGGCAGCAGAGCAATTCAAAGAAGCTGAACACAGGCGACAACTGGAGCTGAAAGAAAAGGAAGAAAGCATCAAACTGGCAGCCTTCCAAAGAGAACAGGCAGCCAAAGAGGCAGCACACAAAAGAAAACTAGAAGAAGAAGAGTTGGCCCACCGCCGAGAAATGGAAAAACAACAAAAAGAAAATGAAGAGAAGGAAAAACAGAGAAAACATGAACTGGACTTGGCAAAAGCTGGGCTGCATGTGCCAGCCAACCCTAACAACCCGGCGCCAATTATTGCTCCACAGCACAGGAAATTTCCCACCTACAAGGCAGGGGATGACACCGAGGCCTTCTTGGAAAATTTTGAAAGAGCCTGTCTTGGGTACAGCATCCCCGAAGACCAGTACATGGTAGAATTGAGGTCACAGCTCAGTGGACCTTTAGCAGAGGTGGCAGCTGAAATGCCTAAGCAGCAAATGAATGACTATAAACTTTTTCAAACCAAGGCCAGATACAGAATGGGGATAACCCCAGATCGTGCCCGTCGGCGCTTCAGAACCCAAAAGTGGAAACCAGATGTGTCATTTCCCAAACACGCCTACTACGTTGCAAAAAATTATGAGGCCTGGATATCAGGACACAATGTTAAAACCTTGGAAGAACTGCACCTCCTCATACAAATGGAGCAGTTCTTGGATGGTGTTCCTGAAGACATCACACGGTACATACAAGATGGAAAACCCAAAGATCTCACTGAGGCGGGGGAGATTGGAGCCAAATGGATGGAAGTGGCAGAAAGCAAGAAAGCTACTGTCAAGGGGAACGATTACCCCAGGGGGCACACCGACCATAAACCCTACAACCGAGGACAGCCAAACACCCCACATACAACCCAAGTCAAGCCACAGACGCCCTATTCGTCCACCTCACCAGTCTCCAGTAACTCACCTCGGCCCAGTGACCCATCAGATGGAAGATGCTTTAAGTGTAATGAACTGGGACATATCAAGGCCAACTGTCCAAAGAACACCATGCGAGTGCAATTCATTACACCACCATCACACCAAAGATCCCCAGGCCCGGATGCCTCTCAAATACCCTTGGAGCGAAGGGAAAATTTGAGAGTGGGCGGAAAGAAGGTTACTGCGTGGAGAGACACGGGGGCACAAGTGTCAGCTATCCACCAATCCTTCGTTGACCCCAAATTCATCAACCCAAAGTCCAAAGTTACAATTTACTCCTTCATGTCACAAGCTGTAGACTTGCCGACAGCTCAACTGCCTGTCCAGTACAAAGGCTGGTCAGGAATGTGGACTTTTGCAGTCTATGACAATTATCCTATCCCCATGCTACTGGGGGAAGACTTGGCCAACCAGGTGAGGCGGGCCAAGAGAGTGGGAATGGTTACACGTAGCCAAACCAGGCAAGCTTCCAGACACATTCCTGTTCCTGAACCGTCCACAGACGCCCCGTCTGGGTTACCAGAGACCCAGACAGAGGTAGTGGACCCGGATTCCATGCCAACCACTGAAACAGCCACAGCACCTCCAGTCCCAGGCCCGGAACTGGAAAGCAACCAGCACCAGCAATTGCAACCCCATCTTCAAACTCAACGCCAGTGGGCGCCAGCGAGCCACAACTGGCAGAAGCAACAGACAGCCAAACCCAAAAGGCTCAGCCAGAGCCTGAAATACCCTCAGGTGCACCAGCGGAGAGCGGTTCACCAGCAACGGAAACAACCCCATCACCTACATCGCTTCCAGAGGGACCAAGCCCAAGTCCACAGTCTGAGGAAGAACTGGTGACCCCAGCCTCAAGGGAACAGTTCCAGACTGAGCAGGAAGCAGATGACAGCCTTCAGAAAGCTTGGGCGGCGGCACGGAGCACCCCACCGCCTCTCAGCTCTTCTAATCGATCCCGGTTTGTTATAGACCAAGGACTTTTATACAAGGAAATTCTTTCTGGTGGACACCGGGAAGAATGGCAGCCGCAAAAACAGTTGGTGGTTCCAAAGAAGTACCGCGGGAAGCTCTTAAGCTTAGCCCATGATCATCCCAGTGGCCATGCTGGGGTGAACAGAACCAAGGACCGGTTGGGGAAGTCCTTCCACTGGGAGGGGATGGGCAAGGACGTTGCCAAGTATGTCCGGTCTTGTGAGGTGTGCCAAAGAGTGGGACAGCCTCAAGACCAGGTCAAGGCCCCTCTCCAGCCACTCCCCATAATTGAGGTCCCATTTCAGCGAGTAGCTGTGGATATTCTGGGTCCTTTCCCAAAAAAGACACCCAGAGGAAAGCAGTACGTACTGACTTTAGTGGACTTTGCTACCCGATGGCCAGAAGCAGTCGCTCTAGGCAACACCAGGGCTAACACTGTGTGCCTGGCCCTAACAGACATCTTTGCCAGGGTAGGTTGGCCCTCTGACATCCTTACAGATTCAGGGTCTAATTTCCTGGCAGGGACCATGGAAAAACTGTGGGAAACTCATGGGGTGAATCACTTGGTTGCCACCCCGTACCACCATCAAACCAATGGCCTGGTGGAAAGGTTCAATGGAACTTTGGGGGCCATGATACGAAAATTCATCAACGAATTCTCCAATAATTGGGACCTACTGTTGCAGCCGTTGCTGTTTGCCTACAGGGCTGTACCACATCCCAGTTTAGGGTTTTCACCATTTGAACTTGTGTATGGTCACGAGGTTAAGGGGCCATTACAGTTGGTGAAGCAGCAATGGGAGGGGTTTACGCCTTCTCCAGGAACTAACATTCTGGACTTTGTAAGCAACCTACAAAGCACCCTCCGACACTCTTTAGCCCTTGCTAGAGAGAACCTAAAGAATGCTCAGGACGAGCAAAAGGCCTGGTATGACAGACATGCCAGAGAACGTTCCTTCAAGGTAGGACACCAGGTTATGGTCTTGAAGGCGCAACAGGCCCATAAGATGGAAGCATCATGGGAAGGGCCATTCACGGTCCAAGAGCGCCTGGGAACTGTAAACTACCTCATAGCATTTCCCAATTCCTCACTAAAACCTAGAGTTTACCATGTTAATTCTCTCAAGCCTTTCTATTCCAGAGACTTACAGGTTTGTCAGTTTACAGTCCAGGGAGATGATGCTGAGTGGCCTGACGGTGTCTACTACGACGGGAAAAAAGACGGTGGTGTGGAAGAGGTGAACCTCTCAACCACCCTGGAACGTCTGCAGCGGCGACAAATCAAGGAGCTGTGCACTAGCTTCGCCCCATTGTTCTCAGCCACCCCAGGACGGACTGAACGGGCATACCACTCCATTGATACAGGTAATGCTCACCCAATCAGAACCCCACCCTACCGGGTGTCTCCTCATGCCCAAGCTGCTATAGAACGGGAGATCCAGAACATGCTACAGATGGGTATAATCCGCTCATCTACCAGTGCATGGGCATCTCCAGTGGTTCTGGTACCCAAACCAGATGGGGAAATACGCTTTTGCGTGGACTACCGTAAGCTAAATGCGGTAACTCGTCCGGACAACTATCCAATGCCACGCACCGATGAGCTATTGGAGAAGTTGGGATGTGCCCAGTTCATCTCTACAATAGACTTAACCAAGGGGTACTGGCAAGTACCGCTAGATGAACCTGCCAAGGAGAGGTCAGCATTCGTCACCCATGCGGGGGTGTATGAATTCAATGTCCTTCCTTTCGGCCTTCGAAATGTACCCGCCACCTTCCAGAGGCTGGTAGATGGTCTACTAGCTGGACTGGGAGAATTTGCAGTTGCCTACCTCGATGATGTGGCCATTTTTTCAGACTCCTGGCCCGAACACCTACTACACCTGGAAAAGGTTTTTGAGCGCATCAGGCAGGCCGGACTAACTGTTAAGGCCAAAAAGTGTCAAATAGGCCAAAACAGAGTGACTTACCTGGGGCACCAGGTGGGTCGAGGAACCATAAACCCCCTACAGGCCAAGGTGGATGCTATCCAAAAGTGGCCTGTCCCAAGGTCAAAGAAACAGGTCCAATCCTTCTTAGGCTTGGCCGGATACTACAGGCGATTTGTACCACACTACAGCCAAATCGCTGCCCCATTGACCGACCTGACCAAAAAGACCCAGCCAAATGCCGTTAAGTGGACTGATGAGTGTCAAAAGGCCTTTACCCAACTTAAGGCAACGCTCATGTCTGACCCTGTGCTCAGGGCCCCGGATTTTGACAAACCATTCCTAGTAACCACAGATGCATCTGAGCGTGGTATAGGAGCAGTGCTCATGCAGGAAGCAACAGATCACAACTTCCATCCTGTCGTGTTTCTCAGCAAGAAACTGTCTGAGAGGGAAAGTCACTGGTCAGTCAGTGAAAAGGAATGCTATGCCATTGTGTACGCCCTGGAAAAGCTACGCTCATATGTTTGGGGACGGCGGTTCCAACTACAAACTGACCATGCTGCACTAAAGTGGCTTCATACTGCCAAGGGGAACAACAAGAAACTTCTTCGTTGGAGTTTAGCTCTCCAAGATTTTGATTTTGAAATTCAACACATCACAGGAGCTTCTAACAAAGTTGCTGATGCACTCTCCCGTGAGAGTTTCCCAGAATTCAGTACTTAGAAAGTGTTCTTAAAATGTAGAAGTCTGTTAGTTATATACTTAGTAGTATATGTAAAGGTGCATGTGTTGTAGTAATCTGTTTATTTTAAAGTTCTAGAAGGAAATCGCCGCCAGTGAGCTTCCCCACTGTCTGCAATTTGGGGGGCGTGTCATAAACAGATAGCTAAGGGTTAATGTCTCTTTCACCTGAAGCACCTGACCAGAGGACCAATCAGGAAACCGGATTTTTCAACTCTGGGTGGAGAGAAGTTTGTGTCTGAGTCTTTGTCTGTCTGCCTGCTTTCTCTGAGCTTTGGAGAAGCAGTTTCTGTTTTCTAATCTTCTGTTTCTAAGTGTAAGGACAAAGAGATCAGATAGTAAGTTATATGGTTTCTTTTCTTTGGTATTTGCATGAATATAAGTGCTGGAGTGTTTTGATTTGTATTCTTTTTGAATAAGGCTGTTTATTCAATATTCTTTTAAGCAATTGACCCTGTATTTTGTCACCTTAATACAGAGAGACCATTTGTATGTATTTTTTCTTTCTTTTTTATATAAAGCTTTCTTTTAAGACCTGTTGGAGTTTTCTTTTCTGGGAAATTTCAGGGAAATTGAGTCTGTACTCACCAGGGAATTGGTGGGAGGAAGAAATCAGGGGGAGATCTGTGTGTGTTGGATTTGCTAGCCTGATTTTGCATTCCCTCTGGGTGAAGAGGAAAGTGCTTTTGTTTCCAGGACTGGGAACGGAGAGGGGGAGTCACTCTGTTTGGATTCACAGAGCTTGTGTCTGTGTATCTCTCCAGGAGCACCTGGAGGGGGGAAGGGAAAAAGGATTATTTCCCTTTGTTGTGAGACTCAAGGGATTTGGGTCTTGGGGTCCCCAGGGAAGGTTTTTCAGGGGGACCAGAGTGCCCCAAAACACTCTAATTTTTTGGGTGGTGGCAGCAAGTACCAGGTCCAAGCTGGTAACTAAGCTTGGAGGTTTTCATGCTAACCCCCATATTTTGGACGCTAAGGTCCAAATCTGGGACTAAAGTTATGATACCCACAACACAGCTGCCCCTGGTTATAAGAAAATCCAAATGCAAGGAATGTCCTGCTCAGCCCCAGCATCACTGGGATGGAGCATGTTCAATTTGGCTAACATGTAGCAGCTGTGAGGAGATGCTCATTGTAGGTGGAATGTGCAGAGAATAAAGCTGAGCTAAGTCAGATACATGAAATACAATTCAGAAACATAATACATTGTTCATTCTAACCTTTATATTACAATAGCAGTCTTATGTCAAGGACAGAGTTAACAATCAAACTATAAAACACACAGAAAATAGTCATCTGCTGTATACCTTCCCATTCTCCCTCTGTTTCAGCTAAAAGCATGCAGTTATTTACAAGCATGATTCAGGGAGTGCTACACCACGTGACCACAGACCCTTTACAAAAGCAACGGCCTCAACTAGTGCTGCCAAAAGAGTACAGAGCCCTGGGCATGAGGGCCCTGCATGATGACTTAGGACATTTAGGGATGGAGAGGACCCTGGAACTTATTCGTAGTAGGTTCTATTGGCACTGGATGGCTGAAGATGTTCACACGAAATGTGAGACCTGCGCTCGATATGTTCAAAGGAAAACTCTGCCCATGAGGGCTGCATATCTGAAGAACATCACCAGCAAAAAACCTCCGGAGCTGGTATGCACTGATTTCTTGTCTTTAGAAGTAGACAAGAGGAATATTGGGAACATTCTAGTAGTGACTGACCATTATATGCGATATGCGCAGGCATATCCCACACTTGATCAAAGGGCCACCACTGTCACTCGAGTACTCTGGGAAAAACATTTCTCAGTTTTCTCAGAGTGTATCCGGGATTCCCAGCCCGGATACAATCGGATCAGTGGCGGGACTTTAAGAGTCACCTTCTGAAGGAGGTGCTGAGGATAGCAGGGATTAAAAAGTCTAGAACAATGCCTTATCACCAGCAAGGTGATCCTCAGCCAGAGAGGTTCAACCGAACCCTATTGGATATGTTAGGGACTTTGCGGCCAGAGCAGAAGGCAACCTGGAGCCAACATGTTGCATTTCTGGTGCACGCCTACAATGCCACAAAGAACGATGCCACAGGAGTCACCCCATATCTCTTGATGTTTGGGCAAGAACCAAGATTACCCATAGACCTGTGCTTTGGTGTATCAGAGGATGGAGACAGCTATGAAACTCATCAGCAATATGTATCCCGACTAAGAGAAAAGCTGCAGGATGCTTATCACTTAGCTACATCTGCGGCTCGGAAGAACACAGACAGCAACAAGCATCGATATGATGCTAGGGTACGTCTGCAAGAGCTCCAGCTGGGGAACAGAGTCCTGCTGCGAAATTTGGGTATTGCTGGCAAATACAAGATAGCTGACAGATGGAAGGCAATACCTTACTTGGTGATGGAAAAGCTAGGAGATCTGCCAGTCTACAAGATCAAACCTGAAGAGGGTCCAGGGCAGACAAAGACAGCACATAGAAACCTTTTGCTCCCTGTGGGAGAATTGGTAGGCACCCCTTATGAGATGGGCCACAACAGGGCAACCGGGCAGAACGAAGGCGCTGGACCAAAGCCGCCCTCCAATGTGGACAGACGATCCCCTGCAGCTAACCTATGCAGCATATTCAAGAGTGAGTCTGAGGAGGAAGACACAACCATGGTGTATCCTGGGATGGAGACAAGATTTCAGTCTCAATCAGCTGAATCAAAAGAGAGCTCCTCCTCTTCCGCCCTAAATCCCATGGCAGAAATATTTAGGCCCATTCCTGACATCCCTGAGCCACTGGTGGGACCCCCGAGTGATAACACACACAAGTTATTGGACAGTGGAGACATACAGGTGGAGGATGTCCTGAGCACCTTCGACCTTCCACTGTTAGAACTAGAAATGCAGGGGCCTATGCCAGTAGCCAAGAGGACCTCAAAGGAAACCTCTCCATCCGTCGCTCAAGAGGATGTTCCCCCTACCACGGCAACAGAGATTCTCAACAGGCAAGACAGGGTAATAAGACCAGTAAAACAGTTAACTTATGATGCACCTGGGGTGACTAGTGAAGAGCCAATACATTTAGCACACAATACATTTAGCTGTGGAAGCTAAAGTGGGCTATCTGAGGCCCTTTGGAGGGGACCAGTGAGTTGGTATAGTGGGAAGTGTGATTTGTTGGGAAGACAAATTCTTGGCTGGAGGGAGGATGTAAGCAGAGTCAGGATGAGCTCTACCCTGACATCTGGTGGTGAATTATGGCAAGTGTGGAAAAGAACTTAGAGGGCTGATCTTACTTGTATAGGCACACCCACTCCGCCTAGCATGAGTCCACGGCAGCCCAAAATGGTCACTTTGACAGCTGTGGGATCCTCAATTTCTCAGTTATTGGGGTAGGAGGAATAAAGTGTTGTTACCCTGATTATGTGAATGAAGGACTATGAGACTGTTTTATGACAGAGGGTCTCACCATGAACTAAGTAGTACTCACTAGACAAGGGACATGGGTTCCAAAACCCAGTGAATTAAGAGAGGTTGGGGACAGGTGTGTGTATATGATGGTATGGGCCCCTTTTAAGGGCCTGACACACCAATTGCTTCTCTTTCTCCACTGTTGAATAGCAAAGCTAATTTTGATTCCATTAGGAGTCTAGCTAGAGACTGCTGAGCTGAATTCACTTTGGGCCAGTGGTGCACCAGCACTGGAGCTCCCCTACTATTAGCTGAAATTGCTAAAAGAGCTAAAATTACTGAGTTGAGATCACTGAGTGCTGTGTTAACTAGTGGGGGAGCCTGAAGATATATTGCTAAGCGGTTGGCAGAGCAGTTTGCAGGATGGTTGGAGCAGCGAGAGCAGCACAGCTGAGCAGTTTGCGGGGACAGTTGGAGTGGAGACAGCTGGTTGAGTAGAGCAGCTGGTGGAGCAGAACATTTGTGGGACGGTTGGAGCGGCCCACGGAACAGCGAGTGGAGCAGAGTGGAGCAGTTTGCGAGGATGGCTGGAGGAGCGGAGCAGCTGGTGGAGCAGAGCTGTTCATGGTGAAGGCTGCAGCAGACCTCCACAGAGAGGCAGGGCAGTCGGCCTTGGCCCACATAAGGTGCCCCTTAACACCCCATGTGCCCCCCCATTCCACCCAGGCTGGGGGGGTAAAAAACTGTGCAGATGAACTTTTGCACTCTGGGGCGGAACTGACCAGGGATACAGACTTTTGGGTTGTTGCACTTTGGGGTGATTGGACTTAAGACCCTGAGGGAAAAGGACATTGCCAAACTTACTTGGAGGTGGGTCTTTTGCTCATGGTTTGTGTTACGAATTCTGTTTGTGGTGTTTTCCCAATGTAATGCTGCATCATTTCCCTCCTTTATTAAAAGGATTTTGCTACACTAGGACTCCATGCTTGCTAGAGGGAAAGTATTGCCTCCTAGAGGTGCCCCAGAGGGGTGGTATGTAATTGTCCCAGGTCACTGGGTGGGGGCTTGAGCCGGTTTTGCATCATATTACTGAAATGGAACCCCTGGATGCTGAACCCAGCCCTTGCTGCTGCCAACTCAGAGGGGCAGAAGGGTTATAAACATGACATGATATAATGATATCTTTAAGGAAAACAAAAGGAAATTAAACACTTAAGATATGTTTAAATTAGTATTCAAGTTGAGGCAAAACCCCACAGAACATATTTGTGATTAAAATTACCTTTTATATATTCTCATCATGCCTGTGCTTATTATTTTGCAGAGGATCTCCTTGAACTGAACAATATTAAATGCTACTAGGAAGACACTTATCAACATGACTTATATGCTGTATTTTGCTGCATTTATGTAGTATTAAAACTATAATCTCTTTATAATCTCTTTATAAAGCCTCACACAAGTGACCAGGGAGCTTGCGAACAGAGGCTGCTAACAGGGAGTTTTGCAAGGGAGTTCTCCAGGTGAAGGAAGAGCAAATACAGCATCTGCGGGGTAAGTGACTGTCTGTAGTGCGTGTGTGTTTGTGTTTGGGGGTTACTTGCTGTGTGCTGAGCTTGTGTTCATCAGTCTGGTTGTTTGAAGGACCATGTGTTTTGGCTGGCAGTTGGAGGCCATGAGCTTCAAAGGAAGGTTTGAAAGCTCGAAGCCTCTGGTAATTGGCTGAGCCTTAATCAGTGGGCGAGGCATTAACTCAGGCCAGGGCTTTATAAAGCCATGCACAAGCAACCAGGAAGCTTGTGAACAGGGGCTGTTAACAGGGAGTTTTGCAAGGGAGTTAGGAAGGGGAGTGGGAAGGGAGGGAGGGTCCCTTGTCGGTCCTACCTGTTCTCCTGTAGTCCCCTTAAAACCTATAATCCATATTCCAAAACCCCTTTCTTTAAACCACTCTTTCATTAACTAGGAGACAATGCAGGCAGAAGGCCAGCAGCAGAATGGGGGCTATCCAGTTTATTGCGCTGAGTGTAGCATGTATGATTACCTGCCTTATGGGCAGGTGGCGTATGTGTGCAGTTGGTGCAAGGAGCTCCTGGCCCTCAGAGACCACATACGGGCTTTGGAGGCCAGGGTGGCAGAACTGGAGGAGCTAAGAGAGGCAGAGAGGTATGCTGATGAGGTTTTCTGGGACACTGTAGAATTGTCCCACCTCCGCTCAGACAGCCTCTGCGCTGTTGAGGAGGAAGAAAGGCCCAGAGAAGCAGAACAGTCAATGGGAGAAGAGGGAAACCTTCCCATAGTTGGGACCTTCTTCCAGATGGTGCTGGAGTTGCCTCTCGCACTGAGGTTACCTCTCCAGGGGAGGGAACTCCAGTTGCAGGAAAAGACAGGTGTTAGTAATGGGAGATTCGGTCATTAGAAATATACATAGCTGGGTTTGTGATGACCGGGACAACCATATGGTGACTTGCCTGCCTGGTGCGAAGGTTGCGGATCTCTCGAGGCATCTAGACAGACTTATGTGTAGTGCTAGGGAGGAGCCGGTGGTCGTGGTACACCTAGGTACCAATGACATAGGGAAGGGTAGGAGAGATGTCCTGGAAGCCAAATTTAGGCTGCTAGGGAAGAGACTGAAATCCAGGACCTCTATGGTGGCATTCTCAGAAATGCTCCCAGTTCCACACACAGGGCCAGGTAGGCAGGCAGAGCTTCAGAGTCTCAATGCATGGATGAGATGATGGTGTAGAGAGGAGGGGTTTATGTTCATTAGGAACTGGGGAAACTTTTGGGATAGGGGGAGCCCATATAGGAGAGATGGGCTCCACCTAAACCAAAGTGGAACCAGACTGCTGGCACTAAACATTAAAAATGTTGTAGAGCAGTTTTTAAACTAGGAGATGGGGGAAAGCCGACGGCTGCAGAGGAGCATGTGGATCGGACATAGACTTCTCTTAGGGGAGAGTCTGATGATAGGGAATCTCCAGGTTATAATCAGGAACAGAGGACGGAAGAGGATAATGTAAGGACCGGATCAGATGATAAACAGTCACATAAAAAAGAATCCGGTACATCAGAAAAGGGCAGACAAATAAACAGGGGCAAGTTTTTTAAATGCTTGTACACAAATGCTAGAATTCTAAATAATAAGATGGGTGAACTAGAGTGCCTTGTGATAAAGGAGGATATTGATATAATAGACATCACAGAAACCTGGTGGACTGAGAGCAATCAATGGGACACAATCATTCTGGGGTACAAAATATATAGGAAGGACAGAACAGGTTGTGCAGAGGGAGGAGTGGCACTATATGTGACAGAAAATGTAGATTCAAATGAAGTAAAAATCTTAAGCGAATCCACATGTTCCATAGAATTGCTATGGATAGAAATTTCATGCTCGAATAAAAATATTACATTAGGGATCTATTATTGACCACCTGACCAGGACAGTAATAGTGATGATGAAATGCTAAGGGAAATTAGAGATGCTATCAAAATTAAGAACCCAATAATAGTGGAGGATTTCAATTATCCCCATATTGACTGGGAACATTTCACTTCAGGACGAAATGCAGAGATAAAATTTCTTGACATTTTAAATGACTGCTTTATGGAGCAGCTGGTATGGGAACCCACAAGGGGAGAGGCAACTCTAGATTTAATCCTGAGTGGAGCGCAGGAGCTGGTCCAAGCGGTAACTATAGCAGGACTGCTTGGAAATAGTGAGCATAATACAATAGCATTCAACATCCCTGTGGGGGGAAGAACACCTCAACAGCCCAACACTGTGGAATTTAATTTCAAAAGAGGGAACTATACAAAAATGAGGGGATTAATTAAACAAAGTTAAAAGGTACAGTGACAAAAGTGAAATCCCTGCAAGTTGCATGGGCTCTTTTTAAAGACATCATAATAGAGGCCCAACTTCAATGTATACCCCAAATTAAGAAACACAGTAAAACAACTAAAAAAGAGCCACTACGACTTAACAATCATGTAAAAGAAGCAGTGAGAGATAAAAAGACTTCCTTTAAAAAGTGGAAGTCAAATCCTAGTGAGGCAAATAGAAAGGAGCACAAACACTGCCAGCTTAAGTGCAAGAGTGTAGTAAGAAAAGCCAAAGAGGAGTTTGAAGAATGGCTAGCCAAAAACTCCAAAGGTAATAACAAAATGTTTTTAAAGTACATCAGAAGCAGGAAGCCTGCTAAACAACCAGTGGGGCCCCGTGACGATCGAAATACAAAAGGAGCACTTAAAGACGATTAAGTCATTGCAGAGAAACTAAATGGATTCTTTGCTTCAGTCTTCACGGCTGAGGATGTTAGGGAGATTCCCAAACCTGAGCCCGCTTTTGTGGGTGACAAATCTGAGGAACTGTCACAGATTGAAGTGTCACTAGAGGAGGTTTTGGAATTAATTGATAAACTCAACATTCACA
This sequence comes from Gopherus flavomarginatus, assembly GCF_025201925.1. Lineage (NCBI taxonomy): Eukaryota > Metazoa > Chordata > Testudines > Testudinidae > Gopherus > Gopherus flavomarginatus. The sequence goes on along the minus strand of NC_066620.1, from coordinate 168,261,473 downwards.
AGTCATTGGGACCAGATGGCATTCACTCAAGAGTTCTGAAAGAACTCAAATGTGAAGTTGCGGAACTATTAACTAAGGTTTGTAACCTGTCGTTTAAATCGGCTTTGGTACCCAATGACTGGAAGTTAGCTAATGTAACGCCAATATTTAAAAAGGGCTCTAGAGGTGATCCCGGCAATTACAGAATGGTAAGTCTAACGTCGGTACCGGGCAAATTAGTCGAAACAATAGTTAAGAATAAAATTGTCAGACACATAGAAAAACATAAACAGTTGAGCAACAGTCAACATGGTTTCTGTAAAGGGAAATTGTGTCTTACTAATCTATTAGAGTTCTTTGAAGGAGTCAACAAACATGTGGACAAGGGGGATCCAGTGGACATAGTGTACTTAGATTTCCAGAAAGCCTTTGACAAGGTGCCTCATCAAAGGCTCTTACGTAAATTAAGCTGTCATGGGATAAAAGGGAAGGTCCTTTCATGCATTGATAAATGGCTAAAATACAGGGAACAAAGGATAGGAATTAATGGTAAATTCTCAGAATGGAGAGGGGTAACTAGTGGTGTTCCCCAAGGGTCAGTCCTAGGACCAATCCTATTCAATTTATTCATAAATGATCTGGAGAAAGGGGTAAACAGTGAGGTGGTAAAGTTTGCCGATGATACTAAACTATTCAAGATAGTTAAGATCAAAGCAGATTGTGAAGAACTTCAATAAGATCTCACAAAACTAAGTGATTGGGCAACAAAATGGCAAATGAAATTTAATGTGGATAAATGTAAAGTAATGCACATTGGAAAAAATAACCCCAACTATACATACAGTATGATAGGGGCTAATTTAGCTACAACAAGTCAGGAAAAAGGTCTTGGAGTCATTGTGGATAGTTCTCTGAAGATGCGCAGAGGTGGTCAAAAAAGCAAACAGGATGTTAGGAATCATTAAAAAGGGGATAGAGAATAAGACTGAGAATATATTATTGCCTTTATATAAATCCATGGTATGCCCACATCTCGAATACTGTGTACAGATATGATCTCCTGACCTCAAAAAAGATATTCTAGCTCTAGAAAAAGTTCAGAAAAGGGCAACTAAAATGATTAGGGGTTTGGAGAGGGTCCCATATGAGGAAAGATTAAAGAGGCTAGGTCTCTTCAGCTTAGAAAAGAGAAGACTAAGGGGGGATATGATAGAGGTATATAAAATCATGAGTGATGTGGAGAAAGTGGATACGGAAAAGTTATTTACTTATTCCCATAATACAAGAACTAGGGGTCACCAAATGAAATTAATAGGTAGCAGGTTTAAAACAAATAAAAGGAAGTTCTTCTTCACACAGCACACAGTCAACTTGTGGAACTCCTTACCTGAAGAGGTTGTGAAGGCTGGGACTATAACAATGTTTAAAAGGGAACTGGATAAATTCACGGTGGCAAAGTCCATAAATAGCTAGTAGCCAGGAAGGGTAAAGAATGGTGTCCCTAGCCTCTGTTCATCAGAGGATGAAGATGGATGGCAGGAGAGAGATCACTTGATCATTGCCTGTTAGCTTCACTCCCTCTGAGGCACCTGTCATTGGCCACTGTCGGTAGACAGGTACTGGGCTAGATGGACCTTTGGTCTGACCCGGTACGGCTGTTCTTATGTTCTTATAAAAAGAATTCCAAGGTACATATGATTATTCATTTATTTTTATTTAACAACATGCAGAAACTGCAACAAATAAAGGGCAACTGAATTATTAGCACTCAGGGACAAAAAGACTACCTACATCAGTGTATTACACAGAAAATAAAGGGTGTTATAATGACAGGTGAAGTACCTTGACCCAATCGTATTATGCTGATACTCAAAAAGCTGTTGATTGCCCAGCCTCTGCCAGTGGTAATACTGTACACTTGTATGTATGGGGATCATTTTAGATGAGAGGAAAACCAATTTTTATAATCCCAGAAAACAAATTACTTGTATAGCAGGTCACTACAGTTACAATGGCAATAGCTTTATGCAACTAGAGTACTGAAAGATAATTTAACATAAGAGACTAGATGGGAAGTCTATCCTATAATTTTAAATAATACTTTCAAAAGAAATAATCTTTAAACAAAATACATGGAATAATTATAATTTATCATTTGTTTGTGCCTTTATATATTACAGTAAAACATTTTCATTTCTAACTTTCAACACTGCTTGGCTTATTCTAGTTTCATAACTGACAGTTAAGTATTTTGATATAGATTCTTAGTGATAAACAACCAAGACAGGAAACAGAATTTGTATATGATCTCTTCATACACAGAGAGCTATTTAGTTCAGTATCTTCATTTGAAAATCTTCAGTATAATAATTAAACTGCAAAACCTATAAGTGCCCCCAAACTAACAGCCTTAAGTGCCTCTCTTGAGTTGATTTCTAAACATGAAAAAAATTGAAAGAAACCAGATGAATAGGCCAAATTAATAAGCAAGAAATTCACCCTTATCATTCTCATATCCTGATTGCAATAGTAGAATGTTTTGTTTTGGATCTACTTAGCCATAAAAGAATACACACTTTTGATAGGAGTGAATGACAGAGACACTAATGTAGGCATTTTGAGATTAAAGAAACAGAAAAAATAACTTCCGGGGCCACAGGGCTGAGGATTTCATTTTGAAGTGGGAACTCACAGGGTACACTTCAGATCAATACATTTTTTTGGTAACCACACACTAAATGTCCTACGTACCCAGCATCCCTTTCCATCAGGCTAAGGGAGAATAGTGGGCTAGCACAAGGCCTAAGTTGGGCTGAAGTGGGATTTATGTGGAAGCAATGAAAGCATTGTAAGAACTCTGGAAACCCATTCTTTTCTGAAAAATAGTATGGGAAGTCCCTCGGATTTAGTGTGCAATGAGACAATTTCAGTGTAAACTGGCTTTAATGAAGGTGTGCTTTCTGGGATGGCATAACACTTAGGAACATATTTCCAGGTATCCACAATTGGTGATTGGAGCCTAATCATGAAATATAGAGTTTAACATGTAAATTGGGCCAGCATTCAGCTTTTCAATGGGAGAACATTATGATCTAGAGCAGGGGTGGGCAAATTTTTTGGCCCGAAGGCCACATCAGCATTATGAAACTGTATGGAGGGCCGGTTAGGAAAGGCTGTGCCTCCCCAAATCACCTGACCCCCACCCGCTATCCACCCCCTCCCTCTTTCCACTCTTTGCCCCCCTCAGAACCTCCTACCCATCCAACCCCCTCTGCTCCTTGTCCCCTGACCACCCTCTCCCAGGACCCCCTGCCCCTAACTGCCCCCTGGGACACCACCCCCTATCTAACCCCCTCTGCTCCCTGTCCCCTGACTTCCCCGATCCCATCCACACCCCTGACCCTTGACAGCCCCCCTGGGATTCCCACGCCTATCCAACCCCCCCGTTCCCCCTCTGCTGATTGCCCCCCTCAGAACCTCTGCCCCATCAACTGTCCCCTGTCCCCTGACTGTCCCCCCGGACCCTGACCCCCCTCACCATGCTGCTCAGAGCAGCCTGAGCTTGCAGCCCCGCTGCCCGTTCAGAGCCAGCCCCACTGCCCGCACTGCCTAGCAGGAGCATCAGGCCAGAGTGCTGTCGGTGCAGTGCGCTGCAGAGGAGAAGGGACAGTGGGGGAGGGGCCAGGGGCTAGCCTTCCTGGCCAGGAGCTCAGGGGGAGGGCAGGACGGTCCCGCCAGCTGGATGGGGTTGTAGTTTGTCCACCTCTGATCTTGAAAATTTTCAAGAGTCTTTCAAATCTCTGTGGGCACCCAGAGGCTAAAGTAATACTTCAGTAAGGGCATGTCTACACTTACCCGCAGATCAGCACTGCTGCAATCAATGTCGATTTAGTGGGTCAGGTGAAGACATGCTAAATTTATTGGAGAGCACTCTCCCATCAATTTGTGTACTCCACCTCTCCGAGAAACATAAGAGAAGTTGATGGGAGATGCTTTGCAATTGACAGAGCGCAGTGTAGCTATCGCAATAAGTGCATCTACTACTTCAACTTCAGTTACGTTATTCACTTAACTGAAATTGCATAACTTAGATCAATTTACTGCGGTAGTGTAGACCAGCCCTATATCTCAGTTTGGGACCTTACTAGAGGTGTCTACTACTGCCAGGAATCTCAGACTGTACTCATAGGTTCAGAGTGCCCAATAGATGCCAAAAGCAAGGATACAGCACTGCTGTTCACAGACTAACAACAAAGCAAGAGTTGAAAAGTGAACTAGGATACAATATATAACACAACGTTTCCCAACAGTCGGGTACTACACTAGCTTAACAAATTGAACTCCCTGGGCAAGCCACCAGTGTCCAATGTCTGGTGTATGCTTCAACCTGAAATGGATCCTGGGTTCTTCAAAGGCTATTCTTGGGGGAAATGAGCTTCTGTAGCGCATCATGGTCCTACCCAGAGGTTCATTATTAAAGACCTGCTCCATTACTAAAGACTGCATTAAGCTGAAAAACTCCCAATGATCACAAAGGCAGAAAGACTGAGCCCGGAGATAAAGAATAGTAGCCTCATGTGCTATTCCCAAAATTCTGACATACCCAGTACTCATAAACATATTAGAGTTTGGGGATGATTGATCAAGTACTTAGCACTTGTTAGCTAATGATTAGATAAAACTTGGGAGGGAAAATAGCTTTCTTATTTTCATAAAGATCCTGTAACATTCATAGAATCCCAGTTCAAATGGTAATCTATTTCCACATATGAGAGTCAACACCAACTGAGACATCAGAATACAAAGGGCTGCAAACCCCACTTTTTGGGGGAAATGTCACTGATGAACATTCAGCGGGTTTTGTCTCAGTCTGCTAGCAGACAGACTAACCCAACTGTCTGAACTGCTGTAGTAAAACAATAAGATAATAAAACCTGGTTTTGATGGTAATAATCCTAAAATCATTGCCATAACAATGAGATTTTTCGTTTAGTTTAATCTAGTAACACATGCAATCTATTTGCTTCTTCAAAGCTAGTTTCATAACTGCAGGAGGAACTCTAGAGCAGATGTGATAATGGTAGGTTTCCAATTAGGTTCTTATAGTATTGAATTTAATTCCGGTGCAAGGAGGTTAATTCAATACACATATTACATGTGTCTTTTTGTGTATAAGATGCTTGGTTTTATTATTGATATTGGACAGTCCACTGTACTTAGTTTCCACTGGTTTAGAACTGCAGCATTCTGTCTGCAGCAGAAAATAAGCTGTTTCTAAAACTCTGTGAAGTCTTCCTGGTGGAGTGAGCTCCAGGAGCAGGAAAAACATACTGCTGCTAAACTCAGGCCTGCTTGTGACTGAGGATGAGAGAGACTGGCAATGAACTGAAACCTCAGGGTCTGATGTACTGAAAGTTGCAGTATTATTGGTTGAGCTACGAGGACTTTTCCTTCCAGGTAGACTGCCCTGAATCTGAGAACAGTGTCCACACAGACTGGGAATGTGCATGCTAACTTCAAAAACATCAGTGAAAGAGGCATCTTTTAGTGAGCTGAGATACACAGTATAACCAAAGGCAGAATTAGAAGGCTGTAGTGAGGGTATTTCACAGTTTAAACAATATTGCAAAAATGCTACAATGTCAGTTATTCTATCCATTATATAAACAATGAACAAGTTCATGGGCAAGATGATAGGCAAGTCAAGGTAGAAAAAGTGATTTGGACTGCCCCATCACACAACTAATCACTGACCACTGGCTGAGCTAATTGCTGATAAATGTAAATATAATAGGCTCTTCTGATAAGACTCATTGCCTCAAGGTTAGAGGTTCAGTGTGGCCAGATATTTTTACACTTAACCAACCTTTCCTGCAGTGCTGAGTTTTAGGGTAGCGTATCATTTCCTGGAATATTGACAGAAGGTCCTTGGGGAACTGAAAGGAAATGTAAATGAAGAATAGTGTTGTCCTGCATTTACCACAGTAAATATCTTTGTTCAAAGAAAAAGACAGCTAGTAGTAGAAGTAATACCAGTTTGCTTGTGCCAGTTACACTAGATTTATTGTTGAAGAATAGTTCAAATACATGTGAAAGTCATCCCTCTAATATTGTGCAGGCCGGTGCGACCTTGGATTAGGGACCGCTTGCAATGAATGCCAGCTGCACAAACAAAAGCAGTACAGAAGAAGTAGTATTACTGGAAACCTGACTATTCACCTATTAAGGAATTGGTGTACCTCGATCATTGCGTGGATACCTCTGCTTTTCACTCCTTTACCCACTGAACATTTCAGGATAGAGAAAGCTTGTTTTATATAAATTTGATAGTTACATTATATCATTGTTCTCCCTAAATAATGTGAAAAATCAGTTTTACATCAGGTGTTATAAAGAAGCCTAATTGTAAATGTTTAAGGCTCACCTGTAGTACTCCTTTATAAGCAGTCTGTTTTATATATTTTCTCTTCATCAGTTGCAGTGCTAACAGCAGGTAGCAAAAAATTGACAGGATGAAGAATGCACTCACTAACAGGGAATTTACATATCCCTAGCTCATGCATCATCACAGCTTACACAAGTTTTAATGACTCTTCTGAACTGACAAGATGATGATTCTCCCACTCTATGGGACTAATCAGAACCAGTAAAATGCTTCAGTGACCAAAATTGGAGTGAAACTTGCATAAGTGGTTATCTTGCCTTAAAGACAAATGAGGATAGTGGGGGTCCATTTAGTTTCTCTCAATTACAATATCCACTGAAATAGAAATCCCTCTCACAGAACTTAAGGCAGACATGTGGAATTCAAATGGAATAGGAAAAAAAGTGGAAATCATCTAAGTGAAAAAGATACTGGAAATGTATACACTCCAAGTATTGCATAGAACTCTCCTTTGGCTGCTGTGTTTATTATCCTTTAACAAATATACATGATGAAATTTCCCAAGGAACACCAGCCTGTCTACACACTGCCTACAAATGAATAATTACTGAATAAATCAAAATGATCTTGTGCCAGGTTCAAAATTAAACAAAGAGAGTCTATTACTGCTACAGTAAATATTTCTAAACCAAAGCATCAGATTATCACTGAAGATTAAAGATGGAAGATTACATTTTTTTTGCAAAATAAAATACTATTTATATTTTTTGTGATTTCATCAAGAAAGGAACACAAAATAGGATAAACTAACAGATCTCTAGAAAGACAACACCTCATATGGTTTTGAAGGTCAGTGGCTGCCCAGTAGACTAATCTATCCAGAATAATAATCCAGAACAAACAAACAAATGAAAAAGCCCTTCTTCCTTCATCTGGCCTAATCTAAATAAATAAAAAGATCCATGAATCGGGAGTTGTGGATCTGTTCAGAGGATGGGAAATTCATGTAAATGAGCTCCTCTCTACTCATATAATATATCTCCATAGCTAAATCTTCCCCTTCCCTCTGGAACAGCTCAGCTTAGAAAAGGCAAAGCTCCAAAGCTGTGGTGCCTCAATGGGCCAGCAAAATGGGCTGGTGACTTTTTGGTTGATGACAGCCCTGGGGGACCATATATACTCAATCCATTCAGGCACATTGGTGTGAGTTGCAGGTATGGCTGAAGAGTGGCATATGGTCCTTATTATGTCCACTCAAACTGTAGTAACGAATATTTTTGTAGTTATAAGTTTTTAAAATGTCACCTTTTAAAAGCGTGAATATATGCAGCTTGTATATAAATCCATGATTTGATAGAATTAAGATGTACATATAATTGTCCTAATATCTCCCCACAAATTACCTCCTGCTCAAGTAGCATAATATTTTCCCCTCCCAAGAACTATAATAAATTTAGGAATAAACAAACAATATACAAATCTTATAAATGAGCTCCAAGGCTATTTTTCCCCTGCACGATCCCTTATATACAAGCAAACAGAAGTTGATTCTTTGTCCTTAGAGAGTGTAGTATTTCTAACAAACAACACAGACTTTATCATCATGGAGTCATGTAGGAAAAAAACAGTAAATCCACACTGATTACGTAGTGGAAAAATAAATTAGAGTGAGCAACTATAGGAATCCTTCCTTCAAGAGCATGTTTTTGTTTCCCAGTTTCTGCTCTCCCATGTTTCTTTTGTTACAAATACTACTAGCACTGTCTAATTTTCTAAAACAAATCCATTTTTTTTTACAGATCTCCCAAGGCAAATTATTTTAATGGAATTTATTCAGGTTTCAAAATAACAATTCCTGTTCAGCAACCAGACTGAACAAGGGTCATTGTATTATAACAGCATAGAGGTCTAATTCTCTCTTCCTTTGTATGCCAAACTCATATAAACACTGATAGCAATTATGTACCATATGGAGAGCAGAATAAACCTCTCTATACACAACATAAGAAGAAACAGCAACAGAATATTCTTCTGCAACCTGACATTTTTAATTATTTTTGGATACTATAAGAATATTAGAGAGAGAGAGAGAGATTCACAGAAACACAAACACAATGTGTGTGCATGGCTACCTATGTGACTGTAAAATTAAAGATAAACAGTAACAAAAAGTAGGGAAGTGCAAAAGATAAATGACCACCACAATATTAATTCATTCATCCTGTATATCATCTTGGGGGGTAGGTAGAGGAGTTGGTTTCTTGGGCAGTGTCTTTTTGTATGTGTCTGGAACATAACAATACAAATAATGACCATTATGCAACATATGTTAAAAGATATTACATATAAAATAGGAAGAAAATAGTTAATACCTTCTTGTAGGCTTGTATGCGTACAAGTCCAGGAGGCATGTGATCTTTTGCATTTCAACACTTTTGTGATATTAACTGTGCAACTAGAAAATTACATTAATATGGTCTTTGATCCCAAGAAATCTTATGTAATGAGACTACTCACATTCATAAAGTTAAGAACAGGCATAAGTCTTTTTAGGATAGGAGCCATGTTAGTTAATTTCCAAGGTTTTGTGTGAATGAATGAATGAATGGTCACTCTGGAAAGCACAAGTATGTTTCCTCGTAGCTCCTGTCTAGGGCCTCTATGAAGTATGCATTATTTTAACTGTATCATTAGTATCGGTGCCAGTGGTGGGCAACCTGAGGCCCATCAGAGTAATCCACTGGCAGCCAGACAATTTGTTTACCTTTACACTGCTGCCCGCAGCTCCCGGTGGCTGCAGTTTGCCATTCCAAGCCAATGGGAGCTGCGGGCAGCCGTGCAAATGTAAAAAAAACCTGTCTGTTGGCCCACCATGTGTAGCTCATGGGTCACAGGTTGCCCACCACTGATATATATATATACACACACTTTAGGTAATATATATTTAAATAGGGCACTGGGTCATTGTTTACAAGAAATGTACCAATGCCTGAAGAGGTCAGTGTGAGATGACTTCTCCACTTGGGTAAAAGAATCATGAGGCTTTTGTGCCCTCTTCTGATGCACCTTGGAGAGAGGACAAAGAGATAGCTGGAAATCTGGAGAAGAAAATACCAGTTTCCAAGTACAGAAAGTGATTGGATGAAAACCGGCCTACAGATAAATACAGATAAAATAAAATGGCAACCATAACAACAGCACTCACTACTAGCTAGAGCTACTATTTAATTATAGTATCAGAGGGATAGCCATGTTAATCTGGATCTGTAAAAGCAGCAAAGAGTCCTGTGGCACCTTATAGATGAACAGACGTATAGGAGCATGAGCTTTCGTGGGTGAATACCCACTTCATCGGATGCATCTGACGAAGTGAGTATTCACCTACGAAAGCTCATGCTCCTATATGTCTGTTTGTTTATAAGGTGCCACAGGACTCTTTGTTATTTAATTATATCCACCCTAATCATTCATTTGGCTGGAAGACTGCAAAATGCCAGCCTTTTAAGGGTTAAATTTACTAAATTATGTTCATATTTTTTAAAAAACTAAACTTTAATAAAAAGCAATCTCTCAAACAAAATGATATTTTAACAGTAAATAATTTCACATTTATACAATTTACTTTGGACCTGAATAAAAGGTACAGTTTTGAATAATTCAGTGGTGACAGATATTTATGTGAAGAAATGGGCAAGAGTTCTGAGAAATTAGAGGAGAAAAAAACTATAACAACACAGGCCTTAATCTTGCCAAGTTCATGAGTGTGGGGAGACCACTGCACTAGCACAGAGCCCCACCGATATGCGTGGGATTGGCCTCTGGGAAGGTGCAGGGGTCCACTACATATATGAGTTTGAAGGACTGGGGCCAAAGAGAGCAGCCCACTGAAAATGCATGATATATTTCCCCAACAGAGAATGTATCAAATATGAATGTAATAAAAAAACACTTGAACTTAGCTGAATAAGAAATAGAGATGTATGTTGTATGAGCACTAGTGTATATACTGTATATAAACCTACAGAGATATGTTATACAAATGAATGTCTTGAGCCTTCAACATGTTACATGAACAGATCTGTGAACCCATATGCAAAAAGCTGCAAGATAGGGCCTAGATATAACAACTTAGTTACGTGCAAAATATCCAAATCCCCCTCCCTTTAAAATATATTCTTGAAAAATAAAAATGAGGACCCAGATTCTTCGACATGTGTTGAGGAAAACATGTGCAAGTGAGAAAAGTGGAACTAGAAAGGCTGAAAGTAGATTACACCTGAATCATGGTTAGGTCCAGCATGAGTATCTGAATGTACATACATTCATGGAAGGCATGGATTCCAAAGATCCATACCACATGGACACAAATCCATACTACTCACAGATCAAAGAAATAAGTATAATGGCAAAGTAGGGCACATAAGCAAATGCAAACTGGTCTAGCTAAAAACCCTCACATCTGACACTAAAGAGGGGAATAAGAATGTGCTATGGGCAGCCAACCAATAGAAAGAGAGAATGTATACGTGACACAGTAAAGGCTATTCAGTATATACAAAAAGGATGAAGACAACAAGCAATGGCAACTAGCAATGGGCTAAGAAGGTGAAATTTGCTGGTGTGCAAAAGAAAAGACGCCTCTGACTTTAGTAGAACTGTCATGGTATAAACCCCCACTCTGAACCTTAGCATCCAAAAGATGGGGTACCAGCATGAATTCCTCTAAGCTCAATTACCAGCTTAGTACTTGTAGCGCTGCCACCAACCAGGAATTCCAGTGCCTGGTACACTCTGGTCCCCCTAAAACCTTGCCCGGGGACCCCCAAGACCCAGTCCCTCTGGATCTTAACACAAGGAAAGTAAATTCTTTCCCTCACCGTTACCTCTCCCAGGCTTCCCCTCCCTGGGTTTCCCTGGAAGATCACTGTGATTCAAACTCCTTGAATCTTAAAACAGAGAGGAAAATCCACCTTCCCCCATCCTTCTCTCTCCCCCTCCCAGACTCTCCCTGAGAGAGAAAGTAATCCTAACACAGAGAGAAAATTAACCTTTCTCTCCCCCTTCCCTCCTTTCTCCCCACCAATTCCCTGGTGGATCCAGACCCAGTCCCCTGGGGTCTCACCAGAATAAAAAAAAACAATCAGGTTCTTAAACAAGAAAAGCTTTTAATTAAAGAAAGAAAAAACAGTAAAAATTATCTTTGTAAATTTAAGATGGAATATGTTACAGGGTCTTTCAGCTATAGACACTGGGAATACCCTCCCAGCCTAAGTATACAAGTACAAATTAAAATCCTTTCAGCCAAATACAAATTTGAACTCCTTCCAGCCAAATACACATTTGAACTCCTCCCAGCCAAATACACATTTGCAAATAAAGAAAACAAACATAAACCTAACTCGCCTTATCACCTACCACTTACTATTTTGAATCTATAAGAACCTGTATTAGGGAGATTGGAGAGAAACCTGATTGTACGTCTGGTCACTCTCGGAACCCAGAGAGAACAACAACCAAACACTAACAGCACACACAAAGCCTTCCTTCCCTCAAGATTTGAAAGTATCCTGTCCCCTGATTGGTCCTCTGGTCAGGTGACAGCCAGGCTCACTAAACTTGTTAACCCTTTACAGGCAAAAGAGACATAAAGTACTTCTGTTCTATTAACTCTTAACTATCCCTTTATGACAAGAGCTTTGCCAATTAACACCACCTGAGGATCTGGCCCTCATATATAAGGTGCAGGTTTAAAAGTAGAGGGACAATTTCCAAAGTCATTTAGGTGCCTAAAGATACAGATAAGTGCCTAGTGGCAGAGTACCAAGTTACACATCTAATTTGATTTTCAGATCTGCCTGAGTGAGATGTCTATTCTACTCTGTTGGCTTTAGAAATCCCACTAGGCACCTATCTCAATCTTTAGGTGCCTTAATACCTTTAAAAATCTGGCTCATAGATGATATTGACACCTAATGAGGACAACAATAACATTATAAAAGACAGAATAAACTTGTGTGTGAGGACCTTGGCAACAGGACGGACATGCAAGAAATTGCTAAACCTGCTCCTGTTAATGCTCATTTACTCTGTATGAAAGTAAAGTATAAAGCAGTACACCTCTGTGTGTGTTTTGAAGGCCTGAGTATGTAACAAACCAGTTCAGCTTACAATGGGTGCCCAAAGGAAAACTCCTAATGTGTCTCTCAATATGAATAATAAATTCTAGCTTATGGCCCTCATTTTTATTGTAATTCATTATTTTGTTTTTAAAGAATACAATGGCCCTGTTTAATAATGGCTATCTGAAGATGTGCAGATGCCACTGTTTCCATGGAGATGCAGAGGTGTTACTGCATGATATGCAATATGCTGAGGCCACTTCCTCTTTGTGAAAAGAGATGAGAGTTTATGCCAGCCCCCATCTCAGTTGTTCATCTGGCTGTGGTGGGGGTGGAGAGGCAGCAGTCAGTGATTTTTCCAGATTCTAATTCCAAACTGTGTTGACTAAGAGGTAATAGGAAAAACACAGATTGTGCAAAATCATGATACAAATCTTAGCAAGATGCAGGAAGAGTATAGATAAGGACTATGATGAAGAAAGTGGTATAAGCACTCCTGTACTATGGGCAGTAGCTCAAGAGTCACAATTTATCTATTCATTTCTTTCTAAATCTTTTGAATATATTTCAAGGTTTAACTGTTTTCAGTTCTTCATGTTAAAAGCTGCCATACTGCCATGCATATTGATTGCTGCAGTTTGTAGTGTACAGTGGGTGTAAAGCTGGGGCTGTTTCCATAACCCATGGCTTACTAAGTCTTCCTTATAGTTAGTTTAAAATAATGACCATGGAAACAGCAAAAGCTTTTGATATTTGCATATCTTCTCATCCAGAAAGTTTAAAGCACTGTTTTTATAGGCTGCAGCTTTAAAGAAGGCCCTGTTACAAATCTGAGAGAAAAGGAAAAGACACCGACATGCTTGGGTGCTTTAAGGACCCAGAAAAAGAACACGCAGTGGAATTAAAGTATAACCACTGTTCTTCTTCAGAGCACAATAACACTGGCATTAATTTTACAGGGGACACCTTGAGGGCAGGTGGAGAGCTTCAGTCCATCAACTATATCAATTTGACTGCAGCAGCAATTTCCCCACCCTGTTACCCTAAACAGGTGGAAGTTTAGACCTTCTAAACTTTTTTTACCCATAATTTTAATCCAGTCAATATTAGTTTATGCTGCTTCTTTCATCTTGTCCTGGATATAGGATTCCTTTTCACTTATTGAAAGGAAGTGTTTTCCAGAAGACCTAACCCAGCACATGAGGTTGCTAGATTGATAGGGTCAGGTGGCTTTTAAAAATACAAGTTAATCATTGATCAACTGTAGTATTAGAAAAAAAAGAGTGGTTCACTTTCAAATTGCCCTTTTTGGCAAATACTTTGTATACTGCCAAAAATATCAGTCAACCAACTAACCACCACAAAAACTTACAGAAGAACAGGATAACCCAGTAAATGGAACCGCATTCTTCTAAGGCTACATATACAATGTGAACTGGGGTTCTAATTCACAGCTCTCACAGATGTACTCAAATCTGTTATTTTCGATCTCACACACTAAAAATAGAAATGTAGCCACAGTGACATGGGCAGCTGCAGCAGCAGCACAAGCTCACCATCTTGAATATATACCCGCAAGATTCAGGCAAGTTTGTACTCAGGACAACTACCTCATGCAGCCACTGCTGCTGCCCATTCTACCACTGCTGCAACACTATTTTTAGCATGTTAGCTTGATGAGAGCTCGCATCAATAAATCTAAGCAAGCTGGGAATCACCATTCTCCAGCTTGTAGTGTAGGTGCAGCCTAAGCAGTCTATCTCTATTCAGTAAAACACATGTACAAGTGTCTAATTTTAATATGCTTAAGTACATAGTTAAATGCTTTGCTGACGGGCTTAAGCATGGGATGGATTTTAGCATGTGCTTAAATACTTTTGCTGAACTAGATTCTTAAGGCCTGATCTAAAGCCCATTGAAATCAATGAGAGTGTTTTTTAAACAAGCACAGCGCAGTTCATGAGGCTGCATGTACTTAATTAAGCCACTTTTCTGAACCCCTTATCCTGGGTAGGCTGTGTAGTCAATTAGTCAACATAGGTAAGTTAGAGAACCTTGAGGGTTCTTCTAACTTGCTCCAGTTGCCAATGGAGCTGTGAGGTTTATAATGAGCTAAGGATAAGCACAATGTAGGGATAGCCTGGCCCTGCCTTCTATGCCCCATTGTGGGTAGCTCTGGTAGCATTAAAGGCACTTTGAGCTGGAAGCATAGTGCAAAGGGGCCATAGCATGCACAGGATCTGTGACCATAATTTTAAAATACATTTTATAATTGATCCCAAACTTCCCAGGATTTTTTCCCCCAGAGCTGAGATGTGCCTTGTGAAATTTCAGGGGCTCACTGTTTTTGAGGGAAAATGATACGGGGTGGGGAAGGAGGGAAATTAGGTTAACTATAGAGCTGCTGCATAGTTAACTGTCAGGATATGAATTAATCCTGTCTGCCTGGAAGAAAGGGAAAGAAGATATGAAGAGTTAGGTTAGATATCCAGAGATTCCAGATTATATATGTATATGTACATAAGCCTGCAAAAATAAGAGTTGTGTGGAGTGCAGAGTCTAGTTATGAGATAACAATTCAAAGCACAATTAATATAACTAACATTGGAAGCGGAGGAGGAGGAAAAGGAGAACCACCACCATTTGATTTAACTTTTGAGACCAACACCATTTTATAATAATAAAAGTAAAGCAGGTATGCTTAGTAAGACACACATGGGACTTAGCTTTTAAAAGCGAAGCCCACTGAACACTTAGAGCTTTAAAAAGTGACCCTTCATTTTCTCTGATGTTCATTTGCAAAATCTTTACCTAATATATTCTCATTCATAATATTTCATTCGCTTCCCAGGGATTTTATTATGCTTGTGGTTTCTAATCCACTGTTTATTGTGATAAAGTCATTTTCCCATTAGGAAATGGACTAAAACTATCAAATCATTTCGCATGGGCCACTGAACAGCTGCCAGGTGATAAAGACTTTCAGTTGCCTTTTTGCTATGTTCGTTTTCAAACCTGTGACCTGGACGTGAAAGGCTCTGTAGTCCCCTTTAAAACATTTAGTCTCTGCCATACTTGAACATTTCAATAATCAAATACTCTTAATACTGTACTATCAACTAAGTGAAAATAAACCCCTTCACATGAAATGCAGGCAGCTATATATGCCAAATTACTACTAACTGTTTCTTCTGGCATAAATAACACAATATTGTAAGTGAATTGTTGATGACTGGTTTACTGTATTAAAGTATAACGAAAAAAAGACTGTTTCTATGTCCTTGCCACATAAACCTTGGATTCGTTGTGTTTTGTAAATCATATGAAGGATTATGAACAGTGCTAGCCAGCAAATGTTAAAGAGCTGTTTAGATTGGTTTGTTTATATACTACACTGTGGATTGTATTTGCATATACACTAACAACCTGACCTTTACCACCCAATGTAAAAAGATTAATATAAAATTAGAAACAATTATTTGAAGTTTGTACACAAGGTGACTACATACAACACAGTGCATTATTGCTTTGACTTATTTGTACTGTGTAATTACTATGCTGTACCTCAAAACATTAACAGGAGACAACTTATTCTCTTACAAGAATGATAAACACAATGTATTTGACTCTATCACCCATGATTAATAGGGTCTTTTTTATTCATGAAGTTAGATGTCAGACTTGTCTGAAAAATGTGTATCATCTTAAATGTATTTATTCCAAGGCTTGGTAAAATTGTTCTACATTACTACAGATGGATATAATAACAACCACATTTCACTGTTTTATGGATTAAAACAGAATGTTTGTCAAATAATGACCTTAAACTTTCTGTGTTGGAAATTTCATTTAAAAATTGCCAAACAAAGTGGCTCCCAGAATAATCCATTATAAATGATTCATATGAAATCTCCTACAGTTTCCAAACCATACTCCTGAAAATATAAATCCTTGAAGCTTCAGAATTATAAATGTTGGCATTCCTGTGCTCCAGGCTAACATCTTAGGTCCCGCCCATAGAAAGTGACTCCTGGGATTGCATACTGCTGCTGCTGTATGATGTTTTTCTGCTTTCTGGGTATATTTTCTCTCCTATTTTCTCCTCCTATTTACATTTGGTTTATTTTAAGGCCTGTAAAATGCTTCTTTTTAAGACATACTGTATTTCTGTCTCTTGTGTGATAATTGTTAGGAAATTTATATTAATGCTGACTTAATATGGCTTTTAGAGACATGTTCCTCTTCTGAAATTTCTAAAATATTTGTCTAGGTCAGTGAGTGATTCTTTACATTGATTTTGCCCTAAGGAGGCACTTAGGTCATTTTGTTTAAAATATATCTTCCAAAAGCAGAGACCACTTTTGAAAATGTTGGCCTTAATGTCTTCATAAAAGAACCAAGACAAGAATAAGTAGGGAGCACTGTTATAAAAATGCTCAACTGAGAAACTTCTCACAAAACCAAAGGGACAGTTAACAAGCGCAAAGAGATTATGAATTGATTGACAATTTCTGACTCAATCCCTGATTGCATTTGTCATAAACAGATGGTTAAGGGTTAATGTCTCTTTTACCTGTAAAGGGTTAAGAAGCTCAGTAAACCTGGCTGATACCTGACCAGAGGGCCAATAGGGGGACAAGATACTTTCAAATCTTGGTGGAGGGAAGTCTTTGTTTGTGCTTTTGGTTTTGTTTGTTGTTCGCTCTCGGGACTGAGAAGGATGGGACATCATTCCAGGCTCTCCAAATCTTTCTGAATCAGTCTCTCATGTTTCAAAATTGTAAGTAATAGCCAGGCAAGGCGGATTAGTCTTATGTTTGTTTTCTCAACTTGTAAATGCTTCTTTTTGCTGGAAGGATTTTTACCCCCGTTTGCTGTAACTTTAAATCTAAGGCTAGGGCGGGGGGGTCCCTCTGGTCTATACGAATCTAAGTACCCCGTAAAGCATTTTCCATCCTGATTTTACAGAGATAATTTTTACCTTTTCTTTCTTTAATTAAAAGCTTTCTTTTTAAGAACCTGATTGATTTTTCTTTGTTTTAAGATCCAAGGGATTGGGTCTGAACTCACCAGGGATTAGTGGGGGGAAAGGAGGGGGGATGGTTAATTCCTCCTTGTTTTAAGATCCAAGGAGTCTGGATCTGCGTGAAGCCTCTCAAGGCAACCCACGGAGGGGAAAGTCTAGGGGGAAAAGGAGGGGGATGGTTAATTTTTCCTTGTTTTAAGATCCAAGGGCTTGGATCTGGGTTCCCCAGGGAAGGTTTTGGGGGAACAGAAAGTGTGCCAGACACTAAATTCTGGCTGGTGGCAGCATACCAGACCTAAGCTAGTAATTAAGCTTAGAAGTGTTCATGCAGGTCCCCACTTTTTGTACTCTAAAGTTCGAAGTGGGGGGAAAAAAACCTTGACAGCATTCAAAGCTAATAGACTGCCTGATGAATCCATAGCTTTATCTAAATCTACTTCTGCTGTGACACCAAAAGTATTGTTTGAACCAGGGGCCATGAAAACCATGGAGCACAGTGAGCATAAAACAGAGTAATGCAGTGGTGAATCAGGTCCCATGTATTTCTGCCATACAGAGCCTGCAAAGAACAGTTGATATTTCTGAATGAAAACTAGACCCAATGTCTGCTAAACTGTCATAATGAGACAGCAGTGATTTTATTATGAAAGAGATGGTGTTGAGAGTCATTTTAGAAACTGACATACAACACATCAAAGTGCTCCTGGCTGTTTTAATCAATGATAATTACATTTTTGCATAGAAAACTGAAAATGTTAAAAAATCATGCCAAAAGTTCTGTCTGGATACTGAACATACCTTCAACTTCTGAAGGAGGAGACCTTTCAATTGAATTATTTGTTAGACTTGCTGAATTATTTTGCTTTCTTTTCAAATATCAAAGATTTTCATATTCCCAGCAATGAGTCTACAATTTGTTTATTATTAAGCTAAATCTTTGTCCTGGCACAGTGATTACTGTATTTGCTTCTTCCTGTAGTCAAGAAAGAATCATGCAATGTGTGGCAGAATAAACAGACACACAGCTTGTGTTATATTAGAGAACATATATTTCAACATACTTCAAGATATGCTCTTGCTATTTAGATCTGCTGCAGTTCTCTGTGCAAAACTGAAGTTATCTATAGATCAAAATCTGCATGAATACTCTGACTGGGATGATTGGAAAATATTTTAATGTTCTCCGACTTACCAAAAGTAAGCCTATTCTGATGATGGTTCTGAAACAGGAATATCAGAAGACTTAGCACTAGATTTTGGAAAACAGAGCTTGTTATCAATTAAGGTCCCTATTCAGTATGTCACTTTAGCGCCATCGTGGCCAAGATGGAGTCTGCTCTGCAAGCAGCTCTGGCAAAGAAAAGGAAAGTGCAGGAACGCAACAAGGAAACCCCCTTCCACCGCAGGGGACACCTGTTCCAAACTCCCAGAGTGAACACATACACACCAGAATAATACAATGAATATAGGAAAGGGAAATATTTATTCACAGAGGGATGAATGGAGAAGAACCACAGAGCAGAAGATAGGAGGAGCAGTAAAACAGGTTTACATTCAACACAAGGTCCCACAGGCTCAGTCAGTGTACACAATCTGAAAGGGCAGACACTGAGCAATGCATCTGCACTCAAGAGTTCAGGAGTCATGGCCAAAGTTCCAGTCTGGGAGTCAGTCTTGGGTGCTTCTGGTTATCTTTGGCAACAGTAAACTTTCCCCAGCAAACCTCTCCGGTGCCCTCTTCTACTGCACTCTTTGCAATGCCATACAGAGCGACCACCTCCCCACTTAACTAGCTAACAACCTCCCTCCTTATTCCCAGTGCAAAGTTATAAGCCCTAGTACTCACAGCCCCATGCAGCTCTGGGCAACTGTGACACTGCATCCAGCTCTACTTTGTCCATCTCCGCTGATTTCTCCCTGGCACAGTGCTCCTCCTGGTTCCTGTCCTGGGGCATCCCCAATCCCAGGCTTTGGGCAGGCTCTCCACTGCTTCTTTCACTCTGTGTGGGCCTGCTTGCTGTAGCCCTTCTCTTCTGGAGCTCTCCCTATCTCCACACTCCCAGCCCCCAAACAGCACTTCCTCTTCGTGGGACAATCAGCACTTCCTTGCTCACCCTCAGGGAAAAGTTTTAAAGGGACCATGTTCTCTAAACCCCAAGGTAGTTACATGTAAAGACTTATACACATGCTAAACTTTATGCAATGTGTATAGTGCCACTGGCATCATTGACACTACTCACAGCATCTAAACTTAAGCATGCGTGCATGTCTTTTGCAGGTGTAGGGTCTAACTTTTCAGCATAGCTTTTAGGCCATTTTTATATGTGAACTATTAATTTTAAATGATCATCTATAGTCCTGTCCTTTTCTCTTTTCCCACAAGATTTAGTGATCTTATTTTGGTGAAAACTCAGATTTTACTACGATAAATTATTTTCTCAGTGATTTGATTTTTGTCTTCATATCATGACACAAAGGTATTTTTCAACTGAAAATGATATATTTTAAAAATGGGTATTGTCACTATTTCTCTATATAATCTAAATGTAATATTTGATAACTGAAGATATGTCATTTTTCTTTAGATTAATTATACTGAGTAAATATCAATACAAATACAAATAAATAGTGTCAGATCTAGTAATCTCCCATAAAATCTGTAGGGTGCATTTTGGTTGTAACACATGGATGCAGTACCTTACTATGCTCCATAGCAACAGAATCCTAACACAGATTTTTCAGGAAAAGCTGTCCCTTCTCCCACTACCCACAGAGCATTCACAGAGCTGCTAAGTAGCAGCCAAACTCTGTTCCCTTGCAGGATTTATAGTTCATGGCTCTGTTCTTAGGACTTTGAAGATAATGTTAGAGAGGAACTGCACATGTGTTATGATGAGATGGATTTGAGAGAACTCTCAAAAGTAGCTGGCAGCCAGGAGCAGGACATAACCTTTCAGGGTAAAAATTCTCTGTCTGGGAGGTTTGGACCCGAGAGAAGCAAAATGGCCCAACAGTGACAAACGTGTGTTGCTTTTGTGAAGTTGCATGAGTCATTTGGAATTTTTAAATATCTCTTCTTGCAACTGCTTATTTGTGAACAAAATCTTGTTACCACATGGCATTCAAAATGTAGAACTGATAAATGAAATTGTTTTCAATTGTTCACTTTATTAATGTAACTTCTGTTCACCATTCACTACACTTGCCTATACTGTAACTTCTGTTCCATATTGTAATTCAAATCCCATTTTAAAACACTCACTCCATTTTGTAAAAGCTTCCTCCAACCTTCATTTTTGCAAACCCTGCTGTAATCTTATTAGTTTAGTTTAGATGTGTGAATGAGGTATGTATGAATGATGGAATCAACCTCCAGCCCCAGCCTGTCCTGATGAGATAAAGTTCAAATACCAACGGCTGAAGACCTAGACAACAGCCCTAAACAAAGTAAGAAGCATCCACCCTAAAAAGAAAAGGACAACAGAACAACAGAAGGAAGATCAAAGCCAGGTTCAAGGCTGAAAGTCACGCCTGCAATTGATGGGTGATCAATCTAAACCCAGAGGCAGCGTGACACAGCAAGACCTATAGACTTTGAATCCAAACTAAAAGCCTATAAAAAAGAAGGGTGAGATGGGTAACATTCTGCTGCCAACATGGAAGAACATCGGTGCCTGCCCAACAGAGATCCAGCTCAGCCTTGTGCCCAGCTTTCCTGGCCAGTTAGCTGCCACAAGCTACGAACCCAAGCTGCAAAATCAAGCCATGAACTTAAGCTGTCTTCAGGACTGGTAACTATGCAGCAGCTGCAGAACACCTGATGAATATATGTGTGTGTTTGTGTGTGTGTGTGTGTGTGTATTAGGTATAATGTGTGTGTATAAGAATTAAGATATTAGTTATTAGTCATAAATTGTTATCATAATAAATGTGGCATCTTTGCCTTGTCCCCTTTAATAAGATCCTGCTGGTTTTTACTGGTCTAATATAATTGGTACAACGTTTTGGTGGAGAATAGCGAAAGGAGGATTATTGGTATTTTTGCCTCACTTATTGTAAACCAATCTGTGTGCACAAAACCAGCTCCACAGAGCACGGTTCTATTCTTGGTTAACCAAAACCTGCTGGCCCCCGTGTGAGTAGCAGGAAAATAAAGAGCTCTTAAAATTGTTAACAAAACCTGCTGGCCTCCGCGTAGGTAGCAGAAAACATAAAATTGTTAACAAAACCTGCTGGCCTCCGCGTAGGTAGCAGAAAACATAAAATTGTTAACAAAACCTGCTGGCCTCCGCGTAGGTAGCAGAAAACATAAAATTGTTAACAAAATCTGCTGGCCTCCGAAGAGGTAGCGGAAAAAATATACATATATTTTGTTAACAAAACCTGCTGGCCTCCGAAGAGGTAGCAGAAAGAAAGAAAGAAAAATCAGGGGCAGCAAGAGGGTCCCAGGGGCCAGCAGTGCTGCTTGCTGAACAAAATTAAAAATGTTTATGAAAAGGCAAGGGAAAACAGTCCTAGAGGAAGAAATGAAGTCAAAAGTAGCTTCTACCTCATCTTTTATAAAAGAGATAACATCTTTTCAACAAATCCTGCAGAGATATGGGCACAGTCCTTAGACTGAACAAGCCCTTGCAGATATCTGCACCATTTTGGATCTAGAGGATAGCTTGGCCCAATATATCCTCATATGTAAACCCCCAAATGCAACAAAAAGAGACGCTGCAGGGATCTGGCTGCTGTGGGAGGCTTGTAATGACAGCTACCTCCACCTAACAGCCTGTAAAAAGCTAAAAGAGAAACTATTCCAACTAAAAGAAAAAAGAAAAAAAAACCCGAACATTTGAGACCCCAGAAGGGGCAGACTTTTGGGACCCCTGTGGAAAGTGGAAAGGGGAATATTTGGGTAGATTCCTCCTCCCAGGGCCAAAATGCCATTGCAACAGTAACAACAGTGCCTGCTTCTGCCTCAGACCTCCAGGCCATGGCAAATGGCTGGGAATTTTAAAATGAAAAAAAAAAAATCTAAAGTCACAAATAAATGAACTACCTAATTAGCATTTGTGCAGCTCCAAGTACCAAACACACTGTGGCAAAGACTGAGCAGGGTCTGCCATGTGGGAGCACTGTGCTAATTTGTTTCAAAGCTTCTGTTTTTCAGGCTCTGAACCAGAACATCAGGAGAGCTGGTACCAGCTGAAGAGTTATAAAATACCATGGTTATAGTGTCGCGACAAAGTCTGTGTTCAGTGTTCTGTGTTGCAAGTTCTGTGTCTGTCTCTAGTGGTGTGTGTTCAGTGTTCTGTGTTGCATGTTCTGTGTCTGTCTCTAGTGGTGTCCTGTGCTAGCATTGGGTCCAGAAAAAAAAAAGAAATACTACACTAGACAGGACAAATGTCTTTTCCTCTCTCTACTTCCCCCAAGTCCATCCAACTTAGCAATCACCACTTGTGTCCAAAAAACTTTGGTCCCCAGTGTATCAGGTTTATTTTTTGTTAGGTTATCTAATAGTCATTTTGCTGTTAATTTTTGTTATTGATACATTTGTATTGTTAGTTACATTTGCTTATACTGTTAATTCCACACTTTCCTCTATGCACTCTGGTTCTACTCCCCCAAGCCCTAAAGGTTAGTTCTTGGGCCCCCATAACCTGTAAGACCTTGGCCCATAATTGTAAGGCCCCATCTTTCAGGTCCCCAGAAACCTCTTGAAAACAACTGTTAAAAATAGGAGATTCTGCAACATTTTAGCAACAAAATGTTAGTTTAAGTCCAAATCAGCTTAAGCTTGCATGACAACTGTGGTCCTCTTACAAAATCTTATTTGCTGTGTGTTCTTAAAAAGGTCCTGACTTCAGTAACTTTTATTGTTTGATGGCTATTGCTGCATCAAACTTGGTCCTCGTTTTATTTGTCAATGTACCCAATAATTGTAATGGTTTTATTGTATTCCCAATTATTATAACTATAATTGTTTTCATTTATGTGTAGGTTATATCTGGTGTTTAGTCAATTGTAATAGCTTTAGTTATATTCACCTAGTTATAATTATTTGGTTTGTTTGCAACAGATCACCTTGCCCTACAATGTCAACAACTACTGTAATGGTCATAACTCAAGGGGCAAAGTGTTGCAGAAGCAGCCCACCTGGTCAGCAGTTCTAAATATAATTTTTCATCCCCTCATTGTCCTATTAGTAACCCTAACTGTTATGTTGGTTCTGCCTTAAAACAATTACATAAAGTGTGACCCATTGAATGCCCCTGGATTGAAGGGTCAAAAGGGGGACAATGTAGAACTGATAAATGAAATTGTTTTCAATTGTTCACTTTATTAATGTAACTTCTGTTCACCATTCACTACACTTGCCTATACTGTAACTTCTGTTCCATATTGTAATTCAAACCCCATTTTAAAACACTCACTCCATTTTGTAAAAGCTTCCTCCAACCTTCATTTTTGCAAACCCTGCTGTAATCTTATTAGTTTAGTTTAGATGTGTGAATGAGGTATGTATGAATGATGGAATCAACCTCCAGCCCCAGCCTGTCCTGATGAGATAAAGTTCAAATACCAACGGCTGAAGACCTAGACAACAGCCCTAAACAAAGTAAGAAGCATCCACGCTAAAAAGAAAAGGACAACAGAACAACAGAAGGAAGATCAAAGCCAGGTTCAAGGCTGAAAGTCACGCCTGCAATTGATGGGTGATCAATCTAAACCCAGAGGCAGCGTGACACAGCAAGACCTATAGACTTTGAATCCAAACTAAAAACCTATAAAAAAGAAGGGTGAGATGGGTAACATTCTGCTGCCAACATGGAAGAACATCGGTGCCTGCCCAACAGAGATCTAGCTTAGCCTTGTGCCCAGCTTTCCTGGCCAGTTAGCTGCCACAAGCTACGAACCCAAGCTGCAAAATCAAGCCATGAACTTAAGGTATCTTCAGGACTGGTAACTATGCAGCAGCTGCAGAACACCTGATGAATATATGTGTGTGTGTGTGTGTGTGTGTGTGTGTGTTAGGTATAATGTGTGTGTATAAGAATTAAGATATTAGTTATTAGTCATAAATTGTTATCATAATAAATGTGGCATCTTTGCCTTGTCCCCTTTAATAAGATCCTGCTGGTTTTTACTGGTCTAATATAATTGGTACAACAAAAATGCCAGTTGATTATACACGAGACATTCCAGATATGGAATAGCATACAGTATGAGATAAAGTTATTAACTTGACATCAGGGAGAAACAATGGGCTCCACGGGAATATCTAATCTAGAATTCTGTTATACCTGATTTTCAATTGTATGAGAGTTTTGCTTTTATGAGAACCTTTGGGGTATTAAACAATTTCAAACCAACTACAATGACAGTTTAATTATGATAAAAATGATGAAAATCTACAGATATATGTACGCAGGAAGTAGAGCTGTTTTGGCTCTGTTCTCTTTAACATTTTGCATGCAAAGTTTTTTGAGATACGTTAAACTATTTGGCTTCAGTTAAGCAAATCCCTTACCTAGATGCTTAAACGCTTTACTGATTAGAGATGGGATTACTCATGTGCTTAATTTAAATACCTGTTTAAGAGCTTTGCTCTGTTGAGGCCTTATTGTATCATGGGTTTGATCCTGCTCCCAGTGAAATCAATGGGAAAAAAAACTCATTGACTCCAATAAGAGCAGGACTGGGCCTGATGATATTTCATATTCCCATCATAGAATTGTATTGTTCTGCACTGAAACTGAGAAACAGCAAATACATTGAACTGTTGTGTTGCTTCTTCCAAGTTATTTGTTTTAAGCTGTTCTTGTAAATTCTTCTCTATGTTTTATGTTTTAGTGAACAGGAGCAGCAAACAGGGGAGTTTTGGTAGAGAGTTCTCCAGGTGAAGGAGGAGAGATTATGTGATCCTTGGGGTAAGTTTGTCTTTTAGTTTGTTTGTTCTGTGCTTGCCATGTTCTTGCTTGAAGATTAAAGCATTGTCTGTCTGGGGGGCTCTGTGCTAAACCAAGTGGCCTGGCAGGCCAGTGAGAGACTACTACTGAGGCTCTAGCCTCTTTGATCACTAACTCCTATAGAGTCCCTTGACAAGGGGTTGGGGCTAACTCGGTGAGAACAGGAGTTTAAAAAGCCAGCTCCTAAGCCCACAGGGGACAACAAACAAGAGAGTTTTGTGAGGGAGTTTACAGAGGAAGTGTGAGAGGCAGATGCACCTAACAAACATGCTCTAAACTTTGGCCAATAACACCCATAAAAAAACAAATCAAACCAAACCAAACCAAACAACCTGCAAAAGTAAAAACAATACAGTAAGAAGTCCATCAGTAGAGAGGAGGCTATACAGTTTATTTCATTGAATACATCATGTAAGATTACCTGCCTGTGGGCAGGTGGCATATGCGTGCATGTGGGTACAAACGGCTTGTGGGCCACAGAGATACAGTCTGAGCTTTTGAGGCCAGAGTGGCTGAACTGGAGGAGAAAAGGGAGACACAGAGGTACACAGAGGAGAATTTCAGGGTCACAACAGATTAGTAGAGCAACCCCATACCTATTCTGACAGCCTCTGTGCTATTAAGGAGAATGAAAGTCTTGGGGAAGGAGAGTATCAAGCTGGAGTGAAGGGAAATAATCCCAAAATTAGAACCCTGCTTCCAGATGATGTCATGGTATCCTCTCATACTGAGGATACCTCTCCTGGGGACAAAACCTCAGTTATTAGGAAGAGACAGGTAATAGTAATGGAAGAGTCCATTATTAGAAATATGGTTAGTTGTGTTTGTGGTGACTGGGAGAACCTCATGGTGAACTGCCAGATAGGTGCAAAGATTATGGATGTCATGAGACATCTAGACAGCCTTATGTGCAGTGCTGGGGAAGAGCCACTGGCCGTGGTACATGCAGGTACCAGTGACATAGGGAAAGACAGGAGAGAGGTCCTGGTGACCAAGTTTAGCTGCTAGGTAAAAGATTAAAACCTCCATAGTAGTATTATCTGAAATACTTCCACTTCAATGTGTGAGGCCAGAAAGACAGGCAGTACTGTAGTGTCTCAATGTGTGGATGAGGCAATGGTGTAGGAAGGTGGTTTTAGGTTTATTAGGAATTGGGGAACCTTTTGGGAAAGGAAGAGCCTATACAATAAGGATAGGCTCTGCTTAAACCAAAATGGAACTAGATTACTGCCATGTAAAATTAAAAGGGTTGTAGAGGATTTTTTAAACTAAGAGCTGGTGG
Organism: Gopherus flavomarginatus; assembly: GCF_025201925.1. NCBI lineage: Eukaryota > Metazoa > Chordata > Testudines > Testudinidae > Gopherus > Gopherus flavomarginatus. The sequence goes on along the minus strand of NC_066620.1, from coordinate 168,234,724 downwards.
AAAGCCAACAGGTGCGAAGGAGCACATGGTTTGGGCAGAGACATCCCTTAGGGATTTATTAAAGGGGTATCTCTATATCGTAGTAAACAGGAGAGGAAAGAAGTTGGTGAAGTATAAGTAGTATAACTAGGGGGTCACCAAATGAAATTAATACACAGCAGCTTTAAAAGAAACAAAATTAATTATTTTTTCACACAACGCACAGTCAAGCTGTGGAACACCTTGTCAGAGGATGCTGTGAAGGCCAAGACTATAACAGGATTCAAAAAAGAACTAGATAAGTTCATGGAGGATAAGTCCATCAATGGCTATTATCCAGGATGGGCAGGGATGATGTCAAAAAGCCTCTGTTTGCCAGAAGTTGGGAATGGGAGACAGGGGATGCATCACTTGATGATTACCTGTTCTGTTCATTTTGGGGTACCTGGCATTGGCCACTATCAGAAGACAGGATACTGTGCTAGATGGACCTTTGGTCTGACCCAGTATGTATGTTCTTAAGTTCTTATGCTAATGAGGAACAGTCAAACATAAATCAGCCCCACTGAAATAGAACATGAAGATAAGGAACTGATTACTGACAAAATGTAAAAGTGCTTATATACAGATGCTAGAAGTTTGAATAATAAGATGAGTGAACTAATGTTCCTGGTATTGAATGAGGATATGGATGTAATATGCATTGCAGAAACTTGGTGGAATAAGGGTTATCAATGGGTATGATAATATCAGGGTACAAAATAAGTAGGAATGACAGAGTTGATCATGCTGGTGTGGGGATGTCACTATATGTGAAAAAAATCAGAGTCAAATATAATAAGTCTTAAATGTATCAAACTCTACCAGGGAATCCCTATGAATAGAAATTTCATGCTTGAACAAAAAGAGTATAGCAGCAGGAGTATACTACCGACCACCTGACAGTTGGCAGGGGATGTTGTGAAGGATAAAAATATAACTGGGTTCAAAAAAGAATTAGATGAGTTCACAGAGGATAGGTCCATAAATGGTTATGAGCCAAGATGATGAGGGACACAACCCCTTGACCTGAGTGTCCCTACACCTCCAACTACCAGATGTTGGGAGTGGATGGTGGTTAGAATCACTGAAAATTGACCTGTTCTGTTCATTCCCTTTGAAGCATCTGGCACTGGACACTGTGAGAGACAGGATACTGATCTAGATGGACCATTGATCTGACCCAGCATGGCCATTCTAGACAGCGGGGTTCTGTCTTTCCAGCACAAAATCAAAAGAAGTGTTTCATGTAGCAGAGCACACAGCATATTAGAGGCAACCGCTGGGTAAAAAAAAGTGCACTTAAACAAAAGAGTAAATGGGAGTAAAGAACCTCTTGGCATAGGCGACCTGCATCACTGAAATCAATGTGGATAGAAGAGTAGCTGTCGATGAGCTGTCACTCCCCTGGGGAAAGCCTTGACTCCAATCCTCAATGCACAAGTGTCACCACAGAGAGGGAAGTAGCTCATGTCAGCAAAAGAGCTAGTGCAGCTTACTTTACCTCTGCAGCAAGAGGGAAGCAGGAAGGAGATTGTAACTTTCAGAGTTTCAGTCTGGTTCCGGCACTGCCCCTTTGTCTGGAGGGATTGGAGAGTTACAATCAAGCCCTTTATGTTTAAAAATGATTTTATAATGAACAATGCTTCATGTAAAATATACATGTCCTTTTGGAATAACATCTTTACTACAGAAGAGCCTAATATAATATAGTTTCTAATTTGAATTTTTGATGGATGCAAGGCAGTAATAGATGTCATTAAAGAGCTTCCACTTTTCTCCTGCTAAGTTCTATGTGTGCAACCTTTGGAGCCCTGAATAATTCTGTGTATTTAAGATGGTGTTGGGGATCATTCAGTGATCTGCAGATCTTTTTTCTATGGGTATTTGGAGAACAGGCCCTGATCCTATGTGTATCCTGTAAATTGCTGAGTACTCTCAACTGCCAATAATTTAAACTCAGGGAAGTTGCGGAGTTTTAGCATCTTGCAGGAATTGGGCCTTGGGATTTCAACTGTCACCACTTCAGACTGCCTTACAGTGAGACTTAACGAGATCAATCTATTTAGTTTATCAAGATGAAATTTCAACTGTGACTTGATTAGGGTGAGTGAGCACCTTCATGAGGAGAAAATACTGGATGCTAAAGGGATTTAATCTAGTGGAGAAAAGCATAACAGAACAAGTGGCTGGAAGTCAAAACACAACAAATTCAACTTAGACATAAGGGGGATGGGGAAAATTAGCAGTGAGGATGAATAACCATTGGAACAAACTGCCAAAATAAGTAGTGGACTCTCCAGTTCTTTTTGTCTTCAGATCAAGACTGGATGCCTTTTTGGAAAATATGCTTTACTCAAACACAAATTGTTAGGCTCAATACATGGATAACTGGGCAAAATTCGGGGTGCATGGGGAGACTTTGGTAAACCAGTAAAGTGCTTGAAACCAGTATGGCTTATTGTTAAAGGCAGCCTAGTCAGCAAGCTGTAAATTGGCCATTCAGCAATCTCAACTTGACCAAGGCAGGAGGGGAGGGAGTTTTGGCTGCCACAGAAAGGGCAGCTTAACCCGCCATCCTTCCTGATAAGAATTGTGTTGAAGTAGCTGATACATTTTAGAAGAGCAGGATGTGCCCCAGGAATGTCTATTGGGGTCTCAAGGCTGCAGGCTCTGGAAAAACCCACACCTGGTTAATCAATAATCAGAAGGAACTTCTTGCTTGATCATTGAAATGCTTACTTAACAAGGTTTCTTTAAGGGACATGTCATTCTATTACTAATGTATAAATAAGGGGAAAAAGCTTGAGATAGTGGGACTCATTTGGGGACTCTTCAGGACTAGTCTCTCCCTCTAGATGGATCTTGTGTTTCCCACCAGCAGATAGGCTGCCACTGTGCCATTCGAGAACCATACTCAGCTTTAGTAATTATCAAGGACTGGGGGTGTTTTACTAATCTTGTTGCGGATGTGTGTAAGTGCTTGAGACTAAGTAACGGTTTAGCTTTAAGTGAAAACACTCTCATGTTGTCCTGTTTGTGCCAGCCATCTATCGGTTGGACGGCTGTATCTCCCCTGATTTATTTCCTGACACCACCTCGCACAGAGTAAAAGTTACCAAGAACGTTGAGTTGCAAGAACCCCGGGTAACAAGAGTAGATGATCTAGTGCTCTTTTGACCTTAGAATCTATTAATCCAACCCTGCATATGTTGAAGTTTTCAATGCATCATAGTATGAAGAAGAGGTAGGAGGGAGTGAAGAAGGGGAGTCATGAATAAGGCTAAGATTTTGTCATTTATATTTTTAATGAAAGTCATGAACAGGTCACGGGCAATAAAGAAAAATTCACCGAAGCCTGTGACCTGTCCCTGATTTTACTAAAAATATCCTTGATAAAATAGGAAGGGACTGGGCAGCTACAGGGTGGCTGGGAGTTCTGGGCCCCCACCACCAGTGGCGGGGAGCTGCGGAGTAGCCTCCTTGCCTGCAGCAGCTGGGAGCTGCAGGCTACCTCTACCATCATGGCTGAGAGCTACCTCAAGCAGCAGGGGTACTTACAGCTAACCTGCCACTGTGGGAGGAGGGGGGACCCTGAAGCTCCCAGCTGCCAGGGCTGAAATCATGGAGATCTTTGGAAATCATGAATTCTGTGACTTCCGCAACCTCCATGACAAAATTGTAGCCTTAGTCATGCATACTCCAACTTCAGAGTCTCTATATCTAGTCCACCATCTCAAAACTCTACTGTTTCAATGTAAGGTAACTGAGAAGATGCCAGATGCTCTTACTAGGTCTCGTGTTGTTTTCGGTAGAGAAAAAACACAAACAAATGAAACAAAAAAAAAACCCTTGTTTCAAGTGCCCAGTAATAAAGATGCATATTAGTTTGGCAAAAATAAGAATAAACTCAAAAATTGAAATGAATATTGCCATTTTAAATATTTGTTCAACTCTTTGACAAATTGTCTCATTTTTACAACTCTCTGCCCTCCAATCAGAAGTGAAAGAGCCAAAACACAGCAGGAGAGGCTATTCTCAGAGTACCTCCAGCTTGAAGTATGAGAACTCTCTTTAGGGCATGGCTTCTTGAATGTTTTCCAGCCTAACTTTGCAGACAGAAAGGCTGAATACTTCAGATAAGATTCTAGTATGCATTTTGATGTTATACTAACAATATATATTTGCTATTACTACTACCTACATATTTTTTACCAGTTTTGTTTTGGATGAACCAGAAAGGAAACAACAGGAACAGAACAGAGAGGAACAGAGCATCATGAAAACAAAGTGTAAGGTAATCAAAACTGTTTCAAAATGATCATTTTTTTAAATGCATATTTTATTTTGCAAGCAAAGCATATTAGTGTATACTGTAACTTACAAATTACTCTAATACATTTTGATAATTAGGGTACAAAGGAATACCAGAGTTTCATTACAAATGTTTTATTATTGTTAGAATGATTTTGAAATTAAAATGTGTGTTAATAATATTTCATTGTGTTATCTCTTCATTGGTATTATATTTTTAATTTAACCATTGAGATGTCACTTGCCTTTGATAAACAGATACAGTTACCTCATTGTTTGCAGTAATCCCTAAGAATGTCCTACAGTAGGAATACACCAAATATTGTGGCTATCTTATACATTTGTCTGCAGCAAAATTGGCAAGTTTTAAGAACAAACGCTGTAATAAGGATGAAAATCAATTATTGTAGTTACATGCTGATTGAGACTGTGTACAGTCTGGGAGTGTGGGAGTCTAAGACATGACAGACTGCTCAGCTGCTTCATGAAGAAGCAGAGAATTTCTATAGTGCTAATCAGTTGAGGGCCCTATCCTAAAGCTCATGAGAATTGTTGATTTCATTGAATACTGGATCAGGGAAGATGATATAAAGGCAAGTCATTTGAAAGAAATCCACCTCAAGCTGGGGATAGTGTATAAACTTCTGCTCTTTTTTAGAAAGAAGTTTCTCACCTATAAAGATAAATAATATTCTTTGAGATATGTATTCCATTTAAATTTTTCACAGTGGGTGAGTGCACGTCCAGTGAGCATGCATTGGAAAATTTTCTAGTCAGCAGCACCTGCTGGAGTGGTGTACATGCCCTTCCTTTTCGTGTGCACGTCGCCAGGGCATAAAAGCTCCACCACAGCTTTACCACCACGACAGCCCGCGACATCAGGACTCCAAAGCAGCAGGGAAGGTTGGTGGGTTGTGGAATACGTATACTGACTATACATTTCAAAGATCATCCATTATCGTACATAGTAACCTCTTTTTTCTTCTTTGAGTAATAGTCTGTGTACATATTACACAGCTGGTAACTCCCAAGCAGTAGTCCCCACTCAGGGCAGGTACAAAGAGTCTGTGTAAATATGAATTTTAACCAAGATCATCCAAATTTTGTATCACTGGCCACTTGTATCTGGCCACTTGCACTAACATGTAATGCTTTGTGAATGTGTGTGTGCACGGACAACCAGGTTGCTGCTCTGCAAATATCCTGGATTGGCAGGTTCACTACAGAAGCCAACGAGGTAGGCTGTGCCTCGGAGGAGGAGGCATGTACTCTGCTGGGGGGTTGCCTGTCCAGTAGCCTGTAACATGACCTGATGATTTTGCTAATGTCCAGAGGTAAGGCAAAGAGCCATAGTTGCAAAGGTGGCATCTATCAGTTTTCAAAGGACCAGATTAAGGTCCTATGCTGGGGCCATATCTTTGATCAACAGGTAAAATCTGAAGAGGTCTGCCAGGAACCTCGATGTCATGGAGTAGGAGAAGATCCATTTGGTGGGTGGATCATAGAAATGGCTGCCAGGTGAACCCAAAGTAAGCTCAGTGAGAGACTGGAGTGCTTCTGGTGCAGTAGGTACTCCAGGACCCCCTGAATTCCTAAATGTATGGAGGAAATCCAGTGCTGTTGTGCCCATTTTGGAAACCTAGAGACATCGTGGATTTTTTCCTGCTACTAATAAGAATGTGCTGAACATTTCATAAGCAGATCAACTCTACTGGTGTCAACCAGCAAGCATCCACACCAGCAGGTGGGGAGAATTCAAGCTTAAGTGTAGCACCAATCCCCCATTACAGACTAGAATGTCAAGGATCCAGGGTAGAGAGATTAGCAGTACTAGAGAGAGGTCATGGAGATTCCTGAACCATGTCTGCCTTGGCCATACCTGGCTTTCTCCTGCTTGATTTTTCACAGCATCTTGGGCAGCAAAATGCACAGAACAGTCCAACCATCCCTCAGAGGAGAAGGCATTTAAGAGAGCCAGGACTGTGGTCCATCCGTGAATAGAAGTTAAATATGTTGGACATATGTTGTTCATTGCTGTCATGAAAGTTCTGTGTGGAAGATGTCCTGAAGGATTTTCATGTGAAGCAACTACTCATGATTGTCACAGAAGTGCCTGCTCAGGCCATCTGTCTTCACATGGTTCACCCCAGGGAGATGGACCACTGACAAGGTAATGTTGTGCCTTATAGCAAAATCGCAGAGCTTGATGACATCCAGGCACAACACCTGCAACCTATCCCTCTACATCTGTGTTTAGGTAGAAAACTGCTGATATAGTGCCTGACATCACCAAGACTGCCTGTCTGTGAATATCCAGAAGGAAGTTTACATATGTCCAGTATATGGCCCTGAGTTCTAGAATACTGATGTGTAAAGCCCTGTCTATAATGGATCACACGCCCTGAGCTGTGAGATCACCCATGTGAGGCCATTATCCAAACATGGAAGGCCGATGATCATGGTTTTTGAGAGCAAACTGGGACTGTATGGGACCCTTTTGCAAACATTGCCCAGGTCCTTCCAGTAGTCATGTGCCATCTATTTTCCCATTTGGACATCGGTGTCAGTGATGCTGAAGTCAATCATGGGGGTTTTGCCATCTCCACTAACTCCCTGTTGATTAGGATCACTAAGCATCCTAGAATATCAAGGAGTTTGTGTGGCATGTCCCACACATCCTCAGTAGGTATCTCTAAGGCTGCTGCTACTCATCTCATGAGGTCTTGAAATATCTTCTAGTCCTCAGGAATGGCAGAAGAATGATCTGGAGCTATGGCATTATCTGTAAATAATAAGATTGTGGCCAGTGCTATCTGGAGCTCACCCTGTATCAGCTGCATCAGGGCAGCCCACTCCTGGCACAGACAGCTCCAAACACTGGCATGGGGGTGACTGTCTGCACAACTGTTGTGGAGAGGCTAATCCCTGATAGTAGTGGGGCTCTCAGGGGACTCACATATTCCACATACTGTGACCACCTGATGTTTCATCCCAATGGTCCCAATACCAGGTTGGGTCAGTTCCGCACTCCACCATTGGCCATGGGTATGTGATTCTTATCCCTTTGGTTGAGATCAATGACAACAAGTCCTGAAATTAGGCCAGAGACGCCTGAGGACTTTCTTGCAAGTCAGAAGATGAGAGGGAACAGTCCTTTGGGAAGGGTGGTACTCACCCTCTGGGTGTAAGGGGAACCTGGCCAGATGGTGTTAACAAAAAAATAGCCAAGTCCAGGGACTTGGATGGCATCAGGGGTAAAAGCAGCTCCCTTAGGAGTAGGGGTGTTGTGGCCCACGGTGGAGAAGCACCTGCAGATCAATTCACAGGTGATTATGCTGGAGTCCGTGAAAGATTCAAAAGCAAGGCCAGTACTGTAGTTAGGCTTCTGCCCAGTACCATTCTAGCCATCAATCTCTCCAGTTGCCATGGTACCAAGGATGCTAAAAAGGCCATGGAGAAGTATGGCAGGTCCTCTAATATGGCCGGATCCACTCGGATGATGCTGAGTCCACTCGGTTGGTATTGGCTCCGGTGCTCAGGGAACTTTTCCCACATTTTGAGGCAATATCTAACAGTCCAGTAGTCTTATGTGGCTTCAAAGTTTGATCTGGAGAGGGTAATTTTTGCCTCTTCTCCTTCGTAGTCTTGCACACTAACTCTGATCTGTCTCTGTGCTTCCTGGATGAGGAAGCTGCTAGCCCGAAGGACCCTTCAAACATGGTCAATGTTGAAGCTGGGGCAGATTTCAATAGCATCTGGTCTTCCAAGGATCCAGAGACAGGTCTCATTGCCTGCTTCATAATTAAGGCCCTCAGGAGTGACTATCTTGAGCGCTGGGTCCGCTGTGAGAAGGACCTGCAGATTTTGCAATACTCTAGGACATAGCCTTCACTGAGACAGAAGACTGGACTGTAATATGAGTGCATAAACACAATAAGCCGTGCTGTAAACAGCTACTAGAGAACTGCCTAACAAGGAAGTTCCACCATTCATTATGATCCCTGCTGCAACACATCCTGGTCATCTCTGGTAAGTGTGGAGGTCCAGAAACTCATTATTTCATATCTCCCATTATTTATACATTTTATAAAGGATTAAACCTTAAATCATAAACCAATGTATGTACAGAAAAGAGTTCAAAATATACTTCAGATTTCCTTAAAACTATTGACACTGTCTCCTTATCAATTGCATTTAAATAATCCTGTGCAGTATTCTAAAGATAAGGGTTTTGAGGTTCTCTGATCAGTTTCCATACCATGTTCTCACTTCTGCTGAGCCTGTGTGTGGAGTTAGACTGAAGCCAGTTCCTCCAGCAAAGTCCTTTCAGAGTCTGCATTAGATAGGATCTAGAGTTTCTGCCAAGTTCCAAACAGTGCCAATTGTCTGGGAGTGTTTGAGCCAAACTTTGCTCTCTAGTCTCAGTTCAGGTAGTGCTTTTGTTCTGTGCTGAACTTTGAAGTTTTGTTGTTGCCAAATTTTTATTTCACTATCCTGTTCGTGAAATTCCTTCTAGTCAGACATCTTAAATTTAAGCAGTATTGGTGCCACAGGTAAAGGCATTCTTAGTCGTCTTCCCATCAGACGTTCTCCTGGTGATAGTCCAGATGAAAGTGGTGTTGACTAATATACCAGGAGTGCCGTATATGGGTCCACTGATTTTTACATAAATCTTTTTAAAGTTTGCGCTGCTTGTCCACCTTTCCATTACTCTGGTGTTAACATGGACTATTAGAATGATATTCAGAATCAAAGTCCTTTGCTAATGCTAGGAATTTTTCAGAGTTAAACTGAGGCCCATTATCAGTTCTTAGCATTTATGAAACTTCATGTCTTGCAGGTATTGACTTTAGTTTCTGGATGAGTTGTGCCGATGAAGTCTGTGTAGTTATAGCCAATTCAATATATCTGGAGAACTAACTGACTACAACAATGTATGTGTGTCCTTTCCAGAAAAACAAATCTGTGACTACCTGCTGCCAAGGCCTATCAGGTAGCTTTGTACAGAGTAATGATTCTGGAAGTTATTTTTCCCCTTTGTTATATGTTTTGCAGCTCTCTACTAAGGTCTGAATTTGACTTCTCAGACCTGGCCACCATATGGATTGTTATGTTCATGCCCTGCACTTGTTTATACCTTGGTGTTCTTCATGGAGTTTAGAGAATATCTCTTTCTGAAGTAGCACAGGAATGAGAATGCACTATCCTTTCAGAAGCAGGCCATCAGTGATGTGAAGATCATTTTGGGCCTGACAATATGGTAGTAGGTCTTTTGGACACTGACTCCTTTGACCCAACCTCTTTGACAGAGTTGAGTCAATTTTTGCCAGTCTGATCTTTCAGCTGTTCATCTCTACTTTGCTGAAGTTGGCTGGCACATGCTGGAGTTGCTGCCATAACAAGAACACATCTCATGTGTCCATCGTTCAGAGGCATGACTGCCTTTCAATATTAGCAGTTCTTAAAACTCAGCGATCTGTGGTGATCAGCCATGGCAGCCAGTACTGCAAGTGACTTAGAGGGGAGAACTCTTTTTCCCCAGAGTGTCCAACAGGCCTAATTAACTAGCTAAACTGAACTGCTAACTAATAATTGCTTACTCTGGGCTCTATCAGCATCAGTTTTCTGGGATGAATAATAAATCAATAATGAAAATGCAAAAATGCAATGATACAATATTATGTATGTAGCTTCCCTAAATCTTATACAAATCTAGAAAGAAAGCTGCACTTTTAGGACTGTCCCTTGAGAAGGTGCACAAGGGTAGTGGTAGCAGAGTCCCTCTGCTCCTATAAGGCTACAAAGCTAGTGGTGTGATTCGCAGCTCAAAGAGAGAGATTTGCACTAGCTATCATCGAACTAGCATCCTAAAAATAGCAGTGTAGCCATAGTAGAACAGGCAGCAGTGCATGGTGGCATGGGTTAGCTGCTCTGCATACAAACCCACCTAGAATCCATGGGTACTTACTCAGGATAGCTAGCCCATGCTGCTACTCACCACTGCCCATTCTAACATGGCTGAATTCTATTTTTAATGTACTAACTTAACAAGAACTAGTGCAAGTATATCTCCTCAAGCTGGGAATCACACCACTATCTCTGGTCGTGAGCTCCAAGTGTAGACATAGCCTAAAAGGAGAAAGTAAGGCTATGATCAATAGTGCCAGTACCTTCAGGAAATCCAGCAGAGCCTCAGAAGTTTTTCCCTTCATTGTATTGTGCTTTTGATTAAGTTCTATTTATCTAAGGCATTTATATGGATTCCACTATAGTATTTGAGCACCTCCCTGGTATATCAAGCAGGCAAGGTAGTAACAAGCTTCAACAGAACTTTATTTTTATAGTGGAAACCTCTTTACCAAGCTGCTGCTAACTCTCACTCACCCTCGTCAACTCCTCCCCCATCCTTCTGTAGAACTGATAAATGAAATTGTTTTTAATTGTTCACTTTACTAATGTAACTTCTGTTCACCATTCACTACACTTGCCTACACTGAAATTTCTGTTTCATATTGTAATTCAAACCCCATTTTAAAACATTCACTCCATTTTGTAAAAGCTTCCTCCAACCTTCATTTTTGCAAACTCTGCTGTAATCTTATTAGTTTAGATGTGTGAATGAGGTATGTATGAATGACGGAATTAACCTCCAGCCCCAGCCTGTCCTGATGAGATAAAGTTCAAATACCAACTGATGAACACCTAGACAACAGCACTAAACAAAGTAAGAAGCATCCACCCTAAAAAGAAAAGGACAACAGAACAACAGAAGGAAGATCAAAGCCAGGTCCAAAGCTGAAAGTCACGCCTGCAATTGATGGGTGATCAATCTAAACCCAGAGGCAGCGTGACACAGCAAGACCTATAGACTTTGAATCCAAACTAAAAGCCTATAAAAAAGAAGGGTGAGATGAGAAACTCTGGGTACCATTCTGCTGCCAACATGGAAGAACATCAGTGCCTGCCCAACAGAGATCCAGCTCAGCCTTGTGCCCAGCTTTCCTGGCCAGTTAGCTGCCACAAGCTACGAACCCAAGCTGCAAAATCAAGCCATGAACTTAAGCTATCTTCAGGACTGGTAACTATGCAGCAGCTGCAGAACACCTGATGAATGTGGATATGTGTGTGTGTGTGTGTGTGTGTGTGTGTATAGGTATTAGGTATAATGTGAATGTGTGTGTATAGGTCTTAGGTATAATGTGTATGTATAAGAATTAAGATATTAGTTATTAGTCATAAATTGTTATCATAATAAATGTGGCATCTTTGTCTTGTCTCCTTTAATAAGATCCTGCTGGTTTTTACTGGTCTAATATAATTGGTACAACATTTTGGTGGAGAATAGCGAAAGGAGGATTATTGGTATTTTTGCCTCACTTATTGTAAACCAATCTGTGTGCACACAACCAGCTCTACAGAGCACGGTTCTATTCTTGGTTAACCAAAACCTGCTGGCCCCCGTCTGGGTAGCAGGAAAATAAAGAGCTCTTGAAATTGTTAACAAAACCTGCTGGCCTCCACGTAGGTAGCAGAAAACATAAAATTGTTAACAAAACCTGCTGGCCTCCGCGTAGGTAGCAGAAAACATAAAATTGTTAAAAAAATCTGCTGGTCTCCGAAGAGGTAGTAGAAAAAAAAAATTTTTGTTAACAAAACCTGCTGGCCTCCGAAGAGGTAGCAGAAAGAAAGAAAAAAAAAAGGAACAGTTGAGACCCCAGAAGGGGCAGACTTTTGGGACCCCTCTGGAGAGTGGGAAGGGGGATATTTGGATAGATTCCTCCTCCCAGGGCCAAAATGCCATTGCAAAAGTAACAACAGTGCCTGCTTCTGCCTCAAACCTCCAGGCCATGGCAAAGTGGCTGGGGATTTTAAAATAAAAAATCTAAAGTCACAAAGAAATGAACCACCTAATTAGCATTTGTGCAGCCCCAAGTACCAAACACACTGTGGCAAAGACTGAGCAGGGTCTGCCATGTGGGAGCACTGTGCTAATTTGTTTCTAAGCTTCTATTTTTCAGGCTCTGAACCAGAACATCAGAAGAGCTGGTACCAGCTGAAGAGTTATAAAATACCATGGTTATAGTGTCGCGACAAAGTCTGTGTTCAGTGTTCTGTGTTGCAAGTTCTGTGTCTGTCTCTAGTGGTGTCCTGTGCTAGCATTGGGTCCAGAAAAAAAAAAGAAATACTACACTAGACAGGACAAATGTCTTTTCCTCTCTCTACTTCCCCCAAGTCCATCCAACTTAGCAACCACCACTTGTGTCCAAAAAAAACCTTTGGTCCCCAGTGCATCAGGTTTATTTTTTGTTAGGTTCTCTAATAGTCATTTTGCTGTTAATGTTTGTTATTGATACATTTGTATTGTTAGTTACATTTGCTTATATTGTTAATTCCACACTTTCCTCTATGCACTCTGGTTCTACTCCCCCAAGCCCTAGAGGGTAGTTCTTGGGCCCTCATAACTTGTAAAACCTTGGCCCATAATAGTAAGGCCCCATCTTTCAGGTCCCCAGAAACCTCTTGAAAACAACTTTTTAAAATAGGGGATTCTGCTACATTTTAGCAACAAAATGTTAGTTTAAGTCCAAATCAGCCTAACCTTGCATGACAATTGTGGTCCTCCTACAAAATCTTATTTGCTGTGTGTGCTTAAAAAGGTCCTGACTTCAGTAACTTTTATTGTTTGATGGCTATTGCTGCATCAAACTTGGTCCTCATTTAATTTGTCAATGTACCCAATGATTGTAATGGTTTTATTGTATTCCCAATTATTATAACTATAATTGTTTTCATTTATGTGTAGGTTATATCTGGTGTTTAGTCAATTGTAATAGCTTTAGTTATATTCACCTAGTTATAATTATTTGGTTTGTTTGCAACAGATCACCTTGCCCTACAATGTCAACAACTACTGTAATGGTCATAACTCAAAGGGGCAAAGTGTTGTAGAAGCAGCCCACCTGGTCAGCAGTTCTAAATATAATTTTTCATCCCCTCATTGTCCTATTAGTAATCCTAACTGTTATGTTGGTTCTGCCTTAAAACAATTACATAAAGTGTGACCCATTGAATGCCCCTGGATTGAAGGGTCAAAAGGGGAACAATGTAGAACTGATAAATGAAATTGTTTTTAATTGTTCACTTTATTAATGTAACTTCTGTTCACCATTCACTACACTTGCCTACACTGTAACTTCTGTTCCATATTGTAATTCAAACCCCATTTTAAAACACTCACTCCATTTTGTAAAAGCTTCCTCCAACCTTAATTTTTGCAAACCCTGCTGTAATCTTATTAGTTTAGTTTAGATGTGTGAATGAGGTATGTATGAATGATGGAATCAACCTCCAGCCCCAGTCTGTCCTGATGAGATAAAGTTCAAATACCAACGGCTGAAGACCTAGACAACAGCCCTAAACAAAGTAAGAAGCATCCACCCTAAAAAGAAAAGGACAACAGAACAACAGAAGGAAGATCAAAGCCAGGTCCAAAGCTGAAAGTCACGCCTGCAATTGATGGGTGATCAATCTAAACCCAGACGCAGCGTGACACAGCAAGACCTATAGACTTTGAATCCAAACTAAAAGCCTATAAAAAAGAAGGGTGAGATGAGAAACTCTGGGTAACATTCTGCTGCCAACATGGAAGAACATCGGTGCCTGCCCAACAGAGATCCAGCTCAGCCTTGTGCCCAGCTTTCCTGGCCAGTTAGCTGCCACAAGCTACGAACCCAAGCTGCAAAATCAAGCCATGAACTTAAGCTATCTTCAGGACTGGTAACTATGCAGCAGCTGCAGAACACCTGATGAATGTGGATGTGTGTGTGTGTGTGTATAGGTATTAGGTATAATGTGAATGTGTGTGTGTGTGTGTATAGGTATTAGGTATAATGTGTGTGTATAAGAATTAAGATATTAGTTATTAGTCATAAATTGTTATCATAATAAATGTGGCATCTTTGTCTTGTCCCCTTTAATAAGATCCTGCTGGTTTTTACTGGTCTAATATAATTGGTACAACACTTCCCGTTTCCTGTCCTTTCAGGCTCCCAATAGCCAGTGCTCCCAGTTCTAATAATTACAAACACATCTGAACACCACACTCCCAGTCTTTAATGTATCCTCAGAACACCCCAATAAAGTAAGGAAGTGCTATTAAGTGCTTTTAGAGATGGTGTACTAAGGAATGAAGAAACTAAGGTCCAGATCCTTAAAAGTCTTTAAGCACTTATCTCTAATTGACATGGGGAGTTTGACATCTAAATACCTTTGAGGTTTGGGGCCTAAGTGTTTTTCCCAAAGTCACAAAAAAAACCACCACGGTCTGTAGAACAGGGAATTGAACCCAAGTCTCCTAACTCCTTTATTAGAACCATACTTCCTCTCTAGCCAGTGAGAGGAATATTCTATTTAGGTATACATTCTGCCCTTGCACACCAGGAAGCTCCACTTCACTTAAGGCACAATCCCTTCTATACCATCATGACTGCCCCCCTCATACTTAGTCAGAGCTGTGCCTTTATGGCATAAATGAGTCTTTAGTCTCTAAAATAACTAAACTATATGGCATATACTGATTTTATCAGGTGTCACATTAGACTTGTGATGCAAGTTCTTCATCCCTTCTTGCTTTGTGTATACTGCTGTTTTAATGATTATAGATTATAATTGTCTTGGTATACATACATACAGTCCTATTTTCTGACTACACACCACATTTTACAGTGTCTCTGTCGGTAGTGAAGGAATGTGTGCAGAGGGGAATCTGTTATTCTCTCATTACCCTTTGCTAAACTTGACAAGTGTTAATAGCCAGTAGGTTTTCAGAATCTTTTAAAGTTTTCAGAGTGCTATACTGATCGATCATTTTGTTCAGTGATAAATTCAAAGTCAAACTGATATCACTGAAATAACTTTAGAATCTCCTCCTTCCCCTCAACAGAGCTCCAATTAATGCATCCCCAATAATCCTATTTATGATAGTAAGCCTCACATACACACATCATGTTATTAGTATTCATTTTCTCATTTGACTAAATAGGTATTTTGAGGTTTCAGTACTCATAATACAAGCAGTAACATGAAAATGTCATATATTATTTAAACATATTCTTGTTTCCTCTTTGCAGGGAATATGTGCTATGAAAGGTGATTTGTTTGGAGTTTCTCTCTTGCCTGCTGTAGCGTGAAAGTAACCAAGCCTCTGTCAATGAAATATTTACCAAAAGTAAGGTTCACACTATTTACTGACAAATTCTGCTTCAGGAGAGTGTTACTTTAATTTTACAATAATTAAATGAATGATGCGAAGCCCATTGAAGTCAGTGGGAGATTTTTTTCCAGTGGGACTTTGGATCAGTCCCTAAAAGAATGAATATTCAAAAGAGGTAGGGGAACTAAAAAATAGTTTGGTTATTTGAAATGGTCAAAATGTTACAAAAATAGCTTTATCATTATTATTATTAAGTCTGTGTTTCTATGCTATGTTTAGTTATGTTTTATCTTTATCAGTCACTTCTATTGGAGTATACATTAAATTTCCTTTGGTTGGAAAGATTTGGTTGTGCTTGTCATTTGTCCATACTCTTATTGTTGAAAAAAATCAATAATGATATTTATCTAAAAGGTGCTCATGTTCTTGAAATAGTTTAGGTCCATTTGGAAGACTTTCAAATGTTACTGATGTGGGAATTTCTGCTGAAATATAGACTTCTGAAGTTAGTCTCCATCAAGGAATAAATTGTTACATATCTTTGAAATATTTTATAAAATACTATAAAATGAAATATAGCAACTTGACAACACTTTCCAATCATTATGTTTCTTTTTTGATTATGAATATTGTAAAGAAGCCAGAGACAGTGTGTAATGAACTGTAAAAATGATATTACAAATTCAATAAACTGTGGGCTTATTGATTAATAAAATATACCACATCACACGTATGTTTCTAATAATTTATACTGTCATTGGCCAAAAGAAAATATATCCTTCAGAGATCTATAAGTCTGTGGACTGATCCTCAAAAACGAAGTAACAAAGAAGTCCCACCACCTATCTAATTTAAAACTGGACTATCCAGAGCTCTGAATACATAACATAGGTAATAACTGAGAACAGGCAGGGGATGGATAAGTTGACATTAATTGGTCTTTCTATGCCAAATTCCACAGTCCTTTACTAAGCAAAATTTGTACTGAAGTCAGTGGGAGTTTATTTTGCTTCCAAAATGATTGCAGTAGTTTTTCACTCATCTCTAAGTCTCAGTGAGGAAGAGCAATCTACCAATATACACATATGTGGGAGATCCTCCACCTATGAACCTTCTCCTTACTGTACAGTGAGGCAGTGAAGTGATCACCCATCTCTTCAGCTGAATTCCTTCCCTAATTCCTACATTCTGGTTCCTGCAAACAAGGGAAGATCCAGATACATCCTCCTCCTCGGCAGACCGCAGACAATGCGTGAAAAAGTGAATGCAACATGCAATACTAGGTCACATTAAGTTTTCCGTGGAGCCCCCATGGACTGTAGAATGCCCCCTAAAGGGAAGCCCAGGTAGGAACAGGGAGGAAAGCCAAGGCAGATGGTTCTAGTGATGCCGGAATGGTGAAAGTGTAGCAGAGAGCCCAGAGTCAGTGCACCGGCACAGAGCCAGCATGCATATGGTCCTGTTTGCAGAAAATCTGTAGATTCTGTGAGCCAAACTCTCTGTTCCACATTGGGGCACAATGATCAAGAAAGAAGTTACCTCAGAGGGTTTGGGGAGAAGGTTAAGAGATCTGTTTTAGCCATGTCGATCCTGGACTGGCAGCTAGACATCTATGAGGAGATGTCAGAGAAACAGACTGAGATTTTTTGGGGGGCTGAAGGAGACAGGTCTGGTGTAGAGATAGATCTGTGAATCAGCCACATAGAGGTGGTGGTTGAATTTGTTTGTGGGTTAGATTACCTAGTGATAAGGTGTAGAAGGAGAAGAAAAGAGAACCAAGTTCAGATACTTGTGGATACTTGAGCTTCCTTGAGGGAATACTATCAGAGAAATGCCATGAGGGAAACCTCACAGAGTTTTCCTACTCTCCATGTCCCATCCTGCAGGTATTTTCATTGGAGGAGGAGATCTCCTCTTATGATTCTATGATCTCTTGTAAAAATAATTATCTTTAGAAGGAATGCTGGAAAAAAATATTTGAAAATTAAAAGCAGTGTTTTCCACTTTATCTCCACGTTCAGTAATCTCTTCTCTCTAACAATATTATGAAAAACGTGACGGTAAGTGCTCTGGAAGTCATCTTGCCTTTTTATGCTAGTATGATTCTTGCAATCTCAAAAAAAACATGGCACATGTAATTATGCCTGAAAGAAATAAACCATCTCCTCTTGTAGAAGCTAAAAGAATACTAAAACACAATCTGTACTAGCTCTAACTTAATTATACTGACACCCTCCATGCCTCTAGAATTCTGTTTCTGTCAGCATTTACATTATGAGCCTCTAATTTCAGAGTTTTATAACTCTATTCTACATAGTTTGGCTATTTTTATGGGAGAGCACAACATAGTAGTTAATGGTTTCATTTGCTATTTTTTTCTAAAAATGGCGTGACTTTTAGATTGAAATTTTGTAGCTCACTCTGTTATGTGTTCTAGTCTTTTGTGGGGCTTAGGAACAAAGTCAAAAGTTATCATAGGGTATGTCTATGCAAGGATAAAAGACTCACGTCATGACTGTGACTGGCCTGAGTCAGCTGACTTGGGCTTGCAAGGCTTGGGTTACAGGGCTAAAAATTGCTGTCTAGACTTCAGGCTTGGTCTGGAGCCCAAGCCCAAAGGTATACACAGCAATTTTTCAGCCTCAAGCCATGATGGCCCAAGTCAGCTTTTATCCTTGTGTAGACATCCTTATAGGAATCTATGACGAGATAGAGCCATAAAGGTATGTCTACACTTCACACTAAGACCAGATTCTTATTGATGTCTGAGCACAAACTGCCCCCTCCTTCCATCAGACATAAATTGATCTGACTCAAAATAGCAAGCACTTTGACAGGGTGCCACCTGATGCACTGGGGTACCACTGAGCCTGCCCATTCCACCAACCTAGGCTCCCTCTTCCTATCCTGTTGTGCAAGGCCCTCAAGCCTACTCTAGTACACTCATAGGTATGGTCACATTCAGCTGGAAAGGCACCCAGACACTGAGATCAGCTCTGTGCGGGAAGATTCAGCTTGGAATTGCCCAGCATTCAAGTGCACACCTTGTTTGGGGTACCAACTCAAAATTATATTGTCTTGCACTGGATAGAGATCTATACAGCGTAAGCTCAGGAAATACGCTCCCTCCCTCAATGTGGAGGAAGATATGCACAGCTTTTTGCCCTCTCCTCCCAGTTATGAATTCACAAACTAGTTTTGGAATAAACAAAAAAGCAAGTTTATTAACTACAAAAGGTAGATTTTAAGTGATTATAAGGGATAGCAAACAGATCAAAGCAGATTACTGAGCAAATAAAATAAATACACAAACTAAAAAAGCGGTCCCCAACCTTTTCATCTGGCGGGCGCCAGACAAAGGACTGTGGCAGCGGTCAAGCAGCCGCCGAAATGCCACGTTGGGGATCGCTGCACTAAAAAAATATAAATGGCTACAAGTAGTGATTTCTCACCCTAAATGTTGTTTTAAGCAGATTTCAGAATTTCTTTGTGGACAGACAGCTCTTGGTTGCAGCTTAAAACTCTAGTATATCCTTCATGGGCCAAACACCATTCCTGGCCCAGGTTCAGTACTTTCCCTGCCCCCCTTCCCTTTTGTCTTTGTTTCTTAGATGTCTCCAGCAGTCATATTTGGGTGGGGATTCAGTGAAGAACAAACCAAGATTAACTCAGTCCCCAGCCTTAAATATGATTTGCATATGGTGGGAATCCTTTGTTTTCCAGTTTGACCACCACCCCCTCTTAATGGAAAAACACTAGAAGTACAAGATGTCCAGTACCTGGTGACATGATCACCTGACCTGCAGCATCAAAGCAGCATCCCAGGAAACTTCTCAGGAAGGAGGGAGATTAGCATCTTCAAAGACCTATTGTTCCCCCTAAAGGCCCATCCAGGCTGTTTGCATACTGTCTGGTGGGTGTTCCCAAGGTGAAAGCACAGTTGTAATTGTTACATCATCAATATTTCTAACGTCAGATACAGAAATGCTACATACATATTGGATAATTATATTCAGTAAATCATAACCTTCCCAGTGATGTCTCACATGACCCATCTTACAGAAAATACATCTTAGTTATGCCATATTCATATCATAAGCATATTTTGATGAAGAATATGGGGCATAACTGGATGTGTCAGAGCCTGTGACCTGCTGTGACTTGGTTACAACTCCTGTGTGGACACTGCTCAAGCTGCAGACCTGAGTCAGAAGATCTGTATAATGCAGTAGCATACCTGTGAGATCTGGGTTCAGCAATTACAAGACATGGACACTCAAGTGAGGGCTTGGAAACACCAAGTTCACACGCCTGGGTCCCACAGACCTAGATTTACAATGCAGTATAGACATACCCCTCCTCCCTGGGTTTCAGAGCCTGATAAGGAATGTTTACAAGGCTATATCTACTGCTGTAGTGTGAGACTTGTGAGCCCAAATCTGTAGACCTTGGCTCTGAGACTCACAGCTGTGGATGTTTTTTTTGCAGTGTAGACAAGAGTCCAAAATGTGATTTATGTGCTTCAATTCTAAGACTGTATGTTAGACGAATAAAAGGGGATGTGAGGAGTCTCACATACTAAATACCCTCACGCACTAGAGGGAGACAGCCATTAGGCCAGAAGTAGAACTGCTATTTAATAATCTGTAGTAACCACTCCCAAGAAGTCTACACGTGTCCTGAGTAGCAAGGAAAAATTGTTGCATATTTGGGTTATAGGATTTGCCTGTGTGACTGCATTGATCTAGTAGGAGAGATCCGAGGAAAGCAACACTATGACTTCCCAGAAAAGAAAATCTAGGTAGACACTTGAAAGGCAATGGGGTAAGCTGCTGGTTTCAACGATCCCATCTCTAGCCTGTTGTAAACCTTGTTTTGCCACAGCTGGAAGTTATCAAATCAAAGGGCTATCAACAGTTAAAAAGTATCTTGGTTTTTATGAAGGGGGATGATTTGCCAGGGATGTCCCAGCGAGCATCAGTGAGCTCTGACAAGGAGTCAAGGTGACACAGAGGGTAGCTCTGAGAAAGTCTCTAGAGAGCTATTCCTGCCAGGGCCCCCATGTGGAAGATGACTACATGGCTAGTAAGCAGGCATGAATATATACTGTTTTATTGTTTTTAAGATATGTTTTCTCTTAAAAGCTTTTGTTCTAAGTAAATGATACATTGTTTTAAGGAGGCTGTTTGGTCACTGACCACCACCATCATTGCCCCAATGGGAACACAACTGCAGGACCTGAGCCTAAGTCACAGATACTGGGGTGATGATTACACTGGTCTACAATTTTTGAGAAGTCATCTGCTTCAGAGATAAAATGTGATATTTATTATGTATTTTGATGTACTGAATTCAAATATGACAAATAAAACAACTGAGTGGCTACTGTTTCTAAGATATTTAAGTGTTTACATTTTATGTCTATGTATATTGTGTAGATAGTAGAGTTTTAATCATAAATTGTAAACCTAGGTCTTTTCATGTGTTTATGGTTGCTTTACATGATAATATTTCACCTGTCCTGTTTACATAACACTTTAAAAATCAGCAAAAGGGTTATATAAATAAAATTTATGAAACAAAAGGCAAAAAACTATTATGTACATAGTTTAGTCCTATTCAATGTCTACTCGGCGCTTCTTGGCTTGTCTCTTGTATTCATTAAATGGAGCATCTCTTGTCACTGTCCAGCAATAGTCTGCAAGCATTGATGGGCTCCATTTGCCCTGATAGCCTGCCCGGAGATTCCACTGCTGTAGTCTGGAGCCCAACAGCTCTGCCTTACTCTTGGCTAGTTCCAAATCCCTGACAAGGTCATTCAGTTCACCTTGTGTTATGAGGTGTCGTTCAGAGGAGGAGGATGGGAGAAAATGTGGGTCCTGTGACATTGATGGTTCAGGACCAGAAGTTTCATCCTCTTCCTCATCTGACTCAAGTGAGAATGATTCTGATGCATCAGGAACCGGCAGTCCTTCTCTGTGGTGCACTGGGCGTATAGCTAATGGAATGTTTGGATAATGCACAGTCCACTTTTTCTTCTTTGACACACCTTTCCAACTGGAGGCACCATGCAGAAGTAACAATTGCTGGTATGATCTGTTGGCTCTCTCCAAATCATTGGCACTGCAAAAGGCATAGATTTCCTTTTCCTGTTCAACCACTGGCCAAGATTTGTTGCACAAGTGTTGCAGCATGTGTGGGGCCCACCTCTTGTCCTGATCTCCAATTTTGCAGCCAAAATAAAGGTGATAGGCTCTCTTAACCATAGTGGTTATACTGCATTTTTGTGATGCAAAAGTCACTTCACCACAAACATAGCAGAAGTTATCTGCACTGTTCACACAAGTACGAGGCATCTCTGCTCACTTTGGCTACACAGAAATGTGTCCCTTTGCAAAATCAAAGATGACAAATAAGAGAGCACGACACTGTATGATTTCTAGAGCTGATATAGGGCAATTTGTTCAGCAGAGTGATGTAAGCTTCCTTATGATTACATCATCCATGACTTCTAGGAATAACATGATGCAATTCATATCATGTATGATGCAAAACCAGCTTCAGATTGCATCATTCATTGTTTTGCCTCAAAAGCAAGTACTGTCCAAACCCAGTCATAGATTTATTCATAGATCCAGTCAAAGATGTATTTTAGTCATTTCTGCTTTAAATTGAGATCCCTTCTCTTTATAACTCACTTATCCTCCGCCATTCCCAAGCCAATCATATCTTGAAAACTAGAGCCAATCAACATTACGGGCCAGACAGCTAGGTTGCTTTGACCATCCAACCTTTAAGCAACCCCCTAAGATCACACCATGCCATCATGGCAAGATTGGTGAAGTGCGGTATACATTTCCTGCTTGAACAAGAGGTCTGAAATGATTTTTACTCTGCCTGTAGAATAAACCCAGCAACTTTCTCTACTCTTCCGCTAGCCAAAGAAAACAAACTGCATCTACAAACTACAGAGATATGAACATAAGAAGCTCTGTATTACTTACTTTATGAATCATTTCCCTGATACCATTCCAGTTTTGGTCAATTTTGGGATAGCACCATTAGAAATAAGTAAAAATCTTTTACATCTCCACATTCTCTTCAGCAGGCTTGATACGTGCTGATATTAAGAGGCATATTGGGCTTGTCTCTAATACAGCTGTGCCGGAAAGCAGAGTTAAGTCTGACCTCACCTCTTCTGTGATCATATTTGGGATATTCTGGGTACATAGGGAGAGCAGGTGCTGCATCCCCAGTACTCCTCAGGAGAAGGTGGGTGAGGAAGAAATGAAGCCTTGGTTCTGCCCCCTTAGTAGAGGGCGAGTCCTCTCTGGGGCTTCTTCTGGTGCACCACAGCTATGCTCTGCCCTCTCAACAAGACATTGAAAAAAGTCTGTTGTCCTGAACCAAATTTGTGTAATTTCCAGGATGCAGATGTTTGTCTCAACTCTCCTTTTTCTTTTAACATTCTAGCAAAAAAATCTCTAATAGCATAAATGTATGGGTACAGCTAAAGATCCAGAGAAGCTGGCAGAGTAATATAAATCCTATAGTTGCTCCATTATAAAAAAAAAATTCTCTATCTAAAATAATAGCTAAAGAAAGGTTTAATTCTCTTCTTGAGCTCACATAATTGAAAATGCAATATATTTCAAAGCACTGTACATGGAAGCCTATGATTAGTAAGCAAATGGCGTATGGTCATGCCATTTATGCCATTCTGTACATACCATTTCCTATCTTAGAGTAATTCTTAAATAGTATTATTTGTCTTGATGCCATTTCGTAAGTACCTAGATAATAGGGCCACCAACTAACTAATCTATAGCCTGGAATCTATTTCTTGCCATGTATTTAATCAGTTTTTAAATCTGTTTTGTTGGAACAGCTCTGAAACCTCACGTCCAGTAAAAGAGATATCAAGAAACCAGCTTTATGTTTTTTCTATGCAATTGGTAATCTTAATAATCCATAGATATATTAGATCTAATTAAATAGCTAGTGTTGAATTGGAAAATTTAGTTCAAATTCTGCTCTTAATTTATAGCATCTCTCCTTCTCTTGCATCCTAATGCCAGAATTTGGCTTTACAATAATTCTAGAATGGACCCAATATCCTACTTCCCTGCTCCTAAGTGATCAAATTGTTTGTTTTATCTTGCTCCTATTTTAACCTCCACTTTGTCTGCCTCCTGGACTATCAAATCCTCAACCTATTGCTGACATCCATATTCTCTGCTCTCTGATCAAATCCTACTACTACTTTGGCTCTTCCCCAACATGCTCAGTAGAAATTCTATTGTAGATCAAGGGCAGTATATGACCCCTTGTTTCTGTTCCACTATAAAGGAAGTATTTTGTTACCTATTTTCTCCTTTTTTAGGAGATGAAACCTATTTACAATAGGCATGATGATGGCTTAAAGCTGAACTAGATTATAAAACTTTAAAGACTGGAATGGAAAAGACCTTATGGAAAGAAAACCAGATTTTTCAGTCTTTCACACTGTTATTCAAAATGAAAGCATTTATGTGTATGCAGCCTGGCCCAGATTTTCATCACATTCACAGCAGTATAATGTCACCAAACACACTGATTTACTCCAGTGTAACAAAAGAGACCTTCTCAGACTAAACAGACAGCTGGTTTCCAGATTATACAATATAATCTATTCATACTATCTCTCTTCAAAGGGGTTTGGGAAGATACTAAAGGCCTGAAGCTTTGAAGATCCACTCCTTAGAAGCACTGAACATCCTCAGCTCCTGTCAGCATCTACCTCCTCCAATCAGGCCCTTAAAGAGAAGGGACACTGATCAAAACTACAAAACAGTAGTTTTCAAATATTACCCTTGTGTTAATGAACAACAAACGTTTTAACTAAATTCATTTTGGTCTTTATGGTTTCAGGGTTACATGGAATGTATCTGTTAATTTCAAATGCAACACTGTGCAGTTAAAGAAGGAGCCCTTCCTCATCTCCTCTGGACGCATCCATATGTGGAAATACCTCTGTCAGGTGTTATGTAACTAGGGAGGATTTGGGGCCCCGCTCTTTCTTACAGGGTATATTTCTGACTAGAGGAATGGAAACTTTGTTTTTCAACTCATGGCATTCCTCCACATGTTTCTGCTAGGGAACAAGCTTTCTCCCTACCCACACATCCCTACAGAGGAAGACAGATGTTCTACCTATTAAACTTTTTGATCTCCGAGGACTTACTAGAGGCAGTGGCTTCCACACTGCTGCTTACCCCATCCCTCCCTCAGATCTTCTAGGAAATGTGCTGCCAGGATAATATCCAAAATCTGCCAACCTCTGGAAACCCCCCTCCTTGATATGGTGAGGGAACCATCACAAGTTACTGCAGACTTTGGCCCCTCTTACACCCATATCTGCATTTAGCAGAGTATGGCTACCCCTCAGACCTGCTGCATGCCACCTGAGTTGTTGGGGAGTATGCTGCAGAGCTCTCTTCCCTATTGTTCAAAGACCAGTGATTTGGATCCTATTTTTGTTAGGGAACATTGTTAAATTTAATATGACTAAATTAATGAAACTCTAGCAATTATGTTGATAAAATACAGCATATTACATTGGAAATAAGCCTCAGTGACTATTGCTGTCCAGTAGCTAAAAGAAATGAAATCACATATCAATGGAAAGTTACATCAGTGCTTTCAGGGAATATTTACATCATCTAATGGAATATGGACATAGAATCACAGAAATGTAGGGGCTGTAAACAGGCAACACTCACCCCCGCAGTGCCTCCTGCTGGTTGTCATGGGAATTAGCTCAACTTCCTGCTCAGAGCACCCTCTGCAGGTGAGTGATCTGCCTTTCAGCTACTGGCCCCGTGTCCCTCCCTGGACCCCAGTGCCCCTTTTATGTGAGGTCCTGCCCCCTGGCAGTAACCCCTTCCTCTTTCTTAGGGGTTTCCCCTCCCTGGGAACCCCCCACCCTCTATCCCCACTTTGCCTCAGTGTCTTGGCAACTGCCCAGTTATTAGCTAGCCCCACGCCCTGCAGTATTAACCTCTCATCATTGGCAAAGGGGGTTGGACCTGCTGCCTTGGCCTAACCCTGGGTTGCACCCTGCAACACCCAGTACCTCTTAGCCTTCTGCTAGGCTGCAGCCTGGGGCTTTCCAGGCAGGAGCTCCCCAGCTCCTCTGCCTTTCCCCAGCCCTGCTTCACTCTAGGTACCTTATTTGGTTCCCTGCAGCCAGGCCCTTCTCTCTCTGAACACAGAGAGAGGCTGTCTGGGCTTGGCTTCCCTGGCCTTCTTATTAGGCCCTGTCGCTCAGTTTGGGGCATGGCCCCTAGCTGCAGCCACTTCTCCAATCAGCCCAGCCAAAAAGGGCTGCTTTCTCCAGCCCCTTTCCCGTGCTGTTTTTAACCCCTTCAGGGCAGGAGCAGAGATCCACTCTGCTACAGGGCGAAAGGAATCACAAGAAATCTAGTCCATCCCCACACACTAAGGCTGCATTAAGTATGCCTGGATCTCTCCTGACAGGTGTATATCTAACCTGTTCTTAAAAATGTCCAACAATGCTGGTTCCACAACCTCCCTAGCTAACCTGATCCAATGCTTAACTATTTTGATAGATATTTATTTTTCTAATATCTAATGTAAATCTTCCTTGCTACAGATGTCACTGGTTATTTATTGTCCTGCCCTCAGTGGACACTGAGAAAAAATTGATCATTGCCCACTTTATCACATCCTTTTACATTCCTTTTTAAACTGAACAGTATGGATAATTGACTCCTGGGAGTGCCAATAAAATGGTAGATGGGAAAGGGGAAACAATGGAATAGTGGTGCTATACCTTAGCAATGCAAGTTTGTTAAAAGCAAGATAATGGGAAATAATTTTTTCAATACATTTTAATAAAATCATAAAAACAAACTGTATTAAAAAGCCCTGAAGTTTATATTTACAGAACATAAACAGTAGTGCAAAATCCATCCAAAGCTCAAACCTAGGAAAGAATCTGGTTTGTTTGGTATTTGTTTAACATTAGAAAAACAAATTAGCACAGAAAAAAATTGCTGAGGTTGACAGACACTGAACTTGATGCTCCCCTAGCATGCAGCAGCGGAGACAACAGCAGAAAGAGAGGCTTGACATAAAATGGAAGGAAGATATCAGCGCACAAAAAATGCCCCTCCATTGTTCCCAAGCCTGCAAAGCCCTCTGCACTAGAACCATGTGGGTGAGGCTGTAAAGAGATTGTGTGGAGATAAACAGTAAAGGAAACCTGAGGAGCAGCTGCTCTACACAGCATATTCCCCTTAAAGAAGAGATTAAAATTTATGGCAAATTGAAATGAATATTTAATGCTGTTCAGATCAATTCCAGCCATCATTGACTCACCCCTCAGACTTCCTCCTGCCTCCATTTCTCTCTCTGCAAAGGATTTTGTTTATTTATCTCAAGAGAAAATTGACAAAACACAAAATGCAACATGAGTTGCTTCCTCCCCTTGGTTCCCCTGCCCTGTTTTGACTTTACATCTTTCCCCTGGTCACAGATACATAAGTTTCTCATCTGTTCTCCTTCTCTAGTGTCTCCATTTGCCCCAGTGACCCCATCCCCTCACACCTGGTGATCTCTCTTGCACTCACAGTGATCCCCTCCTCTTACTCATCTCCTTAACTTCTCACTCACTTCTGCCAAAAATGGATGTCTCTCCCATTTAAAAAAAACAAACAAACCTTGACCCCACTTGCCTGTCTATCTGTCTCCCCATCTTCCTTCTTCCTTTCATTTCTAAGGTTATTGAATGCACTATTTACAATTGCCTGCAGTTCCTCTCCTCCAATTCCATCCTAGATCTTCTCCATTCTGGCTTCTGCCCCTTCCACTCTACTGGAACTGGTTTTGCCAAAGTCTCTAATGACTTCTTCGTAGCCAAATCTCAGAATCATACTGCATCCTCACCCTCCTTGACCTGTTAGCTGCCTTCCACACAGTCAACCATGCTCCTCTTAAAATCTTGTCCTCCTTTGGCTTCTGCAATTCTGCCCTCTCTTGATTCTCCTCCTGCCTCTCTAATTGCTCCTTTAGCTTTTCCTTTGGAGGATGCTCCCACTCTTCCCTCCAGCATTCTATAGGGGTTCCACAAGTATCTGAACTTGGTTCTCTTTTCTTCTCTCTCTACACCTCATCACTGGGTAATCTAACCCACAAACAAATTCAACCATCATCTCTATGTGGCTGATTCACAGATCTACCTCTACTCCAGACCTGTCTCCTTCTGCCCAAACAAAAATCTCAGTCTGTTTCTCTGACATCTCCTCATAGATGTCTGCCAGCCCAGGATCTACATGGCTGAAACAGAACTATTAACCTTCTCCACAAACCCTCTGAGGTAACTTCTTTCTTGATCACTGTGGACTACACCACCATCCAGCCCATAACCTGGGTGTCATCCTCATTATGGACTTCTCTCTAAGTCTTCACATCCAGGGTATGCCTAAGTCTTGCAAATTCTTTCTGCATGACATTGCTAAGATATGGCCATTTCTATTCATCCACACAGCTAAAACTCTCGTGCAGTCTCTCATTATCTTACATTTTGATTACCACAAACACTTTTTCTCTGTCCTTGATAAATGCAGTCTTGTGATATTCATTCAAAATGCCACTGCAAAGATAATTTTCCTAGCCTTGGTTGCTTTGACCACATCAGATCTCTCTCTGCACCTCTTTAATGGCTCCCCTTTATTGTATCAAACATAAGCTACTTTGTCTTCACCTGCAAGGTCCTGCTCAACCTATCCCTACCCTACATCAATTAACTTTCATTCAGTATGGAAGAAGCTCCATGTAAACCTCTGCAAAACTAACTCATCCTCCTCCTTCCAACACCTCCTTGAAAATCTAATTTGCTCTGAGGCCTACAAAAAAACTTGAGTTTGATTAGACTGCTGGTGCACTGAGAAAGACCACTGCTTATCATCTCATTCTTTCCTTGAATTCCTCCATCTCTTGGTATCCATCTGTGGTCTCTGCTCTTATACTTTGATTGTAAAGTCTTTGGGGCTGGGACTGTCCTTATTCTGTGTACAACACCTACCACAATGGGGTTGGGTCATTATTGGGATTCCTAAGGACTACTATAATACAAATGATAAAGAACAGCAACAACAGTACGGCATGAACTCAGAGTTGAAAGGAATGCTCAGTGGTGGTAGCTGACTATCACTAGTTTTCTCCCACAAGAGAAAGAAGGTCTCTAGGAGCAATATAGGGATTTCTCAGTGCTCTTACAGAATTAGAATATGATTTTCTTCACAGATCCTCTCTCTCTGGGATGTGACATCTTTGTCATTGCCCCATGTGCAAAGCCTCAAAACCTTCCCCCTTATGAAGCACAAGTTTAGATTGAAAATGTCATCTTGCACAGAGTGACCTGACTGCTAAGCCCTCTTCTTACAAATTATACACTGAAAGGAGTACATTTAGGCCCATGTCCTTAATTTGTCCTTTTTACTTAGATACTTTTGAAGTCTCAAATTAAGGTGTGATGTGATGTGTTCTGTTATTTCATGTGTTGCAATAATTAGGACTAATAGAATGAGATCAATATAGAGCCTCAGCTAGTGTGTTAACGTTTTACTTGATGACTGACTTTCAGAATTTATAATAATCCTCTGCCAAAGCTGGATACAAAAATTAACACAGATGACTATTTTGTAGTCAGTTTCAGACTCATACAACAGAATAAGAGATTTTGTTCTGCGATGTCAAAGGAGGAAAAAGACCTTTTACTTTGACAAAATGTTAATATGGTTGTGGCAAGTACAATATCCAGATTGCAGTCAGCCTGACTGAGTCAGGAACTGATTAGCTCTTGCAGATTCTGAATTAGTAGTATATGTGACCAGTCTAGACTAGAACAGCACAGGAATAAGAAAAAATCTGACCAATTATAAGTTGCAGTAACAGTTCAAGTGCATATTTTGATTTTGCTTACAATGAGTCTAGGATTAAAAGACACTGGAACAAATTTTCTGCTTAATTACACTCTGAGCAATCCAATTGACTTCTTCAGGCTATGAGCTAAGTACACAAATATTCATTGCCTCATGAAATCAATTGCAGTGCACAATATAACCCACAATGTTGGAACATTTAGCCCTACCCCTCCACACCATTTAATTTTATATTTTTCCTGAACATTTAATTCTTAAATCATACTTCCAAACACAGATAGTCCTGCACCACATCCTTACTTTAACATGTTTTATATTGATTACAAATAAACCTTAATGATTTAGGAAAACATGCCACATTTACCTGCCTTGCTTTACAATTACTAAGATCTGAGCATTAAATATAAATTATAAAATGGCTACTAAAAAGTCTAGATCCCCATAAGCTGATGGGGTATCTGTTCCATATAGTTCCTCATAATGAGGCATAGAATATAACCACATAACTTCATGGGAAGATTAGTATAATGTTCTTTAGTATTCTGCTAATCCCCCAGATATGAGGGTTGGATGTTATAGAGGAAAACTTATTCCATTATGAAATAATTGGAATAAAACTTTTTTATTATTGTCTGAAGCTTCTCTGCCATTTCAAACTTCCCAATTAGAATACATTATTATTAATGGAAGTTATATATGCAACTCCTCCACATTTAAAAGAAAGAACAGATCTCTTATTCTATATGTTGGCAGTGTTTCCAATGGAAAAGCCCACTTCAACTGTATTACACCTCCTTCAATAAATATTTTGCTTTATGTCTTTATGCAAAACATTCTCACATTTCATCAAAAAGCAAGGGTAAAGGTGAAAAATGCTTGTCAAGGTTTTCCTACATTTGGAAGCCTGTTCTTCATTTCCAAACAAAATTTTGGTCCTGTATTATGAGTTTGTGTGCGTGACAGTGTACATTAGAATATATAACGATCATTATTATGATAACACAGTCAAACTTGCATTTACATTATTGGACTGAGATAAAATGAAGGGTTACATTTATAAAGCATTGCAGAAACTTTAACTGTGGATCTCTGATGAAATCGTATCTATAAAACTAAGTGCAATATTTTAAAATGTACCTAGAAATGTTTTGCTTATGAGGAACACAAATGCAGAGAGGTTTGCAACAAAGGTAGCTGAATTAAACAGAAGTATCAAAAAGATCCACTATTTCCCTGATAATTTCATTTTCATTAGGGAAATAGCAATTTTTTGATACTGCTGTTTTAAAATATAACTTGGCTGTAATTCATACAGGAAACCTGATAACAGCTAGAATTATGCATAGCCTATTATATCGCTATCCACTCTCCCCCGTGTAACCCTCTTATTTGTGTCATTCACCAATTATGTTTTTTCCAGAGCAAAGGCTTTTATTTATTATATCTTTTTATAGCACCTAGCAACAGGGCCTGACTTAGTTTGGACCTTTGGGTGCTGATGCAACATAAATGTTAAATGACAGTAATTGTTCTTAAAGTGTGTCTTGAAATGTTGTGGACAATACTGAATTCATAAAAGGAGAAAGTCAATGTAAATCAAAGGTCTGTAATTTAGCTCCCCAGTTTGTAATTGTAAGGAGGATGAGTGCAAGGGACATGATATAAAAGTTGGAAGTGGAAGGATATTCCAGAAGAAAAGAAATCCATACTATTGTAAAAAGAATTTTTACATGATTTTGTTGTCAGGAAAAAAATGGCTAATTATGGGCCTGCTTTTGTGCTACTGGCTTTATGTGTCTGTCTTTTTAATTATGCTGTTGAAGATTTATATAGCCCTGGATAGTAAAATGAAACAAAGGGAATCAAAGATCTAAAAGTTCATCTGGAAGACACTGTCATTCTTTGCAATAAGGAACAATTTAATGAAAGTGTGTACCTAAAAGGACCCTGCAAAGAGTAAAATACTTTAGTATCCCATAGAAGTTGGCTAGTACAATTGGAGTTGATTTTAACAGAAATGCTGTTAAAAATGTTAAAACCAACATGGCCAAATTAAATCCTCCAGGCACTGAGCAAAATTCCCTCAGTCTGCAGCTGATCATGGAAAGGAAGGAGCTACAGTGGTTGTTCCATGCCAGCCATTTGATAATCTTGGGTTTTAACATTTAGACTCCTGATGGTGCACTACCACTTTTAGAGCTACCATTAATGCCAGTGGTAAAAGATGAGGTCCTAACAGAGCTGATAAGAAAATAAAATAAATAAAAACATAATAATAATACACTTACTTTAATTGTAAAATTTCATTTCTATTTTTAGTGAAATAATACATTCTTCTGCATTTTCTGACTAGCTTAGATTTTTTTAAAGTTGGCAGATTTCTGGATTCTCTGCTTGTGTTTTCTCTGAATCGTGAATTCTTTTCCCACTGGTTATTTCAGTAACCAGATATCTCCTTTTAAAATATTTCCCCATTAATCAGGGTGTCCAAGTAACTTTAAAGAGCAAAATCAAGTGTGATTACACAGAAGAGAGGGAAATGTTATAAGGCAACATCCTTCCTGTTATTTAACTCAACTGTCTCCCCTTCTTCCCTTCCCCTCCAAATTCTTCCTGAGAGCTCGTGTATTAAATATTACATCCTTCTGGGATAGAATTCCAATGCTTTTTGGTACCGTCAATCTCAAGCATTCAATAATCATGAGTCCAGCCTCTCTAATCATGAGCTTTTAAAAATACCATATGCACCTTCTCAATTATCCAATGACATAATAGCCTTTAGGGGTCAAATTATCAGGCTTTTCCTTGCAATCGTGGGAGGCATTTTTTTAAAATAAAAGCTGAAATTCTCATGTCATCACAATAATTCAGGATTTAGGGCTTTAAGAAAAGCATCAGCTATTACAAAACTCATGATAACATTGAAAGAGTTGGCAACACTGCTATTTCTAATATTTATGCTGTGACTTGTGCCAATGGTTCTGGGTAAATATTAAATTTAGTGGAGGGGTTATTTCCTCACTGATAAGAAACTTGGTATCACCTATCATCAGTTTGTGAATCTAAACTAAAACTAAACTAAAAATAAGACCTGTGTGAAAGAGTTGCCAGCTCAGTGATTTCTGCTACCTATCAAAAGCTGGTAGAGTGCAAACTTTTTGGGTGTATGATAAAGAAACTTTTAATTAATTAAGTCAGTACCCTCTTTATAATGCAGCACAATGGAACCAAATACATCATTACTCCCTTTTTCATTTTGGGCTACTCTTCTAAAAAATTCTATCTGCTTAACTAGACAAGAGCTATTCTTCCGATCCGCATTGCTGATAACTTAGTTTCCAATATTTTGCCAAGTATGTAATCTTCACATCTTAAAAAGTAAAAGTTGAAGTCCCCAATCTATAATTAGCCTTTTAGCTTCTGTTTCTTTTATAACGAATATCAACCTTCATCCACTCCCCAGGAACTGTTCCTCGCTTGAGTGATATATCAAACTCTCCTGCTTCCATACATGTCAACAAGGGCCTCTCTTCATTTCTGGTTACAGCAATACTGCCAGTTCATACTCTGTTTTCTCTGCAATTCTAATATCCTTTCACACCAACCAATCACTGCCTATTGTTCCCTCCACTCACTTGCTTAAAAAGGGTCCCAAACACACAAATCACCTGGAGATGCTTAACATAGCAAGAGTTGCTGTGAAAGCTGGACAGATAGCTGTCAGGCTCCCAGGGGAGTAACATAAAAGGAAGAGAATGCTAAGAAAATAAAATCACCATTTTCTCTAGCGAAGTTGTGCTTCTGTGACAGAACAAGGGCAGGAAACCCCAGCTTTCAGAATAAATTCTGTGGCTTTGGTGAGTGACCACGAAAGTTATTTACATGAAGGTATATGTTTATGAAATCTGAGCAGATACAAACATTATTCAATACAGTGGAAATTTTTTAGAATAAATGTAATATTAAAGACAATAAATTATTTATACTTAGCGTATATTATTCCTTAGGTTTTTCATGCATTTTATAAATTACTGCTTACACAAAGCACAAACAATGAACAAATCCAGTTTTCACACAATGGTGAAATCCTAGCTTTATTGAAATCAAAGGAAAAACTCCCACCCACTTGAATGGGGCCAGGGCTTCCCACAAATTGAACAATCTTGCAGTTGATATTGTGCACTATACATGCCCAAATTTTCAAACTTTTTATAATACAAAGGGACAAATTTACAAAGCAAGGCTTAAATACTATACTTTTTATATGTATGCTATAGCAAAATGAGAATAGGAATTGACATAACAAAAATTAACTGCTACTAAATGAAAAACATCTACATTATGGACAGAGCACATTTATGTGACATGCTTCATTTAATGAAGTGGATGCAGCAATATACCAATTAGAAAAATTGCCCACTAGGATGAACTTAATGTTATTTCAAAAGGAAGTTTGTCTCCCTTCAAAATAAAGCATAAAAAGTAGGGAGCGATTATGGATGGGCAAATGGATTTTTGATGTATTTGAAGAAAATGCATACATATGGAAGTTAGGGAAAAACATTCTTAGGTCTCATGGAATCCAGGGCCGGTGCAAGGATGTTTCGCACCCTAGGCAAAACTTCCACCTTGCGCTCCCCCCTGCGCCCCCGCCCTGAGGCGCCCTCCTGCCCACAGCAGCTCCCCGCCTCCAGCCTGAGGCGCCCCCTTGCGGCAGCTTCTCATCCCCCACACTCCACCCCGAGGCATCCCTCCGCCCCACCTCATTCCTGCTCCACGCACGAGCATGAGCACCCCGAGCACGCCATTGCTCGTTCTCTTTTCCCGCCTCCCAGGCTTGCGGCGCCTAAGGTGATTGGTGCCGCAAGCCTGGGAGGCAGGAGAAGTGAAGAACCCATGGCGTGCTCGGGGAGGAGGTGGAGCAGGGGTGAACTCAGCGGGGAGTTCCCCTGCGTGCCGCCCCCCCCCTCACCTGCTGCAGGCGGCACTCCCCGCGCTCCCCTGCCCCAGCCCCCTCCACCTAAATGCCGGCGGCGACTGGGGCAGCTGAAGATCCGGCCGCCGCGGTCGCTGCCGAAGAAAATGGCGCCCCCCAAATCCCAGCACCCTAGGCGACCGCCTAGGTCACCTAAATGGTTGCACCGGCCCTGATGGAATCACAGCCTTTAAGGTCTCACCAGTGCCTTGTATAACAGTACTAGCACCTCCTTATCTCTACTGGAAATACCTTGTCTGATGCATCCCAAAACTGCATTAGCTTTTTTCATAGCCATATTATATTGGTGGCTCATAGTCATCCTCTGATCAACCAATACTCCGAGGTCCTTCTCCTCCTCTGTTACTTCCAACTTATGCCTCCCCAGCTTATAACAATAGTTCTTGTTATTAATCCCTAAATGCATGACCTTGCACTTTTCACTATTAAATTTCATCCTATTAATATTTTCTCCAGTTTAAGGTCATCCAGGTCTTCCTGTATGATATCTCAGTCCTTCTCAGTATTGGCAATAACTCCCAGCTTTGTCTCATCTGCAAATTTTATTAGCACATTCCCACTTTTTGTGCCAAGGTCAATAATAAAAAGATTAAATAAGATTGGTCCCAAAACTGATCACTGAGAAACTCCACTAGTAACCTCCCTCCAGCTGACAATTCACCTTTCAGTACGACTCATTGTAGTCTCCCCTTTAACCAGTTCCTTATCCACTCTTCAATTTTCATATTGATCTGCATCTTTTCCAATTTAACTAATAATTCCCCATGTGGAACCGTATCGAACGCCTTACTGAAATTGAGGTAAATTAGATCCACTGCATTTCCTTTGTCTAAAAATATCTGTTATCTTCTCAAAGAAGGAGATCAGATTGGTTTGGCACGATCTATCTTTTGTAAAACCATGTTGTATTTTGTCCCAATTACCATTGACCTCAATGTCCTTGACTAATATTTCCTTCAAATTTTTTTTCCAAAACCTTGCATACTACAGATGTCAAACTGATAGCCTGTAGTTGCCCAGATCACATTTTTTCCGTTTCTTAAAGATAGGAACCATGTTGCAATTCTCCAGTCATACGGTACAACCCCTGAGTTTACTTATTCATTAAAAATTCTTGCTAATGAGCTTTAATATTCTTGGATGAAGATTATCTGGGTCCTCTGATTGCATCCCCTTAAGCTGTTCGAGTTTAGCTTCTACCTCAGATGTGGTAATAGCTACCTCCATATCCTCATTCCTATTTGTCATCCTACCATTATTGCTAAGCGCTTAATTAATGACTGAGGCAAAGTATTTGTTTAGATATTGGGCCATGCCTAGATAATCCTTAACCTCCACTCCATCCTCAGTGTTTAGTGGTCCCATTTTTTTCTTTGTTTTCTTCTTATCTATATGGCTATAGAACCTTTTACTATTGGTTTTAATTCCATCTCTACTCTAATCCCTTGTTCTCCTTACACATATGCACATATCGCCATAGGGATAAAGTCTGTAATAAAATGTGGTCTACGCTACAAAATAGTTTGAGAACTTGTGCGGGACTCACCCCTATGGCACCTCCTGCTGGTCATCTCAGGGAATTAGCTCTCCAGCCCTCCGAGCACCCTCTGCAAGCCAGCGTCCAACTGCCGCTGGCCCCTGTGTTCCTCCCAGGACCCAGGTGCCCCTTTACCTGGGGGCTGCCCCCTAGCAAAACCTTCACCAGTCTCTATGGGTCTCCCCTCTCTGGGAAACCCCCAACCCTCTAATCCCCACCTTGCCTTAGTCTGGGCTACTGCCAGTCATTACTGAGCCCCCACTCCTTGGGGCAGACTGCAGTGTAAAAGCCATTCATCATAGGCAAGGGGGTTTGGACCTGCTGCCTTATTCTGCCTCCGAGTAACTTTATAGGCCTTGGACCAGGCCCTGCAGCCTGGGGAATTGCCAGCCTGGAGCTCCCCTGCTCTCTGGCTCTCCCCAGCACTGCTTCACTCCCAGCACCCTTTCTGCAGGCAGCCAGGCCCAGCTCTCTCCCAGCCTAGAGAGAGACTTCTCTAACAGCCTTTTTATACAGGCCAGGTGTAGCCTGACTGGAGCGTGGCCCAGCTGCAGACGCTTCCCCAGTCAGCCATCCCCAGACACAGCCCTCAAGAAGGGAAACACTATTACTTGGTGTCATAAACAGATAAGAAAAGTTAATAGCACAGAAGTACTTCATATCTCTTTGCTGGAAAGGGTTAACAAGAACAGTGAGCCTGGCTGTCACCTGACCAGAGGACCAACCAGAGGACAGGATACTTTCAAATCTTGAGGGAGGGAAGTTTTTGTGCTGTGTTAGAATTTGGTTGTTGTTCACTCTGGGGGCTCAGAGGGACCAGACGTGCAACCAGGTTTCTATCCAATCTCTCCACTACAGGCTCTTATAAGTTCAGACTAGTGACTACTAGATAGATAAAGCGAGTTAAGCTTATGTTTTTTTCTTTATTTGCAAATGTGCATTTGGCTGAAAGGAGTTTAATTGTGTATTTGGTTGAAAGGAGTTCAAATTTGTATTTTACTGAAAGGATTTTAATTTGTACTCGTATACTTAGGCTGGGAGGGTGTTCCCAGTGTCTATAGCTGAAAGACCCTGTACTTATTCCATTTTAAATTTACAAAGAGAATTTTTACTGTTTTTTCTTTCTTTAATTAAAAGCTTTTCTTGTTTAAGAACCTAATTGTTTTTTTTATTCTGGTGAGACCCCAGGGGACTGGGTCTGGATTCACCAGGGAATTGGTGGGGAGAAAGGAAGGAAGAGGGAGAGAGAGGCTGATTTCTCTCTATGCCAGGATTACTTTCTCTCAGGAAGAGTCTGGGAGGGGGAAAGAGAAGGAGGGAGGAAGGTGAATTGTCCTCTCTGTTTTGTGATTCAAGGAGTTTGAATCACACAGTGATCTTCCAGGGTAACCCAGGGAGGGGAAGCCTGGGAGAGGCAACGGTGAGGGAAAGGGTTTACTTTCCTTGTGTTGAGATCCAGAGGGTCTGGGTCTTGGGGGTCCCCGGGCAAGGTTTTGGGGGGACCAGAGTGTACCAGGCACTGGAATTCCTGGTTGGTGGCAGCACTACAGGTTCTAAGCTGGGATTGAGTTTAGAGG
The DNA here is from genome assembly GCF_025201925.1 of Gopherus flavomarginatus. NCBI lineage: Eukaryota > Metazoa > Chordata > Testudines > Testudinidae > Gopherus > Gopherus flavomarginatus. Next base: position 168,197,124 of record NC_066620.1, on the reverse strand, counting down.
AATTCATGCTGGTACCCCATCTTTTGGACGCTAAGGTTCAGAGTGGGGATTATACCATGACACTTGGCAAGAAAGATTATAGTCTGTGCACTTTATTTGAAATGGTTAAAAAAGTGTTCCATATACGTCAACTGGGTATATCAATAGTATAGGGCGGCAATCATTTCTGTGATTTGAAGATGGGTATGAAGACCTTGTTATGGGACTTTGGAATAATCTCCCCTTAGCCATTAAAAAAAAATACTTGCATTGTGTGCAATGTGCTGACCTCCATAAGAGGTAAAATGTGCCATTCAGAAATATTTTTATGAGCCCCAGGAATAAGATATCTCTGGAAAGGAATTACTGAAGTACTCATAGATAGAAAGTGAATGAGTCAGAGAGAACACTTGCTCCATTACAGCCAGGAATTGCCTGAGAAGTCTCAGGGGCATTGCAAAAATTCCTGCCTCATTTTGAGCCCTCTTGTAGTGTATAACATTTTAAACTAAAAACCTGTCCCCCATAAGAGGTATATCTGATTTGCAGAACAAAACTGGACTTCAGGAAAGTGAATAGATTATCTATAGTTCTTCCTACTCTAATAGTGGAGGCACCTGAAGCAGGGCCATACTTAAACATGGCCAAAAATCTGTGGATGAACCAAGTTATATGTTGACTTCAAAACCGCCCTCTCTCTCTATCTATAGCATACTGTTTATACAAAGTTCTAAGTTAACTCCAGCCTATACCTAGGGTCCAGGTATTACCTCAGTAAGTGAAGGCATATCTTGAAGGGGAAAGTGAGTGATGATACAAGAGACCACTGCACACAAAAGTTAGATAACAATCAATATTTAACTATAAAATCCAGAGGGAAGTAACTAGCAACCAAATGAACAGCATGTTATTCACCTACAGTATCCAGAGTAGGTAGGCAGCTAGCAACCCTCATAGAACATACATGCTCAAAATAGCCATCTCTAACCCAGAAACTTTCTGAGGTACAAGGAAGCTGCCAATAAAATATAAGGACTTAAGTAAGAAAGTCACAAGTTTAACAGTTGTCTGTTTTCCCCTCCATTTTCCCACGACTCCTGGCTGTCCCTCTACTATTGCCATGCCACTTTTTTTCTTTTCTCTATCTTATCTATTGTTTTAAATTATTATTTTATGTTGTTTTCTTGCCTCTCTTTTCTTTTTCTTTGGAAAGAAACGTGTTTTCCTCTTATTCTTCATTGTCTCCTGCAATTACTTTCCTTTCGGTTGCCCAACATCCCTTTTTCCTATATATACATATTCCAAGGGTACGTCTATACAGCAATTAAACACATACAGTTGATTCAGGCTCAGGGAGCTCAGGCTGCAAGGTTTTGAAACTGAGGTGTAGATGTTTGGGGTCTGGCTGGAATTATCCTAATATAGACTACAGCTGGACTTAGGCTCTTTACAACTCAAACTCACATAATACGTAATTTCATAGAATCATAGAATATCAGGGTTGGAAGGGACCATTCCTCCCTTACACATCAGCTCCAAGTTTGTCCCACTGAGTCAAACTAAGGCTTGGCCTACACTAGCAATTTATGTTGGTATAACTACATTGCTCAGGAGTGTGGATTTTCTGTGTCCCTGAGCAATGCAGTTAAACCAACCTTAATCCCAGTGTCAATGCTAGGTTAACAGGAGAGCTTATCCCATTGACATAGCTACCATCTCTCGGGGAGATGGAGTACCTACACCAATTGGAGAAGCCCTCCCATTGGCATAGGTAGCATCTTCATTAAAGTGCTACATTGGCGCAGCTTAATCAGTGCAACTGCAGGACTGCAGCCTTTGAAGTGTAGACAAGCCCTAAAAGTCTAAGGAAGTTGCGAGTTATACTAACTTCCATGCCTGTGGACTAGAAGAAAGGAGTGGTGCAGAAAAAGCAGCTAATAGGAGGGCATAAGAACATGTAAATTAAAGACTTCTGTTTAAACCTAGCCAGGAAAAAGTTGTGAGAAGGTGTAAGTTAGGGCTTCTCTATGTAGGGATTGAAATAATTAAACTGGGTGTAATTCACACCTTCAGTTATTTTGGTGAAAGTCTGCGTGTTGTTATTTTAATTTTAGAATAAAAATGTTCTATTTCAGTGTGCTGTGAGTAACACATAAATAGAACACTTTTGTTCTGAAATGACAGCATCAACAAATACAGACTTGCAATAAAAAAAACTGATGTTCTGAATTAAACCAATTTCGTTATTTTGGTTTTAAGTCCTTACAGTAAATAGATTCCCTTACATATCAGATCAATGAGTGCAAGATACTACCCAACACATCACTTCTGATTTAGACCAACACTCTTTATCAGTAGAGGCACTTTGACATCTTCTCCTTGGAAAGACTTAAAGAGTTAAATCTTTCAAGAATGTAATGTTACTTGAAATATCATATAAAATCTTTGTAAACACACCTCTTTGCATTTTGACACATTTTTTTTAAATTGCAGAGTTAAACAAAGTTGCAAGTTCAAAACCCAGTACTATCACCTTAGTATTTCAGCTCGTTTGTCTAAGTTGGAAACTTTAGGCTCAAGGATCCTGTTCTTATGCTTCCTTGCTTAAAGGAAAATAGGTTTTTGCCTTTACCTGATATAATAATATTAGATAGTCATCACTAATCATGATCTCTGATGTTTTTTTCTGCTGTCTCCAAGCAGCAACTTCAGGAATCTAATGACAGACACATGAGTGTAGATAAATTTAAAAAACTCATTCTGCAACTTGAAGAGCTGTTTAGATACCAGAAACCTGCTATGTGTTCAGGTTAATTTTAATCAGTTCTAGCCATCTGCTTCTGAAACTGACTTTAGCTAGTCTATTCCTGTATACTCTGGATAGTGATGCTCAACCTGTGTATCTAAAGCTGGATTGTAGCACTTTATGATCCAACACACAGTATAAAATTCAATGGTGCAGAAGCTGTGACAGGGGCAAATTCCATCCAAAAAGCTTATTTGTTGATTGGCAGCCCTAATTAAATATCTGAGGAATCTTTAGGCAAACATGCAATGTATTTTCTTCTCCTAATCTGGTCAGGTGTTTTGATCCAAAGTTTTGTGCTCCTGGGCACACCCAGAAGACATGTATAGCTCTCCCCCTTCTTTTCAGATCCCCTCCAACAGTGCTCATTAGGAATTTTAATTCTGTAATAGTTTATCAGTGATTGCTGATCACTAAAATAATGTTCTTGTATAATACAGCACACTGAAGAAAGAGGTCTATCCGGCCAAATAATATACCATTTGGTTTACATTTTTGTATGGCATATCTTTTTCCTATCTTTCCAGAAAGGTAGGTTTCACTCTAATGAAGGGCTCCTATTGACATGATCTGATAAATGCACGAAATTATGCCCTTGTTGCCCAATTTACACATTGTATGTTTTCAAGAATAACATAGACTCTCTGATGAGTTAACATATTATCTAAGCAGTAGAGACATTTATGAAAGGTAATCCTGGGCTGCCAAACTTAGCTCTGGTTTGATGATAACTCAATAATTTATTCTTACATGTTTAACCTATTTAATGAATCCTTGATTCTTCCCAAATCTTGAAATTTCCTGGCTTCTGCTGTGGATTACATTCTAAATTCTTGCTAAGCAATCAATTCTAATGTTTTAGTTTGTAGACTGATCTCTAGTTTGGGTGTCAGGAAGTAATATCCATCAATCTCCATGTACAGCACTATAGAACTGGCTAGCAATGATTTGCAAGATTTTCACTTTCCCCAAATGTAATTGATGATGGTTACGACCAATGAAAGGGCACTGTATCAAACTGACCAATAATCTGATCCAAAATGGCAAATCTTATGTTTCTAGAAAGAAGATAACAGATAGAAGCAAAATACATGAAGATTTGAGAACTATAAATTTGGAAGACAATGTTGGCAGGAAATCAATAACAGAAATTTTCGGAGTCTATTTTATATTAATGAAAAAAATTCCTTACCTACAGTACAGATAATTAGTTTGACTGCTCAAAACATCCAGAAATATTTTATAACTTACATTTCTCATTAACATAACAAGCTAATTAAAGCAAAGAAGGTTAATTTAATCATACACAGGTACTGTATTTGAATAGATTATTGCATTTATCTATTAAATAGCTTGTCTTTCATTCGTCTATCCTCGTTAAACAGTATTCTGAATAATTAGAATATCAGAAATAGCTTTTATAAAGATACAGTATTACTGTATTCTTATTAAGAATTTCAGGTCACCTACAGCGTTTATAGAAAATGTTACAAATCTAGGCAAAGTACCTCAGTCTATGAAGCAAGAAAGTAATTCTTTATATCACTGTGTGCGTTTCTAAGGTCTTTACCATTTGGATGATTACATTATCTCAGTTTTATATCCACTATTCAGGAAGTAAATGTCATCTTGAATCACTGAATCTCAATTTTTTACACCTTTCATTTTGGTTGATAGGCTTTTTACCCATTGTAATTTATTGCTATTACTGATGAAAGTATAAAACTAAAAAACAGAGTGTAATCAAGGCTAATGGTGACCCAAATACCATGTGATAATAAATTAGCAAGAAAAAATGCTTTAGAGACAAATTGAGAGGTTTACCATTTCAGGTTGAACACTGTTACAACAACTGTTTATGTAAAATACAAGGCTATACAAAGAGAATCACATTCTCTTCTTTTATATAAAAATACAACATGTCTTGGCTCTTTATTATACAGAACTATGAAAAGGCATTTTCAGCTTAAGAACCTACACATCTTGGTAACGTATATTTGTGGGCTAATGATAATTTTCATTTATCATAACATATAATGCAGAAGAGATCAAACTACTAAATTAGAAGCAGCTGTGGCCAAAGCTGAGTGAATTTTGCAGGAAGGCATGTATATTGTTAGTCACTACCCATAGTTATCCAACGACTGTTCCATTAAATTAGTATAACAAACGAAGAAGCTGCAGCTCGTTTGAGCTGACTTTTCACAATTACTGGGCTTGCCTTTATGCTTGTGGAAGTAGAGCAAGCACTGACAGGGATTTGAAGGGGATTTCAATGCAAACAGTCCCCTCTGTGAGCAAGAGTCAGGCTAGCTGTAACCCTAATAATGTGAAACTTGCAGAAGCAAGGATTGTGTGAGGCGACTGGGAAAGAACTGTGTGAGAAATGGTTTTGACCTAGTGTTAAGATAAAAATGGAATGCAGACTATAGCAGAAATTGTTAAGAGAAATAAGATATCAAGAAGGAATATGTATACACAATATGCAGCTGTTGCTCATTATTGTCTGTAAAAAAGGTATAAATGTTGGCTTTAATTGTTTATCTTTAGAGATACCTGCCTAGGTGGGGGAAACTCTGTGTCCTAGTGCACTCTCTCCCTCCATGCAATTGCTAGAGATAATAAAGTATCTGACTTGCTGCACCCAACCAGAGAGTGAGAACTCTGTTTTGCTCCAACATGTTCTTGCTTTGAAATTATATTCTGTTGTTAATGTGACCATTAAGTTTATACAACGACAAGGACAAATACTGCAGCTTTATTAAGAAGAAACTCCTATGACAAATCAATGAAACTTTTGCCTGATTAAGGACCTGATCCAAATATAAAGACTTCCTTGTGATAAAGGAGGATATTGATATAATAGGCATCACAGAAACCTGGTGGACTGAGAGCAATCAATGGGACACAATCATTCTGGGGTACAAAATATATTGGAAGGACAGAACAGGTCGTACAGGGGGAGGAATGGCACTATATGTGAAAGAAAATGTAGACTCAAATGAAGTAAAAATCTTAAGTGAATCCACATGTTCCATAGAATCGCTATGGATAGAAATGTCATGCTCAAATAAAAATATAACATTAGGGATCTATTATCGACCACCTGATCAGGACAGTAATAGTGATAATGAAATGCTAAGGGAAATTAGAGAGGCTATCAAAATTAAGAACCCAACAATAGTGGGGGATTTCAATTATCCCCATATTGACTGGGAACATTTCACTTCAGGACGAAATACAGAGATGAAATTTCTCAATACTTTAAATGACTGATTTATGGAGCAGCTGGTATGGGAACCCACAAGGGGAGAGGCAACTCTAGATTTAATCCTGAGTGGAGCGCAGGAGCTCGTTCAAGAGGTAACTATAGCAGGACCGCTTGGAAATAGTGACCATAATACAATAACATTCAACATCCCTGTGGGGGGAAGAACACCTCAGCAGCCCAACACTGTGGCATTTAATTTCAAAAGAGGGAACTATACAAAAATGAGGGGGTTAGTTTAACAAAAGTTAAAAGGTACAATGACTAAAGTGAAATCCCTGCAAGTTGCATGGGCGCTTTTTAAAGACACCATAATAGAGGCCCAACTTCAAAGTATACCCCAAATTAAGAAACACAGTAAAAGAACTAAAAAAGAGCCATCGTGGCTTAACAACCATATAAAAGAAGCAGTGAGAGATAAAAAGACTTCCTTTAAAAAGTGGAAGTCAAATCCTAGTGAGGTAAATAGAAAGGAGCACAAACACTGCCAGTTTAAGTGCAAGAGTGTAATAAGAAAAGCCAAAGAGGAATTTGAAGAACAGCTAGCCAAAAACTCCAAAGGTAGTAACAAAATGTTTTTTAAGTACATCAGAAGCAGGAAGCCTGCTAAACAACCAGTGGGACCCCTTGACGATCAAAATACAAAAGATGACCTTAAAGACGATAAAGTCATTGCGGAGAAACTAAATGGATTCTTTGCTTCAGTCTTCATGGCTGAGGATGTTAGGGAGATTCCCAAACCTGAACTGGCTTTTGTAGGTGACAAATCTGAGGAACTGTCACAGATTGAAGTGTCACTAGAGGAGGTTTTGGAATTAATTGATAATTTCAACATTAACAAGTCACCGGGACCAGAGGGCATTCACCCAAGAGTTCTGAAAGAATTCAAATATGATGTTGCGGAACTATTAACTAAGGTTTGTAACCTGTCCTTAAAATCGGCTTCGGTACTCAATGACTGGAAGTTAGCTAATGTAACACCAATATTTAAAAAGGGCTCTAGAGGTGATCCCAGCAATTACAGACCGGTAAGTCTGTCATAAACGGAGAGTTAAGAGTTAATAGAACAGAAGTACTTCATGTTTTTTTTTGCCTGTAAAGGGTTAACAAGATCAGTGAGCCTGGCTGTCACCTGACCAGAGGACCAATCAGGGGAAAGGATACTTTCAAATCTTGAGGGAGGGAAGTTTTTGTGTGTGCTGTTAGAATTTGGTTGTTGTTCACACTGGGGGCTCAGAGGGACCAGATGTGCAACCACGTTTATCTCCAATCTCTTTGATACAGTCTCTTATATGTCCAGAATAGTGAGTACTAGGTAGATAAGGCAAGTTAGGCTTATGTTTGTTTTCTTTATTTGCAAATGTGTATTTGGCTGGAAGGAGTTCAAATTTGTATTTTGCTGAAAGGATTTTTACTTTGTACTTGTATACTTAGGCTGGAAGGGTATTCACAGTGTATCATAACCTTAGTCCCAGATTTGGACCTTAGCGTCCAAAATATGGGGGTTAGCATGAAAACCTCCAAGCTTAGTTACCAGCTTGGACCTGGTACTTGCTGCCACCACCCAAAAAATTAGAGTGTTTTGGGGCACTCTGGTCCCTCTGAAAAACCTTCCCTGGGGACCCCAAGACCCAAATCCCTTGAGTCTCACAACAAAGGGAAATAATCCTTTTTCCCTTCCCCCCTCCAGATGCTCCTGGAGAGATACACAGACATAAGCTCTGTGAAACTACACAGAGTGACTCCCCCTCTCTGTTTCCAGTCCTGGAAGCAAAAAGTACTTTCCTATTCCCCCAGAGGGAATGCAAAGTCAGGCTAGCAATCCAACACACAAATCTCCCCTTGATTTCTTCCTCCCACCAATTCCCTGGTGAGTACAGACTCAATTTCCCTGAAGTAAAGAAAAACTCCAATAGGTCTTAAAAGAAAGCTTTATATAAAAAGAAAGAAAAATAAGTACAAATGTTCTCTCTGTATTAAGATGATACAACACAGGGTCAATTGCTTAAAAGAATATTGAATAAACAGCCTTATTCAAAAAGAATACAAATCAAAGCACTCCAGCACTTATTTTCATGCAAATACCAAAGAAAAGAAACCATAGAACTTACTATCTGATCTCTTTGTCCTTACACTTAGAAACAGAAGACTAGAAAGTAGAACTACTTCTCCAAAGCTCAGAGAAAGCAGGCAGACAGACACAAAGACTTAGACACAAACTTCCCTCCACCCAAAGTTGAAAAAATCCGGTTTCCTGATTGGTCCTCTGGTCAGGTGCTTCAGGTGAAAGAGACATTAACCCTTAGCTATCTGTTTATGACACGCCCCCCAAATTGCAGACAGTGGGGAAGCTCACTGGCGGCGATTTTCTTCTAGAACTTGAAAATAAACAGATTAATACAACACATACACCTTTACATATACCACTAAGTATATAACTAACAGACTTTTACATTTTAAGAACACTTTTTAACTACTGAATTTTGGGAAACTCTTACGGGAGAGTGCATTAGCTACTTTGTTAGAAGCTCCTGTGATGTGTTGAATTTCAAAATTAAAATTTTGGAGAGCTAAACTTCAACGAAGAAGTTTTCTGTTGTTCCCCTTGGCAGTATGAAGCCACTTTAGTGCAGCATGGTCAGTTTGTAGTTGGAACTGCCGTCCCCAAACATATGGGCGTAGCTTTTCCAGGGCGTACACAATGGCATAGCATTTTTTTTTACTGACTGACCAGTGACTTTTTCTCTCAGACAGTTTTTTGCTGAGAAACACGACAGGATGGAAGTTGTGATCTGTTGCTTTCTGCATGAGCACCGCTCCTATACCACGCTTAGATGCATCTGTGGTTACTAGGAATGGCTTGTTAAAATCCGGGGCCCTGAGCACAGGGTCAGACATGAGCATTGCCTTAAGCTGGGTAAAGGCCTTTTGACACTCATCAGTTTACTTAACGGCATTTGGCTGGGTTTTTTTGGTCAGGTCGGTTAATGGGGCAGCGATTTGGCTGTAGTGTGGTACAAATCGCCTGTAGTATCCGGCCAAGCCTAAGAAGGATTGGACCTGCTTTTTTGACTTTGGGACAGGCCACTTTTGGATAGCATCCACCTTGGCCTGTAGGGGGTTTATGGTTTCTTGACCCACCTGGTGCCCCAGGTAAGTTACTTTGTTTTGGCCTATTTGACACTTTTTGGCCTTAACCTTGTGACCATACACAAGTTCAAATGGTGAAAACCCTAAACTGGGATGTGGTACAGCCCTGTAGGCAAACAGCAACTGCTGCAACACTAGGTCCCAATTATTGGAGAATTCGTTGATGAATTTTTGTATCATGGCCCCCAAAGTTCCATTGAACCTTTTCACCAGGCCATTGGTTTGATGGTGGTATGGGGTGGCAACCAAGTGATTCACCCCATGAGTTTCCCACAGTTTTTCCATGGTCCCTGCCAGGAAATTAGACCCTGAATCTGTAAGGATGTCAGAGGGCCAACCTACCCTGGCAAAGATGTCTGTTAGGGCCAGGCACACAGTGTTAGCCCTGGTGTTGCCTAGAGCGACTGCTTTTGGCCATCGGGTAGCAAAGTCCACTAAAGTCAGTACGTACTGCTTTCCTCTGGGCGTCTTTTTTGGGAAAGGGCCCAGAATATCCACAGCTACTTGCTGAAATGGGACCTTAATTATGGGGAGTGGCTGGAGAGGGGCCTTGACCTGGTCTTGAGGCTTTCCCACTCTTTGGCATACCTCACAAGACCGGACATACTTGGCAACGTCCTTGCCCATCCCCTCCCAGTGGAAGGACTTCCCCAACCGGTCCTTGGTTCTGTTTACCCCAGCATGGCCACTGGGATGATCATGGGCTAAGCTCAAGAGCTTCCCCCGGTACTTAGTTGGAACCACCAACTGTTTTTGCGGCTGCCATTCTTCCCGGTGTCCACCAGAAAGAATTTTCTTGTATAAAAGTCCTTGGTCTATAACAAACCGGGATCGATTAGAAGAGCTGAGAGGCGGTGGGGTGCTCCGTGCCGCCGCCCAAGCTTTCTGAAGGCTGTCATCTGCTTCCTGCTCAGTTTGGAACTGTTCCCTTGAGGCTGGGGTCACCAGTTTTTTCTCAGACTGTGGACTTGGGCTTGGTCCCTCTGGAAGCGATGTAGGTGATGGGGTTGTTTCCGTTGCTGGTGAACCGCTCTTCGCTGGTGCACCTGAGGGTATTTCAGGCTCTGGCTGAGCCTTTTGGGTATGGCTGTCTGTTGCTTCTGCCAGTTTTGGCTCGCTGGCGCCCTCTGGCATTGAGTTTGAAGATGTAGTTGCACTTGCTGGTGCTGGTTGCTGTTCCAGTTCCGGGCCTGGGACTGGAGATGCTGTGGCTGTTTCAGTGGTAGGCATGGAATCCGGGTCCACTACCTCTGTCTGGGTCTCTGGTAACACAGACGGGGCCTCTGTGGACGGTTCAGGAACAGGAATGGGTCTGGAAGCTTGCCTGGTTTGGCTACGTGTAACCATTCCCACTCTCTTGGCCCGCCTCACCTGGTTGGCCAAGTCTTCCCCCAGTAGCATGGGGATAGGATAATTGTTATAGACTGCAAAAGTCCACATTCCTGACCAGCCTTTGTACTGGACAGGCAGTTGAGCTGTAGGCAAGTCTACAGCTTGTGACATGAAGGGGTAAATTGTAACTTTGGCCTTTGGGTTGATGAATTTGGGGTCAACGAAGGATTGGTGGATAGCTGACACTTGTGCCCCCGTGTCTCTCCACGCAGTAACCTTCTTTCCGCCCACTCTTAAATTTTCCCTTCGCTCCAAGGGTATTTGAGAGGCATCCGGGCCTGGGGATCTTTGGTGTGATGGTGGTGTAATGAATTGCACTCGCATGGTGTTCTTGGGACACTTGGCCTTGATATGTCCCAGTTCATTACACTTAAAGCATCTTCCATCTGATGGGTCACTGGGCCGAGGTGAGTTACTGGAGACTGGTGAGGTTGAAGGGTAGGGTATCTGTGGCTTTACTTGGGTGGTATGTGGGGTCTTTGGCTGTCCTCGGTTGTAGGGTTTATGGTCTGTGTGCCCCCTGGGGTAATCGTTCCCCTTGACAGTAGCTTTCTTGCTTTCTGCCAGTTCCATCCATTTGGCTCCAATCTCCCCCGCCTCAGCGATATCTTTGGGATTTCCATTTTGTATGTACCGTGTGATGTCTTCAGGAACACCATCCAAGAACTGCTCCATTTGTATGAGGAGGTTCAGTTCTTCCAAGGTTTGAATGTTGTTTCCTGTTATTCAGGCCTCATAGTTTTTTGCAATGTAGTAGGCGTGTTTGGGAAATGACACCTCGGGTTTCCACTTTTGGGTTCTGAAGCGCCGACGGGCATGATCTGGGGTTATCCCCATTCTGTATCTGGCCTTGGTTTGAAAAAGTTTATAGTCATTTATTTGCAGCTTAGGCATTTCAGCTGCCACCTCTGCTAAAGGTCCACTGAGCTGTGACCTCAATTCTACCATGTACTGGTCTTCGGGGATGTTGTACCCAAGACAGGCTCTTTCAAAATCTTTCAAGAAGGCCTCGGTGTCATCACCTGCCTTGTAGGTGGGAAATTTCCTGTGCTGTGGAGCAATATTTGGCGCCGGGTTGTTAGGGTTGGCTGGCACATGCAGCCCAGCTTTCGCCAAGTCCAATTCATGTTTTCTCTGTTTTTCCTTCTCTTCATTTTCTTTTTGTTGTTTTTCCATTTCTCGGCGGTGGGCCAACTCTTCTTCTTCTTGTTTCCTTCGGTGGGCGAACTCTTCTTCTTCTAGTTTTCTTTTGTGTGCTGCCTGTTTGATTTGTTCTTCTCTTTCTTTCATCTCCATCTCTTTTTGTTTTATTTCCAGTTCCTGTTTGTGTTTTTCCATCTCTCGCCGGTGTTCAGCTTTTTTGATTTGTTCTTCGGCGTCAATTTTTGCCTTAGAAGTCATGGTTCCTGTTTTCTTGTGTTGGGGTGCCCTCCGGTGTTTATCTTCTGAACTGCAGGTTCTCTGTTGCCTCCTGAAGTCTGCCTAGCAACAGTGCCTTTAGCTAATTTTCCTTTTCTCTCTCTAGCTAATGTTCAATGAAGGGAAACCAGAAAAACCACTTTATTTGCATGCCTATAAGTGCTGGTACTTGCCTCCTAATGGGAGGGCTATTGCATGACAAAAGACCCTTAACATGCAAGCCACAAACTGCGAGAGAGAGCAGAAAAAAAAATTCTCTCTGGTTCCCTTTTAAAACCAACCGTTTCTCTCTGCTAAAAAAGCCCTTAGCAGAGAAGAGAAAAATAAAATATTTCCACTGGCTTCTGGATTCTGTCTATATCCCACCAGCTGCACACCATGACATAACCTTAGTCCCAGATTTGGACCTTAGCGTCCAAAATATGGGGGTTAGCATGAAAACCTCCAAGCTTAGTTACCAGCTTGGACCTGGTACTTGCTGCCACCACCCAAAAAATTAGAGTGTTTTGGGGCACTCTGGTCCCTCTGAAAAACCTTCCCTGGGGACCCCAAGACCCAAATCCCTTGAGTCTCACAACAAAGGGAAATAATCCTTTTTCCCTTCCCCCCTCCAGATGCTCCTGGAGAGATACACAGACATAAGCTCTGTAAAACTACACAGAGTGACTCCCCCTCTCTGTTTCCAGTCCTGGAAGCAAAAAGTACTTTCCTATTCCCCCAGAGGGAATGCAAAGTCAGGCTAGCAATCCAACACACAAATCTCCCCTTGATTTCTTCCTCCCACCAATTCCCTGGTGAGTACAGACTCAATTTCCCTGAAGTAAAGAAAAACTCCAACAGGTCTTAAAAGAAAGCTTTATATAAAAAGAAAGAAAAATAAGTACAAATGTTCTCTCTGTATTAAGATGATACAACACAGGGTCAATTGCTTAAAAGAATATTGAATAAACAGCCTTATTCAAAAAGAATACAAATCAAAGCACTCCAGCACTTATTTTCATGCAAATACCAAAGAAAAGAAACCATAGAACTTACTATCTGATCTCTTTGTCCTTACACTTAGAAACAGAAGACTAGAAAGTAGAACTACTTCTCCAAAGCTCAGAGAAAGCAGGCAGACAGACACAAAGACTTAGACACAAACTTCCCTCCACCCAAAGTTGAAAAAATCCGGTTTCCTGATTGGTCCTCTGGTCAGGTGCTTCAGGTGAAAGAGACATTAACCCTTAGCTATCTGTTTATGACAACAGTCTCTTATATGTCCAGAATAGTGAGTACTAGGTAGATAAGGCAAGTTAGGCTTATGTTTGTTTTCTTTATTTGCAAATGTGTATTTGGCTGGAAGGAGTTCAAATTTGTATTTTGCTGAAAGGATTTTTACTTTGTACTTGTATACTTAGGCTGGAAGGGTATTCGCAGTGTCTATAGCTGAAAGACCCTGTAACATATTTCATCTTAAATTTACAAAAATAATTTTTACTGTTTTTTTTCTTTCTTTAATTAAAAGCTTTTCTTGTCTAAGAACCTGATTTTTTTTTTATTCTGGTGTGAGATCCCAGGGGACTGGGTCTGGATCCACCAGGGAATTGGTGGGGAGAAAGGAGGGAAGGGGGAGAGAAAGAGAGAAAATTAACCTGTGTTAGGATTACTTTTTCTCTCAGGGAGAATCTGAGAGGGGGAGAGAGAAGGAGGGGGGAAGGTGGATTTTCCTCTCTGTTTTAAGATTCAAGGAGTTTGAAGCACAGTGATCTTCCAGGGTAACCCAGGGAGGGGTAGCCTGGGAGAGGCAACGGTGGGGGAAAGGGTTTACTTTCCTTGTGTTAAGATCCAGAGGGTCTAGGTCTTGGGGGTCCCCGGGCAAGGTTTTGGGGGGACCACAGTGAACCAGGCACTATAATTCCTGGTTGGTGGCAGCGCTACAGGTTCTAAGCTGGTAATTAAGCTTAGAGAAATTCATGTTGGTACCCCATCTTTTGGACGCTAAGGTTCAGAGTGGGGATTTATGCCATGACAACGTCTAACATCGGTACCGGGCAAATTAGTTGAAACAATAGTTAAGAATAAAATTGTCAGACACATAGAAAAACATAAACTGTTGAGCAACAGTCAACATGGTTTCTGTAAAGGGAAATCGTGTCTTACTAATCTATTAGAGTTCTTTGAAGGGGTCAACAAACATGTGGACAAGGGGGATCCAGTGGACATAGTGTACTTAGATTTCCAGAAAGCCTTTGACAAGGTCCCTCACCAAAGGCTCTTACGTAAATTAAGCTGTCATGGGATAAAAGGGAAGGTCCTTTCAAGGATTGATAAACGGTTAAAATACAGGGAACAAAGGGTAGGAATTAATGGTAAATTCTCAGAATGGAGAGGGTTAACTAGTGGTGTTCCCCAAGGGTCAGTCCTAGGACCAATCCTATTCAATTTATTCATAAATGATCTGGAGAAAGAAGTAAACAGTGAGGTGGCAAAGTTTGCCAATGATACTAAACTACTCAAGATAGTTAAGATCAAAGCAGATTGTGAAGAACTTCAAAAAGATCTCACAAAACTAAGTGATTGGGCAACAAAATGGCAAATGAAATTTAATGTGGATAAATGTAAAGTAATGCACATTGGAAAAAATAACCCCAACTATACATACAATATGATGGGGGCTAATTTAGCTATAACGAGTCAGGAAAAAGATCTTGGCATCATCGTGGATAGTTCTCTGAAGATGTCCACGCAGTGTGCAGAGGTGGTCAAAAAGGCAAACAAGATGTTAGGAATCATTAAAAAGGGGATAGAGAATAAGACTGAGAATATATTATTGCCCTTATATAAACCCATGGTATGCCCACATCTCGAATACTGTGTACAGATGTGGTCTCCTCACCTTAAAAAAGATATTCTAGCACTAGAAAAGGTTCAGAAAAACGCAACTAAAATTATTAGGGGTTTGGAGAGGGTCCCATATGAAAAAAGATTAAAGAGGCTAGGCCTCTTCAGCTTGGAAAAGAGGAGACTAAGGGGGGATATGATAGAGGTATATAAAATCATGAGTGATGTAGAGAAAGTGGATAAGAAAAAGTTATTTACTTATTCCCATAATACAAGAACTAGGGGTCACCAAATGAAATTAATAAGTAGCAGGTTTAAAACAAATAAAAGGAAGTTCTTCTTCACACAGCACACAGTCAACTTGTGGAACTCCTTACCTGAGGAGGTTATGAAGGCTGGGACTATAACAATGTTTAAAAGGGAGCTGGATAAATTTATGGTGGCTAAGTCCATAAATGGCTATTAGCCAGGAAGGGTAAAGAATGGTGTCCCTAGCCTCTGTTCATCAAAGGATGAAGATGGATGGCTGGAGAGAGATCATTTGATCATTGCCTGTTAGCTTCACTCCCTCTGAGGCACCGGTCATTGGCCACTGTCGGTAGACAGATACTGGGCTAGATGGACCTTTGGTCTGACCCGGTACGGCCGTTCTTATGTTCTTATGTTCATTGACTTCAATGGCTTTTGAATAAGGCCACAAGTTACAGTTTGGACCAGACTCTCTAATTACAGCAAAATCCAAGAATGAAACTGTCATCCTGACTTTTAAATATCCTGAAGCCCTGCATAGTGTTTCTAAAGTCAAAAAACAAAATAATTAAGCATATGATTGTTCCACTTCTCTGCTGTGAAACACTAACAGTATATTAAATTATAGTTACAGTACCTTGGGATACTGTTTGACAGGGATCAGTACTCTTTCTGACAGCTTTATGTTTTTGTTGCTGATGACATCAAGGTATTTCTTTTCTTCATCTTCCTTTTTCCCATCAGAACCCTGAAATTTTTCAATTTCTGAAAATTTTAACAAAAAGAAAGCAATCAGTGAGATGATATTTGTCATCCTCAGAAATTCTGCTAGACTTAATATGACTTTTTCTTCTATTTATAAAAATGTGATGTAAGTGGACAAAAAAACAACCAGTTTTAAATTTTGAGTTGTCTAGTGTTACTTAGGTCAATTTACAACTGCTTGTTTTTTTGTCCAATTACATCCTACTTTATAATCCTGCATCATTAATTCCAGTGAAACTAGGATTTGATACAAAGAGTGTTTTTTAGGGAGGGAGGTTTAAAGCACTCAGCATTGTTTAATTCTGCTCCTACTGGTGTTAATGATAGAACCCTGCTGATTTCAATACGGGGAAGAAATAGACCAATGCTGAACATTTTTGAAAACCTCCTCTTTAAACCTTTACCAAAGATTCCATTTAGTTAACCAAATCTGAGAAGAGAAACACTTTGGCTATGCTTGATGGACCTCTGTAAATGAGAACTGCCACAGTCAGTAAGATTCGGCTTGTAATTGTTTAGCTTACAGTGAAAGCATTCAAGAATGAAAGAATCATCTTGTCATTACTCTACTGACATTTTCCACGCAAGTGTGATTTTCATAGTGGTCATAAATGAAGTTCAGGTCACTTTTCCAAATGAGATCACTTTCTTGTGTGTGTGCGCACACGCACACATCTGTGTGTATTTTTTTAAAGTGGCTACTGTTAAAACGAACAGTTTTAATCTGCTGATCATGCAATAATAAAATATCCTGTTGATGTTTTAATTTAGATCTCAAAAAATTGGGATTAATGAGCTACTTATTGTACTGTAGTTAGTAGTTAGCAGTTCAGGACCAACAATTCTTTTCACTAAAAAAGCTTCTTAAACTACTTTTAAGTAGGTATTAACTAATTTGCCCCCTTTATTTACTTGATGCGTAAAATTAAATCAAGTGACAAAATCAACTGTTACACTACACAATACCTTCTCTGAACTAAGATCAGGGCTGTTAGGTGACATAGTTCAGTACACGTGGGAATAAGGATACTTAAAAGCACTTAACAGTCTCACAAAATCACCCTAAAAATGTATTTGAATTCACTTAGTTATGAACAATGTCACATACATTGACAACTGATAGTAACACTGTCAGCAAAGACTAAACAGCAACACATCACTTTGAGGAGATGAGTCTAGTGAAAGAGCTTAGTGATATCAGAAGGCATGATTACAAATTCAATATTTCTAGCAATATCACTATTTCTAGTTATTAAGTGTAGTGCCCAGGTTATTATAGCTGCTTTCCAAACAAACATTCCAGAAGGGGCATTCCTTAGGTGCTTGCAATCACAAAGCAGAGGCAGATAACCAGAGATGAGTGGAAGGGGAACAATAATTAGCAATGTATATGCAATTACTCAGACACACCTCTGTCCTGGTGCTTACAAAGCTACCACCATCTTCAGTATCTGTGGATAAATGCTGATCTTTTAACATTGACTACTCTAGATTCAGCCTTACCTAAACTCTTCATTATAGATCAGCACTTAAATGTCACAGTGAAAGGCATACACAGACATAGAATGGATCTCAAATAGGGAGCAAACGGTGAGTAATTTAATTTTTCAGATGATACTAAATTTGAAAGAGCGACACAAATATTATTCAGGACAAGTAAATGATTCATCAATACTAAAAGAAATAAAATGATTTCCAAAAATGAGTTCCAATTTGGAAAAATGCAGCCTAATATACTTGGGGAAACAAATGTGATACACAATATTCAATGGGAGGGAGAATTCAGGAAAGCAGCATGGCTGAAACAATATGAGTGATAGTGGACAGTTAACTAGGCATGAGTTTACAAAGCAATGTATGGCAGCAAAAATAGCCACTGCATTCTACAGTGGGTTGGTAAATAGGTATTCTCATACATAGTTCTAATGCAGCCATACAGAGAATAGTCAATTTGTGGATTTTCATTATCAGAACAATGGACAAACTCCTGAGGAGGTTGAGAAAACATATAGCTTGTTTGGAAGTTGATTAAGATTACCAAACAGCAAGAAGAGAGAGATATTATTTAGAGTGGTGCACAGAATCATAAACAGAAGTAATGGGATCAAATTAAGAAAGGGACTATTTAGACCGCAAACCTGGAGATGCTTCCTGGCAGGGAGAACGATTAGACTGTGAAATATTTCTAAGGAAAGTGGGGAAAGGCCTGTCACTATGGATATACAAATGAGACTGGGCAAAGCAAATGTAAATGTACAACATGGGTAATTTTGAACCAGCAGGGGAGATGGACTGACATGTCTAATCCATCTCTAAAAATCAATGAATCTATAGTTTATAGTGGCACTTTTAGTCTTCATAGTACTTTTATAGATCCCAATTTAGGAAGGCACTTAAGCATGTACTTAACTTTAATTTTGACTTTAATGGGACTTAAGCACAAGCTAAGGGCTGTCTTGAATAGCGATGATTTCCTGAACTGAGGCTTTAACATTAAGTTATTCTCATAATATCCCTGTGTGGTAATTAAAGGAAAATAATTATTTCATAAACAGTAAAATGTAGCCTTTGGCAAGTCACATGGGGCAATATTTTTCAATCCAAGTGTTAAATTTAGGCACTCAAGCAAGCTACATCAGGGATTGGCAACCTTTGGCATGCAGCCCACCAGGGTAAGGACCCTGGTGGGCCAGGCCAGTTTGTTTACCTGCCACGTCCGCAGGTTCATCCAATCGTGGCTCCCACATCCCTCCGCTCGCTCTGCTTCCCGCAGCCCCCATTGGTCTGGAGTGGCGAATCGCAGTCAGTAGGAGCTGCGATCAGCCAAACCTGCGGACGCAGCAGGTAAACAAACCAGCCCAGCCAGCCAGGGTCCTTACCATGGTGGGCTGCATGCCAAAGATGCCGATCCCTGAGCTACATGATTTTCAGAGGAGATGAACATTGATAAGTCCCATTAACCCTGTTTCCTCTGAAATCTCCTCACTATAATCATAGCAAGTAGTCTCTCTTTTAGAATATGTTTTTTTAAAAAAAATTGCTGCACCCATTTCTTCACCACATAAGTATGAACATTCAGATACTGAGAAACATTTCTCACCCTCTATGAATTGCAAAATGTTTTTGAAAATAATCAGTTTAACTGAACAAGTTTATTTTGTCCCCTACTGCTGGCAGTGGACATTTTACTCAGTGGTTGTATAGTTAAACCAATTGCAATCTGGCTGAAATATAGGTTAACCGGTTAGATTTATTTCATTGGACCAACATTAAACATTATTAAAGTACAGATACTGACTGTTAAACCAGTGCAAGAGTAGATACACCATTTATTGAACTGTGTTGCCTACCACTACTGCAAAAATGATATCATTTTACATCATAATTGTTGCTACCAACAATAGGATCAATAATACCAATTTTCATCAAAAAAATTCCCAAAAATCTGATCTCTCTGACAGTACACCAGTGAAAATCATAAGTGACTCTAGCAATTTAAATCATAGGATCATAGAACATTAGGGTTGGAAGAGACCTCAGGAGGTCTTCTAGTCCAATCCCCTGCTCAAAGCAGGACCAATACCAACTAAATCATCCCAGCCAGCCCTTTGTCAAGCCAGGACTTAAAAAAATCTAAGAATGGAGATTCCACCACCTTCCTAGGTGACCCATTCCAGTGCTTCACCACCCTCCTAGTGAAATAGTGTTTCTTAATATCCAACCTAGACCTCCCCCACTGCAACTTGAGACCCTTTCTTCTTGTTCTGTCATCTGCCACCACTGAGAACAGCCTAACTCCATCCTCTTTGGAACCCCACTTTGGGTAGTTGAAGGCTGCTATCAAATCCCCCCTCACTCTTCTCTTCTGCAGACTAAATAACCCCAGTTCCCTCAGCCTTTCCTCATAAGTCATGTGCTCCAGCCCCCTAATCATTTTTGTTGCCCTCCGCTGGACTTTCTTTGTCTGCATTCATTCTGTAGTGGGGGGACCAAAACTGGACACAATACTCCAGGTGTGGCCTCATCAATGCCGAATAGAGGGGAATAATCACTTCCCTCGATCTGCTGGCAATGGTCCTACTAATACAGCTCAATATGCCACTGGCCTTCTTGGCAACAAAGGCACTGCTGACTCATATCCAGCTTCTCATCCATTGTAATCCCCAGCTCCTTCTGCAGAGCTGCTGCTTAACTAGTCGGTCCACAGCCTGAAGCGGTGCCTGGGATTCTTCCTTCCTAAGTGCAGGACTTTGCACTTGTCCTTGTTGAACCTCATCAGATTTCTTTTGTCCGAATCCTCCAATTTGTCTAGGTCACTCTGGACCCTATCTCTTCCCTCCAATGTATCTACCTCTCCCCCTAGTTTAGTGTCATCTGCAAACTTGCTGAGGGTGCAATTAATTCCTCCAGATAATTAATAAAGATTTTGAACAAAACCAGCCCCAGGATTGACACCTGGGGCACTCCGCTTGATATCGTCTGCCAAATGGACGTCAAGCCATTGTTCACTACCCATTGAGCCCGACAATCTAGCCAGTTTTCTATCCACCTTATAGCCCATTCATCCAATCCATACTTTTTAATTTGCTGGCAAGAATACCGTGGGAGACTGTACCAGAAGCTTTGCTAAAGTCAAGATATATCACATCCACTGCTTTCCCTATATCCACAGAGCCACTTATCTCATCATAGAAGGCAATCAGGTTGGTCAGACATGACTTGCACATGGTGAATACATGTTGACTATTCCTGATCACCTTCCTCTCCTCCAAGAGCTTCAGAATGAATTCCTTGAGGACCTGCTCCATGATTTTGCTGGGGACTGAAGTGGTGCTGACCAGTCTGTAGTTCCCTGGGTTCTCTGTCTTCCCTTTTTTTAAATATGGGCACTATATTTGTCTTTTTCCAATTGTCTGGGACCTTTCCCAATTGCCACAAATTTTCAAAGATAATGGCCAATCGCTCTGCAATCACATCAGCCAACTCCCTCAGCACCCTTGGATGTGTTAGATCTGGATCCATGGACTTGTGTATGTCCAGCTTTTCTAAATAGTCCTTAAGCTGTTCTTTCACCACTGAGGGCTGCTCACCTCCTCCCTATACTGTATTGCCCAGTGCAGCAGTCTGGGAGATGGCCCTGTCTGTGAAGACCAAGGCAAAAAAAGCATTGAGTACTTCAGCTTTTTCCACATCATCTGTCACGATATTGCCTTCACCATTCAGTAAGGGTCCCACACTTTCCCTGACCTTCTTCCTGTTGCTAACATACCTGTAGAAACCCTTCTTGTTACCCTTCACATCCCTTGCAACTCTAGTTGTGCGTTGGTCTTCCTGATTACATCCCTGCATGATCAAGCAATATTTTTATACTCCTCCCTAGTCATCTGTCCAAATTTCCACTTCTTGTAAGCTTCCGTTTTGAGTGTAAGCTCATTGAAGATTTCACTGTTAAGCCAAGTTGGTCGCCTGCCATATTTGTTATTCTTTCTGCACTTTGGGATGGTTTGTTCCTGCACTCTCAATAAGGCTTCTTTAAAATACAGCCAGCTCTCCTGGACTCCTGGCACCCTCATATTAACTTCCCAGGAGTCATCAGTCCAGATTTACAGAGATAAAGGTGAAAGAAAAATTTGACCTTGATTTTCTGATACACTTCCTGCCCACGGACATGGCTGAAAAATTCTTGTCATAATTAGGAACTTCATAATACACCGAATTAGCAAAAATTAGCTATTTCCTTGATCGCTTATAATGTATCTTTGCTTTATTGCACTGGTCAACATCAGGGTGAAATCCTGGTTCCACTGAAGCTAATGGCAAAACTCACATTCACTTCAGTGGAACCTGGATTTCAACCCCAGGTCTGTAAAAAGTAAAAAATTTAAAATATAAGATAACAGTTATAGATATGGCTTTCCTTTTTCCATTGGGCTGGTATTCAGTGAATCCTGACATATTTTGGTTTACAGTATATGGCTTTTGCACAGAAAACCATACACACCATTTGGTATAGAAAGGACTTTTTCTGTTCACTGTATTTCAGTATTGTGGAAATTTGAACAATTACTTAAAAAAGAAATTTTCTCTCCATACTCACATCCTTATCTTAGGGATTTATCAGAATATCTTGTGAAATTCCACAGTTCTTTTTCCTTCCATCACACCTTCAAAGGGCCCGCTTCATGACCCACCCACTGACAGGCATGAGGTCCCACTGTTGCTTATAATGCTTTTCCTTGGACAAGCCACAGAGCTCAGAGGGATGCACTTACACTCTGCCCCATCATTACAGGGCTGATCATGCTGCTGTTTCAGTGATTAGGTTTGGGTCCTGAATTCTTCATGGCAGGCAAGTCCCTGATACTAAACCTTGGGCCTGGCTCCTTCCCTTATAGTGAAATTTAGCCATGAACAGATGGCCAGCATAAAGCCTATGTACCACTTATGGCTTAATTAGGATTTAGATGACGCATAGGCCCTTAGACACGATCAAAAAACGGCTGCTGTCAATGGAGAGACCCCCACTGATTTCAACTGGCTTTGGATCAGACCTTTTATGAGCAACTGCTTGACACTGGAGGGCTACTAAAATGTCCAAAGAGTTCTGGAATTAGAATAAGAAAGGGGAAGATGTGCCAATTCTCAGAGTAAATACAAACATTCATGAGGAAACTAGGATATAATGTAAATATGAGGGAAGTGAGCAGCACAAACATATGCTCACTTACTTTAAAAAAAAAACAAACCTCCCTCCGTAATGCACATTCCCTATCTAACCCCATCAACAACAGAAAACCCACCCTCAGTGCAACATACATTATGAAAATACACTCAATAACTTTAGTTTTTAAAACAGTATTTATTTTATTTTTTATCAATACAACCATTAGATGTTTTGTTTTTCCTAAAGGCCAGAGACACTATGGGATTTCAGAAGAGTTAAGAAGGCAAGTCAATGAGCATCAACACTGATCCAACAAGAAGAAAAACAAGAAATCCAGTGGCATGTTTTCACCAACACTGATCCTACAAGAAAGGGAAAAAAAGGAAAGAAAGCAGCTCTTAAGAAAAACTTCACACGTTTTCCACCCACTTTTCCTCCAAGTTAACTGAATTAAAGCAAGAAGACAGATAGCCATTTAATTACCTCCTACAGTACCTGTCAATCCTCAAGCACACTTCATTCTTGCCTTTCATCAGCAACACATATAGTTCTCTTACACTTTCCTTCTGTACACATTCATCTTCTCTCTTAATTGGAAGAGAGCACTCACATCACAGTCACACCAGGGGTCAGGTCAAAACCAAAGAAGAGTTGCTGGGTTAGATAAGTCCCTTACATTTTAGAAGACATATTTTTGACCAAAGAGAAATTATTTATATATATATATTATATATAAATAATTTATCTTTGGGAAAAAATATGTCTTCTAAAATGTAAGGGATTTCTCTAACCCAGCAACTCTTCTTTGGTTTTGACTTGACCCCAGGTGTGACTGTGGTGTGTGTGCTCTCTTCCAATTAAGAGAGATAAGATGAATGTGTATTATATTGTACAGAAGGAAAGTGTAAGAGAACTATATATATCTATATATGTAAGGTTATACATATATTACATATTATAATGTATATATGAGAAAGCCTGAAGATATAATATTCTATAGTGCTCCAGTGTCCCCTATGAATTTCACAGAGGAGGAAATTACCTTCATCCTTTATCTGCCTGATCTATTACAGGGTGGGGAAAAAACACACCAGAAAGAGAGAGTGGCTCTTATTCTTTATAAACTATCTGATTTACTTTTACAATGCCAATAAAATTATGTTAATTATAGTTCACTTCACTGTCCTTGACATCTGTTACAAAACTTCTGTCATGAATATAGTTTTTCTATTAAAATTAGGCATCTCATAGTAAAAACATCCCCTTGCTATATGTAGAGTCACGTCAAAACTCATCAAAAAATAATGTTCTTCTTGTCAGCCTGTCCAACCTACCATAAAATGGAATCTACAAACACCTCCTTAATCTGTCACCATTTGCTTCCCATTTAGAGGAATTATGCCAGCACTTACCTAGCTTCTTCTTGGGGATCTAGCTTTTCAGTTTATTATATGGCATTGCAAATGGTCGCATTTCTTCATTAAAAAAACACAATTTGCTCAATGAGATTATTTTCAAGAATGGTCTATTTCCAACTGGGAGAAATTTTCATTTCATCTGTGAATTATATCCCCTAGCTCTTGCATGTACCTAGTAATACAAATAGCAATGTGTATCTAGTGTTAGGAGACATATGTTTGGTGCTCTACATACATAACTTCTAGGTGGGTGGAAGTGTTTGGGTGAAAGTATTTGAATGAGAAGAGAGTGAATGCATGATACTGTTTATAAGTACTTTTGTGTAATGACTTTGCCATATCACTGAAGATTCTATTTTATTAATGATGTTATTATTACTATTTTATATATAGCACCATCAGTGTGCATAGTAGATAAGGGTGGATTTCCTGCCCCAAAGTCTTACCGTTTAAATTGTAAATGTAGCTCCCAATAATTCTGTGGGTTGAAAGCAAACACTAAACAGCTCCAATAGCAGCAACTGGGTAAATGAAAGTAAACTGATTCCTGGAATCCCTGAATAGGGAACCTATCAAGAGAAAAAAAAGGACCAACCGGACCCCAAATGATGGACTAACCCAAATAATCAAATCTGGACAGCCAGTGGGAGCTAGAAGGAGTTACTAGGCCATGATAACCAGCCACAGTCCCAGGAAAATCTGTCAATGGCTGGATCGACCAACCCAAGAGTGATGTGCAGCTGCTACCCACACCCTGCCACAAGCTGGAATCATGAGATAAAGAGAGAGTGAACAAGAGAGAGAGAGCGCCTGACTGTGAGTCCAAGCAATGAGAGCAAAGAGGAAAGCAGGAAAGGAGATGAAACTCTTTGACCAGAGAGATACAACTGAATTAGAAGTCTGACTACCAGTCTTACCTGCTAGGCCTTATACAAGTGGTCAGGGCAGAGGACCAGGGTTTGAGCAACTCCAGGATCTGCTTCACTCCAAAGGATAAGATAACACCAAAACAGCTAATGCTATTTGCGCTACACTCTTCATGCATGAGGAGATTCCAAGATGAGAAAAGACCTGGTCTATGGGATTCAAAATTAAACAGTATTCCCAGACAGGTAAAATCTCACACATATTTGAAGGAGGTATGTCAATGCCATAATCAACTCAAATGACACTTTGGAACAAGGGTACAGTATTGTGGGGGAGAGGGGTGATGAATAGGTATGAAGAGCTGTAAAGTGCTTGAATCAATATATATTCTTAGTGCATGTACAGTAATTAAAACCAATAATTGTTTACAAATTGGCTCAAAATCTATAGAAGAATCCAACTCTGTCCTCTTAAAGGGAAACAAAAAAACAAAAACCCAACAACAACAAAGCACTTGACACTAATCTGTCAGGAAGAAGGCCTTAAAACTAAGCCTGTCAATTAATCACAGTTAACTCGTGATTAATTTAAAAAAATTAATCGCAAGTTAAAAATTAATCACAATTAATCTCACTTTACATCACAATGTTAAATAATAAAATACCAACTGAAATTTATTAAATATTTGTGGATGTTTTTCTACATTTTCAAATATACTGATTTCAATTACAACACAATGCAAGGGGTACAGTGCTCACTTTATATTATTATTTTTATTACAATTATTTGCACTGTAAAAATGATAAACAAAGAAATAGTATTTTTCAATTCACCTCGTACAAATACCGAAGGGCAATTTCTTTATTGTGAAAGTGTAACTTACAAATGTAGATTTTTTTTTGCTGTATAACTGCATCCAGCACGTTTTTTTCATTTTAAGAACACTTTCACTTCAGATCTGACAAAAGAAAGTACGAATGTGAGATTTCTAAAGATAACTACACCATTCGACCCAAGGTTTCAGAATCTGAAGTGCCTTCCAAAATCTGAGTGGGACGAAGTGTGGAGCATGCTTTCTGAAGTCTTAAAAGAGCAACAGTTCAATGAGGAAACTATAGAATTGAACCACTAAAACAGAAAATCAACCTTCTGATGGTGGCATCAGATGATGAAAATGATGAATATGCGTTGGTCTGCACTGCTTTGGATGGTTATCGAGCAGAACCTGTTATCAGCATAGACCTGTTCTCTAGAATGGTAGTTGAAGCATGAAGAGACATATGAATCTTTAGTGCATCTGTTTGCGGAGATTTGGGCAAACTAGTAAAGCGCCTGAAACCACTATGGCTTATTGCTAAAAGCAGCCAAGTCAGCAGGCCATGCAGCAGCCTCAGCTTGACCAAGGCAGGAGGGGAGGGGGTTTTCGGTGCCACAGAAAGGGCAGCTTGACCCCGCATCCTTACTAATAACGATTGTGTAGAAGTTGGTGATACATGCATTTTAGAAGAGCAGGATGTGCCCTCAGGAATTAGGGACTCAAGGCTTCAAACTCTGGGGAAAACCCACACCTGGTTAATCAGTAATCAGAAGGAAACCTCTTGCTTGACCACTGAAACTACTTGCTTAACAAGTTTTCTTTAAGGGACATGTCATTGTGTTACTAATGTATACAATAAGGGGGGAAAGTTTGAGGGCGTGGGACTCTTTGGGATTGGTCTCTCCCGCTGGATGCATCTTGTGTTCCCCACTGGCAGACGAGCTGCCGCTGTGCCACTCGAGAGTCATACTCAGCTTTGGAATTTATTGAGAGTTGGGGGTGTTTTACTAACTTGTTGTGGATGTGTGTAAGTGCTTGAGACTAAGTGAAGTTTAGCTTTAAGTGAAAGCACTCTTGTGTTGCCCTGTTTGTACCAGCCATCTATCGGTTGGACAGCCGTGTCTCCCCTGATTTATTTCCTGATACCACCTTGCATGGAGTAAAAGTTACCAAGAGCTTTGGGTTGAAAGAACCCCAGGTAACACATCTGGCACATAAATATCTTGCAACGCCGGCTACAACAGTGCCATGTGAATGCCTGATCTCACTTTCAGGTGATACAGTAACTCTTCATTTAAAGTCGTCAAGGTTAACGTTGTTTTGTTGTTATGTTGCTGATCAATTAGGGAACATGCTCATTTAAAGTTGGGCAGTGCTCCCTTATAATGTTGTTTGGCAGCCACCTGCTTTGTTCATTGCTTGCAGGAAGAGCAGGAGCTAGCTAGTGGGGACTTGGAACCAGGGTGGAGCAGTAGCCCAGCTCTCAGCTTCCCGCTCCTCTAAGTTCCCTGTGCAACAGCTGGCCAGCAGTCTACCATTTCCGACAGTTTAGCTGTCCCTCGCCACACTGCCTGGCTGAACAAGAAGTAGGATGGAGTGGAGTTGTAGACTCTAAAGTTTACATTATTTTATTTTTGAATGCAGTTATTTTTTGTACATAATTCTACATTGTAAGTTCAACTTTCACAATAAAGAGATTGCAGTACATTATTAGGTAAATTGAGAAATACTATTTCTTTTGTTTATTGCTGTGCAAATATTTGTAATAAATATAATATAAAGTGAGCACTGTTCATTTTGTATTCTGAGTGGTAATTGAAATAAATATATTTGAAAATGTAGAAAAGATCCAAAATATTTAAATAAATGGTATTCTGTTAATCTTTAACAGTGCAAGTAATCATGCAATTAATCACAATTAATTTTTTTAATCGCTTGACAGCCCTACTTAATAGAAAGGTAGGCCTTTCAGGATATTCAGTAAGTTGATAAATCTGGGATCTTAAATGTGGGGAAGTAAGATCCAGAGTAAAGGGCTCATGAATGAAAAAACTTTGCCAACAACCTCCTCCACTTTAAATCATTGGGCTACTAGCTTGAGCAACTCCATGGGTTTCAACTATCACAGTATAACCTGAAGATAGATTAATTTCTCATGCAGCAAAGTCCTAAGCCATATTGAATCTTTAGAGGTGAAAAGCAATACCTGGAGTTACACCCAGAAATGAGCTGGAAACTTGTCATAAAC
Organism: Gopherus flavomarginatus; assembly: GCF_025201925.1. NCBI lineage: Eukaryota > Metazoa > Chordata > Testudines > Testudinidae > Gopherus > Gopherus flavomarginatus. Next base: position 168,169,259 of record NC_066620.1, on the reverse strand, counting down.
AGATAGTAGGAGTTAATAGAACAGAAGTACTTTATATCTCTTTTGCCTGTAAAGGGTTAACAAGATCAGTGAGCCTGGCTGTCACCTGACCAGAGGACCAATCAGGGGACAGGATACTTTCAAATCTTGAGGGAGGGAAGTTTTTGTTTGTGCTGTTAGTTTTTGGTTGTTGTTCACTCTGGGGACTCAGAGGGACCAGACGTGCAACCAGGTTTCTCTCCAATCTCCCTGATACAGGTTCTTATAGATTCAAAATAGTAAGTACTAGGTGACAAGGCGAGTTAGGCTTATGTTTGTTTTCTTTATTTGCAAAAGTGTATTTGGCTGGAAGGAGTTCAAATTTGTATTTTGCTGAAAGGATTTTAATTTGTACTCGTATACTTAGGCTGGGAGGGTATCCACAGTGTCTATAGCTGAAAGACCCTGTAACATATTCCATCTTAAATTTACGAAGATAATTTTTACTGTTTTTTCTTTCTTTAATTAAAAGCTTTTCTTGTTTAAGAACCTGATTGTTTTTTTATTCTGGTGAGACCCCCAGGGGACTGGGGGTCTGGATCCACCAGGGAACTGGTGGGGAGAAAGGAGGGAAGGGGGAGAAAAGGTTAATTTTCTCTCTGTGTTAGGATTACTTTCTCTCTCAGGAAAAGACTGGGAGGGGGAGAGAGAAGGAGGGGGGAAGGTGAATTTTCCTCTCTGTTTTAAGATTCAAGGAGTTTGAATCACACAGTGATCTTCCAGGGTAACCCAGGGAGGGGAAGCCTGGGAGAAGCAACGGTGAGGGAAAGGATTTACTTTCCTTGTGTTGAGATTCAGAGGGACTGGGTCTTGGGGGTCCCCAGGCAAGGTTTTGGGGGACCAGAGTGTACCAGGCACTGGAATTCCTGGTTGGTGGCAGCGCTACAGGTTCTAAGCTGGTAATTGAGCTTAGAGGAATTCATGCTGGTACCCCATCTTTTGGATGCTAAGGTTCAGAGTGGGAAATTATACCATGACAAAACCAGTGCAAACCGTGAAGCAGAGGTTTTGTGTGCTCTCTGCAAATGGACTCCCTCAAGCAGCTGTTCCACTGCATTCTACACTAGATGCAGTTTCACAGTAGTAATCTTCAAGTGTAACTCCATAGAGAGTACATCACAACAGTCCAATCTGGAGTAGACAAAAGGTATGCATAATTCTGGTTCAGTGCCATCAGAACTGAAAGGTCACAGAGTCCAAGAAAACACAGATTAAATTTGCCACATAGCTCTTAAAGAGATGATACACAAAAAGACTTCACTAAAGACTGAAATTGAAGGATTCTGATTAAAAAAAAGTAGTAAGTGCCTATGGCAACTATTTGTGAAGAAACTATCTCATTTGTGCAAAAACAGAGAATTCATAATGCTTATAATCCATTGAAATATATACAAACATCCAAGTTATTCTCTCATATCTTTTTCAAGGTAGATTTTAAAAAGAACTCTGCATCCAAAAGCTCCCATGTGAAAATACATGAGTGCTAAATTCTGGTGGGGTTTTCTGTTTGTGTGTTTTCTGAAGTCTGGTGCATCCTGTCAATCTTTTACACCAGGGGTCAGCAACCTTTCAGAAGTGGTGTGCCGAATCTTCATTTATTCACTCTAATTTAAAGTTTCACGTGCCAGTAATACATTTAAACATTTTTAGAAGGTCTCTTTTTATAAGTCTATAATATATAGCTAAACTATTGTTGTATGTAAAGTAAATAAGGCTTTTAAAATGTTTAAGAAGTTTCATTTAAAATTAAATTAAAATGCAGAGCCCCCCGGACCGGTGGCCAGGACCCAGGCAGTGTGAGTGCCATTGAAAACCAGCTCGTGTGCTGCCTTCGGTACCCATGCCATAGGTTACCTACCCCTGTTTTACACTGTAAACTCTTAACACCAGAGACTGATTTTATCTTTTTGTCTTGCACAGTGCAGAGTACATTGACCCAGCTTCTGCAACTGACTCTATGCAAGTAGTCCCATGTGCCAATGTACTATCTCACTGACCAGTGGAGCTCTGTGGAGGCACAGGGGTCTGCTCACGCAGATTCAACTGCAAAACTGGGGGCACTGTCAGCAATAATATTATAATGATAAAATAAATATTAAAAATAATAATTAATACTGCATAAGGACATTTCCACATATCCATAGTGATTATTAATAAAACATGCAGACTATTCCAAATAATTCCAGAATCCTCCATTTCATACAATTTTTTTAATTCATCAATGTTCTAATATGTTAAATAATTATAAATGAGTCATTCCTCACTGCATGTTGCTTTCTCAAGCATACAAGGATACACAGTGTACAATAAAAAGGAACACGATGTAACATCATTTTTGTATCTGTAGAGAAATTTAGAATACGCACTTATTCACAGAGGTAGAAAAGTTGTAAACAATTCCAACATTCCAGTTCCAGGACAAGAACTAACATTTGCTTGATATTATAAGACTAGAATGTATAAAATCTATTATAAAATACACAATAGTAAACCTGAAAAAACAAACCAAATAGCTTTTTATTTGACATAGAATTAGAAAATAATCAGAAAAGCCAAATGAGTCAGTGTAAGAAAAGTGTTCCTTAGGGTTACAATTTAACAGCACATTGTAGGGAGCAATATTTGACAGTAACTTCAGAAGAAAAAGACTAACGGATGGACTTCGCCAGACTCACACTGAGTAGTGGCTCTACTGATTAAACATGACTAAGGGTGGTGTAATCTGGCCCTTAGCTTGTCAGTAAAAAATATATACGACCTTTCAAGTTCAAAACAGAGCCTGCTGCACAAGAGTCACATTTGTGTAATCTATCCTCATCCTAGACCATAAACCTGTAAGGACCATGGAAAATCCTGGATTTCACTCCAGCTGCACAAAAAGGATGCAAATAGGGAAAAATACAGGTTGTGTTTAATTGCTCGGTTACTGGATATACTTATTGTCATGAGAACTACATATTAGCTGATCCTTTCACTCTGAAAAAAACTAAAAATTTATTCTGAGTCATATAGGATAGAGGCAAATGGCCCTCACAAGATTGTCCTTAAAACCAATTAGCCTCCTAATGGAAACAAAATCTGTTCTTTAGGAAAGAGCAAAAATGAAACTCTGGCTAGAATCTCTGAATAAATAGTGTTTGGTTCACTTGAGGAATTTCAAACTTCATTCAATTACTACCCATAGCAATATCGCATAACCATAAGGACAAAGTTTTTACCATTGTTTGGAAATCAAACAAAATTCAATATATTATTTAAAGAGGTACAAATCCAAGATATTTAAAATAAAATTAAATTAAAATATAATTGAAATAAAAAGAAAGCAGCAACAAAAATAGGGAAAATCCAAATACCCTGAAAGACATTTGGATTCTAGATTCAGAAAATGCTAGAAAGGCTTGTTAAGGAAGCAAAGACGCTCTATCAGAGGAAGAAAATAAGAGAAAGCAGGGGATAAATCACTTCATTCCTCAGCATAATGAATCAGAATTGGACACGCATCAACATGTTAATATTTTAATTTTTACCAAAAAAAATAATTCTAATAAGAATTGAATGCCACAGTGTTAACATCAATAGATTCCCTTGGTGTTGGGACCAAGAAGCTATATTACCTTCAAATAATAATACTACTGGAGCTGTGTCTGTCAATTCATAGTTAGATCAGTGGTAGATTAAATGGAATCTGGAGATAATAATAGTTTTGAATAGCTATTGAGGGTTGCAAGTAGAAAGGTCTATTCTTTCTACATTTAAGAACATTACCACCAGCTCAGAGAACATGATTCCTGGGAATAAATTTGCCAGTAAGTTTCACAATAAAATACTCTATGCAATAATAGGTCTATACTAAATATGACCACATGAAATATGGGCAGTTTATGATTAACCTAGCCAGCCAAAGGATAAGTGAAAGCCATCGATGGGGCCTTTGTCTCCTAGTTAAGAATGAGAATGGTTATTTGATGCCAGCACTAGAATGTGAAATGTATAGAAAAGATTTGGAATTGATGGCAAGTGGGAGTGGTGACCCAGTAAAATACAGCACCTTGATTTAGTCGAGGATTCAAAGTAATGCTAGGTAAAAGATATTAAAAATCTTAATTGCTTTTGGGAGAATATTGCTTTTAAAAAGTCAAGAAGTTATACCATACATTAAATATGCCTGTCATGAAATTCTTCCAAAGGGAGAAAGAAAGCCACAGGTAAAATTTTGGAGACTGACATTCTTGTAAAGTGTCTTTGAAGTCATATGTATCCTTCACTGGGGAGACAGTCTGCATGGACCACAATGAAGGCTTGATGTCACAACTGTTGTAGAGTGCTGTTTGCTAGCCAGATGGACTTTAATGAACAAACCCCCTAGAGCATCTTAGAAAGCCTTATGAATATGATGCCAGTTAGATGAAAGGCAAGTTTGAAAGCTGCTAATATTTATTATATTTGATTCAGTGTATCTTTTATCTGATAAGGAAATCAGTCAGCGAAAAGTGAGTTGTCGGACATAGAGATTTACTGATTGAATCCAGAACAAAAAGAAAGGAAAACCACACAAAAACAGTAAGCCGTTTTAAAGTGCATTTCTTTTGTGGAACAGTCTCCCCAGTTTTCTCTAGCCTTGGAGAACTTTGATTTTGATGATTGAGAGAAAAGAGTTAATTATCAACTGGGATTTCTCTAACATCCACCACCCTAAGGTCTATCCAGCAAGGCACTTAAACACAAGTTTAAGTGCCTGGCTGGACTAGGCTGTAGTGAAAATACTAATGATGCATATATTATACCTTATGATTTATAAGATCTACTTTACAGGACATAATACTTTCTATTCTGTTTAGTTTTATCTGATTTTGGTATGTTTGGTATACTTCTGGCACAAAGGGATTTGCAGAAAAAAGTTCTGGAGGATGTTTTGCATCTGCACATATAAAGTAATAGAAATACCTGTACAGGGCTTGCAAAATTTACTAGACCTCTCCTTGCCAGAGGCATACACCTATTAGCCATTTCAATGGTAGGTATGAAAGATCAGGGACTGAGAGGGTGACACCAATAAAGCCCATAGGTAGTGCCCTGGTGAGATGCCCAGTACTTTTTCCAGATTCTGGAAAGTGGAGGAGAGTTCTGAGATTCTTAACAGGGTGCTCTCTCTAGATTCTGCCTCTTTTGGCATCTAACTCGTATGTGCCATAGTTCAAGGCAAGTCCCCAGTCTATTGTCCAGCAAGGGCACTCACTGTCAGGCTTCTGGCTCCCCAAACGTTGCCTTTCTTGGGTGGACACCTGTGTCTCTCTCTCTCGACAGGCTGACCAGTTCCCTTCCTTCCCTATGTCATTCCCAGCAAAAAAGGCAGTCTGCCTAAGCAGACCTGCTTCACTTCTCTCGTCAGATATGGTATAACACGTAATTGCTACAGTCATAAGTTACCACACAGCTCCTTATAAGCAAGTCTATTTTATTCTTAAGGTAAAAGCAATACAGAGAAAACATTAACAAAATACAAGAATCTACATAAATGTTCATAATACGCTTATCAGAGATCACCCTAACAACAGCATGGGCTCAAGTAGGTGATTAATCCTTCAAACCTCATAAAGGGGTCTCTTCTGTGGTCACAGCCTCAGCTCAGAATAAGCCTACATGAAAATTTAGTGGACCATCCTCGATATAGTTCAGAGGTCTTTGAACTGGAGTTTCCAGAGCAAGTAATCATTTTCTCTGCCAGCAGCATAGCTTTAAAAGGCTGGCTTCATAGGTGAGAATTTGCATTTCCTTCTTCCTGAGTACTTCCTAGAAACTCACTTTCCATTCATTGTCCTAAACAGTTTCTGAAGTTTATAATGCTTCCTAGAGTTTCCAATCTTCATCCTAAAGAAGTTCCATTCAATCCCATATTAGCACATAAACATTTGCATTTTTTAAATATTCCAATAAAGTTTATCCAGGATACAGCAGGAAATTGCCATCTGCATGGAGTGGCAGACTTGGCATGGCGATTTGCCTGCCAGGTGTGATAGCTGTGAATCTCTCAAGACATCTAGACAGGCTTATGTGTAGTGCTGGGCAGAAACTGGTGGTCGTGGTACATGTAGATGCCAATAACATAGAGAAGGATAGGAGAGAAGTCCTGGAGGCCAAATTTAGGCTGCTAGATAAGAGATTGAAGTCTAGGACCTCCATGGTAGAATTCTCTGAAATGCTTCCAGTTCCACCTGCAGGTCCAGATAGACAGGCAGAACTGCAGGGTATCAATGTGTGGATGAGATGTTGGTGTAGGAAGGAGGGGTTTGGATTTATTAGGAACTGGGGAACCTTTTGGGAAAGGGAGAGTCTGCACAGGAAGGATGAGATCTTTTTAAACCAAAATGGAACTGGATTGCTGGCACATAAAATTTAAAAGGTCATAGAGCAGTTTTTAAACTAAGGGCTGGGGGAAAACTGGCAGGTGCGGAGGAGCACGTGGTTCAGACAGAGACATCCGTTAGGGGAGGATCTATTAATGGAGAGTCTCTATATCCTACTAAAGAGGAGAGGACGGAAGATGATAAAATACAGGTAGGATCTGATGAGAAAAAGTCAAATGAAAAAGGTCCCATTCAATTCATTCTTGACACCTTAAATGACTGTTTCTTGGAGCAGCCAGTCCTGGAACCCAAAACACAATTCTTGGTTTAGTTCTAAGTGGAGCATTGGATCTGGTCCAAGATGAGCCACTTGATAATAGTGACCATAACATAATAAAATTGAACATCCGGAGTGGGAGAGGGGGACCATAGCAGCCCACCACAGTAGCATTTAATTTCAGAAAGGGGAACTATACAAAAATGAGTGAGTTAGTTAAACAGAAATTAAAAGGCACAGTGCCAAAAGTGAAATCCCTGCAAGCTGAATGGAAACTTTTTAAAGACACCACAATAGAGGCTCAACTTAAACGTATACGTTAAATTAAAAAAAAAACACGGTTAGAGGACCAGAGAAGTGACACCATGGCTAAGCAACAAAGTAAAGGAAGCAGTTTGAGGCAAAAAGGCATCCTTTTAAAAAGAGGCAGTCAAAAAAGCTAACAGACTGTTGGAAAATCATTAGGAAAGTGATAGATAATAAGACAAAAAATATCATACTGCCTCTATATAAGTCCATGGTGCATCCATATCTTGAATACTGCATGCAGATCTTGTCACCCCATCTAAAAAAGAGATATATTGGAATTTGAAAAGATACAGAAAAGGGCAACAAAAATGATTAGGGGTATGAAACAGCTTCCTTATTAGGATAGATTAATAATATTGGAACTTTTCAGCTTGGAAAAGAGAGGACTAAGGGAGATATAATAGAGGTCTATAAAATCATGACTGGTGTGGAGACAATAAATAAGGAAGTGTTATTTACTCCTTCTCATAACACAAGAACTAGGGGTCACCAAAAGAAATTAATAGGCAGCAGGTTTAAAACAAACAAAAGGAAGAATTTCTTCATACAATGCAGAGTCAAACTGTGGAACTCCTTGCCAGAGAATATTGTGAAAGTCAACGCTATAACAACGTTAAAAAAAGAACTAGATAAGTTCATGGAGGATAGGTCCATCAGTGGCTATTAGCTAGGATGGGCAGAGATATGAAACCATGCTCAGAAGTTCCCCAGACTCTGTTTGCCAGATAGGGTGACCAAACATCAAATGTGAAAAATCGGGACACGGGGTGGGCAGTAATAGGAGCCTATATAAGAAAAAGACCCAAAAATCAGGACTGTCCCTATAAAATTGGGACATCTGGTCACCCTATTGCCAGATGCTGTGTATGGATGACAGGAGATGGATCACTTGATGATTATCTGTTCTGTTCATTCCCTCCGAAGCCCCTGGCATTGGTGACTGTCAGAAGACAGGATATTGGCTACATAGACCATTGATCTGACCTGGTATGGCCGTTCTTATGTACTAAAGCCTATGGAGATGATGCTTACTTATGTTTATATAGAAATGTCTTGAAATGTAGGAAGGTCCAAAAATCTATTTCCTAAAAATAGGCTTGACAAATCTTATTGAATTAAGTTTGAGTATTTTAGGAACCTGATGTATTAAAAATGCACATTTATGTACGATTGTAGTACTGTGAAGCAAAGTGAGACTGTCATAAACAGATAATTAAGGGTTAATGTCTCTTTTACCTGTAAAGGGTTAAGAAGCTCAGTAAACCTGGCTGACACCTGACCAGAGGACCAATAGGGGAACAAGATACTTTCAAATCTTGGTGGAGGGAAGTCTTTGTTTGTGCTTTTTGTTTTGGGTGTTGTTCGCTCTCAGGACTGAGAGGGACGGGACATCATTCCAGGCTTTCCAAATCTTTCTGAATCAGTCTTTGATGTTTCAAAATTGTAAGTAATAGCCAGGCAAGGTGGATTAGTCTTATGTTTGTTTTCTCAACTTGTGAATGTTTCTTTTTGCTGGAAGGATTTTTACCTCTGTTTGCTGTAACTTTGAATCTAAGGCTCTCTGGTCTATATGAATCTGAGTACCCTGTAAAGTATTTTCCATCCTGATTTTACAGAGATAATTTTTACCTTTTCTTTCTTTAATTAAAAGCTTTCTTTTTAAGAATCTGATTGATTTTCCTTGTTTTAAGATCCAAGGGGATTGGGTCTGAACTCACCAGGGATTGATGGGGGAAAGGAAGCGGGATGGTTGATTCCTCCTTGTTTTAAGATCCAAGGAGTTTAAATCTGTGTTCACCAGGGAATTAGTGAAGCCTCTCAAGGCAACCCAGGGAGGGGAAAGTCTGGAGGGGGGACAGGGAGTGTGCCAGACACTGAATTTCTTGCCGGTGGCAGTGTACTAGATCTAAGCTAGTAATTAAGCTTAGAAGTGTTCATGCAGGTCCCCACATTTGCACTCTAAAGTTCAAAGTAGGGAAAGACACCTTGACGGAGACAATTCAGAAGGAAGTTGGAGATAAATTAGGGCATAAACACAGATCATGTTGGAAACATATTTTGGTCCTAACTGGTTTTTACAAGTGTTTTAGATACAATTTTAATATTTTGATAGTTATTGGTATGGTATTTACAAGGATGCTAATTAATGTTTAATGTTAAATAGCCAATGAGAACATAGAAATATGTAATAATGCTAAAAAGGTGGATTTAATGTTAATTAATTAAGGGTATTATTATAATTGATTATAATAATTTAGATTAGGTGCTAAATTTAGATTAGGTGTTCCCATCCACCATCAAGGCACTGCTGAAGAATAGATTATACCAATTCTCCTCATTTAGGGACTGATCATCATGCATCATTTCACTTGGTGTATCAGTATAAATGCAGCCTATGCAGTCTATAGTTTGCTTAACTAACTATTTTAGATTAAGTAAAGTTTTTATTTTTTTTTCATTTATTATGTCTGTCACAGCCCTCCATTAAATTAAATGATCTATGACTGTCCTGGAGGATCAAATTTAGTTTGGTTTTATTCCTTTTTTTTAAAATTACTAATTGGGAACACAAATTTAAGGTTACAGTACCCTAATAATATGTGAATCCTTGCAGTCCCCTTGCAGCTGCTCACTGTTTCCCGTGCCTAAAACCTTTTGGCTGATTCAAAGATGTCTGCTATTCTACTCCTTAGGGACCAACAGAGTGGGTGGAGATGGACTTTGATGCTGTTATCCAGCCTTTTTTATGGTCCTTCTTCATTATGAATACTTCCTTGTCTCCCTCTACTACTCACAGCTTTGCTTAGAAGTTACAGAATGAAAATGACATCAGAAATTGAAGCTATGCATGTTACTGAAGCCTAAGATGAGATGCTGAGGTTCAGAATGATTATGAATTCTTGCGTGGATTGCAGATTCTTTGGTTTTCTAGTTAGCCGGCATATAAGAAAGTTACAGGTTTCTGACCAAAAATCCATCCTCAAAGTCTATGAGTGGAGTCTACAAATACATAAAATGTGGTCTCTCAAGTTCTTTTCAGTTCCTCGGCTTAAAATGTATGTCATATGTGAAAAAGTAATTGCAAGGTGCAGGTCAGTAGGAAAGTGCTGATAGCTCGCATCCCATCCATACCAGCAAACAACTGTGGGGAATCACTGGGAGCTGAGGACATCCAGAACTTCTCAGGATTAGGACCTTTGCTTCTAACATGTTTCCTAACACTTATGTAATTTCAGTGCTGAGCAACATAGGAACAGGAATTTACTATGTAGTTTGTAAACTATTTATCATGACTGGGGAACAATCTTCAAAAGAGGAAGAAAAGCAAAAAGTATACTATCAGTATGTAACTCAGCTCTGAAGAAATCATTCTGTTATAGATTATCTTCCATAACAGTGTGGTTTAATCCAACTACAGCCTTTTCTCCAGTATCCCATTCCATTCCCCATACCGCCCTGAGCCCCTCCAACCTGCCAAGTAAAAACCGTTCTTGTAAATTTTTAATGGTGGATGGTTTAAGAGTTCTCAGAGAAAGTTTCTGATTAAGTGGTAATTCAAGTAGCTAACATTAATGTAAGTTTGTCTCACATTAAAGTAAATTTCTACCAGTCCACAGATAAGTGGAAGAATAAGACTGACATAATACTCCAATAAATTGCATGAACAAATTATCTTCTAAGTTAACAAAGTGCAATAAACAATAATTCAGTTTGAAGAAGCAACATTATGATAACCATAGTCCTACAATATTACTTTGTATAATTCCATGAGAAGATTTCCTCTGAAGTTACCTGATAAACAGTCATTGTTTATTCACACTAAAGAACTATCCTTATTGAAATGCTGCTTCCAGGTGCATTTGAAGTTGTTCTAATTTATTTTCAAGAATCTCAGAAATCTAATCACGTTTTTCATACTTTTCATAGTTAAGAATCAATTCCACTGAACTGAAAAAGGTGAAATGTTATTAATTCAAGCCAACACCCAAAATTGTGCCAATATCTTTCAAAGAATTTATATTGTTTATTGCATTCAATGTATCCCATCTCCTCTCACTGTCTCATTGAATAAGTTCTTGCAAACTAGTAAGACGGTGATTTATTATTTAGTAAGCATTCTAAGCAGCCTTGATTCCTCAGCATTAATCACTCCACTCGTTATTAATACATATATCACCAACATTCACATTAGGCTTTATTATGGTAAAATTCAGGTCTCACAGTTTGAAGAGGGTCACTGAATAAGTACACATTTCTAGGAATTCATTATTCATCCAAAAGACTACACAATTTTTCATTGTAAAGAAAGACTATTACCATGTTTATAGGAGGATTTATAGTTTTTATTTGTTTTAATTTACCCAGTTTTAAAAACATTTAAATACTACTTAGAATGTGAGGACTCAGATAATTCCCTCTGGGTAAATTAAACTTTTAATTTAAGGAGTAAATAAACATTTTACATTAGAAAGACCTTAAAGTCTTAATCTATAAACTCCACTGAACACCACAGAAAAACCCCAGTCCTAATGAGCTCCAGGGAGGAGGACTCTTGCAATACCGGATCCATGGTGCACATTCAGAGCTCACTTAGCTTCCTGTTCTGCTTGCCAAATGGCATGAAAACTTCCAATAAAACAAGATATTTTGTTTAACTGGCTACCTATGTCCAGGTTTGTTTGGAGTTTTTTGGGTTGTTTTTTTCTTTTTTGAATGTTTCAGAGTAGCAGCCGTGTTAGTCTGTATCCACAAAAAGAACAGGAGTACTTGTAGCACCTTAGAGACTTACAAATTTATTTGAGTATAAGCTTTCATGGGCTACAGCCCACTTGATCAGATGCATAGAATGGAACATATAGTAAGAAAATATATATACACGAGAGAACATGAAAAGAGAAAACTCTAAGAGGCTAATTAATTAAGATGAGCTATTATCAGCAGAAGAAAAAAAACTTTTGTAGGACCCATTTTCCCATGTTAAGTATCCTCACACCTTCTTGTCAACTGTTTGGAATGGGCCATCTTGATTATCACCATAAAAGTTTTTTTAGTCTCCTGCTGATAATAGCTCATCTTAATTAATTAGCCTCTTAGAGCTGGTATGGCAACTTCCACTTTTTCATGTTCTCTGTGTATATATATCTTCTTACTATATGTTCCATTCTATGCATCTGATGAAGTGGGCTGTAGTCTCTAAGGTGCCACAAGTCCCCCTATTTTTTTTTTTTTGGAATGTGTGATAAATATGAACATTTCTGTAAGAAAATGATGGAACTCAGATTTTTCCTTGACATGCATGCACCCTTTCATCTCTTGTTACTAGCACGTTCATTATAAGCACCCATATTGACACATAACACTAGATAACCAAAATATAAAAAGATTTTGTTTTTGTTTGTTTGTTTGCTTAAAAGGTAATTCACCCATCATTTTGCTTGTTTTCCCGCTTGCTTCCCTATTAAGGATATTCAATAATTAATAAAATCTAATAAAATGGATGACTATGGATTCTTATACACAATCTATTATATACAATAACTCTAAAGCACTTTGGCACCCAAGTCTCACTGAAAGTCAGGATCCCAAAGCAAAGGTATTTAGGTGCCGAACTCCGATTAATTTCAATGGGAGTTAGGCAATACATTTAGAAGTCTAGTCTTAAGCACCTAAGTACATTTTAAGGACGGGACTTAATCTCCTAAATCACTTAAGTACTTTAAAATTTTTTATCCTATATCTGTCTAACGCAGGGGTGGGCAAATTTTTGGCCTGAGGGGCACATTGGGGAATAGAAATTGTATGATGGGCATGAATGTTCACAAAATTGGGGGGCGGATGTGGGAGGGGGTGAGGGCTCTGGTTGGGACTGCAGGCTCTGGAGTGGGGCTGGGGATGAGGATTTTAGGGTGTAGGAGGGTGCTCTGGGCTGGGATTGAGAGGTTTAGAGAGTGGGAAGGGGATCAGGGCTGGGACAGGAGGTATAGACCCCGAGAGGTACTTATCTCAAGTGGCTCCCAGAAGCAGTGGCATGTCCCTTCTCTGGTTCCTACCTGGAGGTGCATCTGGGTAGCTCTGCATGCTGCCCTGTCAGCAGACACTGCCCCTGCAGCTCCCATTGGAGCACCTGGGAGCCGGAGCAGGGCCATGCCACAGCTTCCAGGAGCTGCGTGGAACGGCCAGTACTCCAGCTGGAGTGCCGAAGCAGCCCCCAAGACAGCATCCCGGATGGAGTGCAAGAGCAGGGCCAAGTCACATGGTGCAGTCCCCAACCCAGCACCCCAGCCAGTGCGCCAGAGGGGGGCCATGCCACATGGTGCGGCTCCTGACCCAGCGCCCAGCCTGAGCGCCAGAGTAGGGCAAGCCCCATTCCTCGCTCCCCAGTGGGAGCTCGTGGACCAGCTGAAAATGGCTTGCGGGCTGGATGCGGCCCATGGGCAGTAGTTTGCTCATCCCAGGTCTAACGGTATGTCTACACTACAGTAAATGACCCGTGGCTGGCCCAGGTCAGCTGACTTGTGATGCATCACTATCAAATTGCAGTGTAGATGTTCAGGCTGGGGTTAACATCCAGCCTGAGACCCGTCTACACTACAACTATATAGCCCAGAGCCCCAGAGCATGAGCAAGTCAGCTGATCTGGACTCTGAGACTCAGTGCCATGTTTTTTTTTATCACAGTGTAGACACACCCTTCATAGCAGAAAGAGTCATAGGGCTAAATAATAAGTGTGAAAACTTGATTCGCAAATACTCTTGAATTACTTTGGGACTGAACAAAAATTGATTAAAGACATCTGATTTTCACTATGGTGACGACAGAGTAATTTGAAACTTTTCCTTCATAAAATGATTAGTTTTGTGAATTCTCTAGAATAACATTAAAGGATAAAAACAATATTTTAGATGGAAACAACTAGAAAAATGCAATGGCCACACATGACGGATTGATTGTCCTTTACTCCTTAATTCTGTCATAAGCCACCTTGTCATAAACAGGCAGTAAAGGGTTAAAAAGTTCACCTAGCCTAGCTGACACCTGACCAGAAGAACCATTGGATGGACAAGATGTTTCAAGAGGAAAGAGAGAAGTTTTTCCTTTGTTCTGTTCATTAAGTTGTGTGCGGGAGTGAAAAGATCAAGGAATCATGCAGGGCAGTGAGTATTAGAGAAGGAATAAATTAGCTTATGTTTATTTCCTTTTGTGACTTTATCTTTTTGCATTAGAGGGATAATCAAATTGGGTTATCTTTTATGTAACTAAGATTTTGCCCAGGGGAACATCCTCTGTGTTTTGAATCTGTTGTCTGTGAGAGTAGCTTGTATGCTAATCTCTCAGAGGTATTTCTTTTACACCTTTTCCTTAATTAAAAGTCTTATTTTTAAGAACCTGATTGATTTTTTCCTTGTTCTAAGATCCAAGAGGTTTGGATTGGTGTTCACCAGGAAATTGGTGGAAAAGTCTCTCAAGGTTATCCAGGGAAGGGTTACAGTACTTGGGAGGGAGAGATTTTGGGGGGGGAAGACAGAATTTCCCAAATAACTCATAAACAGCTGTTTTAAACGATTTAGGTGGTGGCAGCAACCAGATCTAAGCTGGTAATTAAGCTTAGGGGTTCTCATGCAGGTCCCCACATCTGTACCCTAAAGTTCAGAGTGGGGGTGAAACCTATGACACACCTCCACTCTCTCATGCCTTGCCACTTTTGAGAGCACTATCCTCCCTTTCATTCAAGCTCAGAAGTTGAGAGTTATTTTTGATTCCTTCCTCTCCCTCACGTCTCATGTCTAGGCTGTGTCCATATTTTGCCATTTGTTTCTCCATAACATATTTAAGATCTGACCATTCATTAATTTCATTCCCATTATTGAAAAGTAACTCTATAGATATGGCATTGTGGAGATACATTTATTTTCTCTCCATTTATTTTAAAAATTGTCTCAGGTTACGAGAAAACATTTTCTTAACTTCCATCTCTAGAAACTCAGCCTGGACTCAGAGAGTCTAACATTCCAATCCCCTCTCAACTTTCTCACCCCACTTTTCTCAGATATATCACCAGTAATAAGAGTTGTGTAGGGTAAACTACACCGTTATTGACATCTATGTGGTCTCATTGCCCTCAAACATCTTGCACAAATGTTTACTGAGTGCCAATCAGTTACAATTCTGTTGATGATATACGAGTAGTAGTAGTACCCACCTCACTATTTCCTCTCACCCTGCAAGGGTAACAGGAGTAAAAAGAAATAGAAACATACTTTTGTCACTATAGTAAACAGAATACACATTGGGCTAAATTAAAAGGTCTAAGGCCAAGGCTTCCTATATAATGAATGGGGAGAGAGAGAAATGCTAATAGAAATGAGTGTGTCCTAAGCCTCATCCCTCTCACAGAATTCAGCACCTAAGTCCATGCTGCATGGAGACACTTATCTGTGCTAGCAATCCATTGCTGGGGACCCCTCTGCTAGAATCATGTGTTTTAGACGCCTAAACTGTTTCTTGTGATAATTAATTAAGCTCCTGGTCCCGGCTAACTCCACGCAAACAGTTGGAGGTGGAGGGCTTAGCCTTGTGCTTAGATCAGTTATCCAAGATACAGGAAATCCCACTTCAATTCCCCCCTCTACCCGATAGGATTTGAATAGGGGTTGCCCAGCTTTCAGGTGAGTGCATTGGACTATAGGATATTCTTATGAGGGTTACCCTGTCTCACATGTTGAAAAATTAAATATTAATTGGGCCAGAGAAATACTGAGATTCACTTTATGATCCAGTGGTTAAGGTACTCATTTGAGCCCTGCCAGCAAGATAGGAGAAGGCATTCTAATCTTCTCCTATTGTGAGTCTTAGACAGGAGATATGGATCTGGACAGCTAGAGTAAGGCAGCAATGCACTTACCTTGCTGCAGAAACATAAGCACTGAAGAAACTATTATTGTGGAAATGTAGGCGGAGTGAATTTAGGCAGTTACAGAGTTAGGGGGCACCCATACAAGGGTTTTGTGGAGCCCAGGGTCACCGGTACTAAACACTGGGACAGAGGTACTAAAAGCTTGGGTTTACATACCTTAATCCCTTTGTGGGTGTGGGGCTAAGTGAATTTAAAGAATATAAGTAACTCAAGCTTTCTTTTGATCCTTTATCATGTAAATTAAACCATTTGAGACCTTTACAGCCAAATTCTGCTCTTAGTTACATGGGTATGAATTCAGAGTAATTTCAAAAATTAATAACAAATATTACTTGAAACAGGTAGTTCCACAAGCACAGTATCTTGTTTTTTATTCCTCTTATACAGGGGCAGGCAAACTTTTTGGCCTGAAGGCCACATCGGGTTTCTGAAATTGTATGGAGGGCTGGTTAGGGGAGGCTGTGCCTCCCCAAACAGCCAGGTATGGCCCGGTCCCCACCCCCATCTGATCCTTGCATCTCGCCCCCTGACAGCCCCACATGGGAATCCTGTCCCATCCAAGCCCCCCGTTCCCTGTCCCCTGATGGCCCCCACAGGACCTCTGCCCCATCCACCCCTCCTTGTCCCCTGACCACCCCCAGACCTCACCACCCGACTGCCCCACGCCGTCCCATCCAACTCCTCCTCTCATTCGCCCCCAGAGCCCCTGTCCCTGACTGCCCCCCTTCACCCCTCCAACTCCCCCCCATTCCTGACTGCCCCCCGGGACCTCTGTCTCCCTGTTCCCTGCACACTGACCTCCCCGACCTCTATTCACACCTCTTCCTCCGTCCACCACCCCGAACTCCCTTGCCCTCTGTCCAACCCCCACTCCCCGCCCGCTCCCTGCCCCCTTATCATGCTGCCTGGAGCACTGGTGGCTGGCAGCACAGCTCAGAAGACCAGGACAGGCAGCCATGCTGACTGGCTGGAGCCAGCCATGCCACCGCACAGCACAGAATACCAGGTCAGGCCGCGGCTCTGCAGCTGCAGTGCCCGGTAAGACCTCAGAGCCCCACCCTGCCGCCCAGAGCATTGCACCAGCGGCACAGTGAGCTGAGGTTGCAGGGGAGGGGGAACAACAGAGAAGGGGATAGGGACTAGCCTCCCGGGTCAGGAGCTTACGGGCCAGGCAGGAGGGTCATGCAGGCCACGTAGTTTGCCCACCTCTGCTTTTATATATGTTGAGTAATACTCAGTGTCTTCATCTCCTATTCAATTATGGGGGAAAAGGGCACTCCATATACCACATGAGATGCTCAGCATCTGGCCAGATCAGGGCCTTCAGTATTATCTGCCATGTTCATACACAAATAATTCCAAAAACTCAATCTATACTAGACACCTACGAACAAAAAATGCAAGGGAAGTTCAAAAGTGGAGCCCTGAGTTTTGATTGGAAACAAAGCATTCTCAGGATAAAAACTCTCTGACTAGAGTTAAGATGGAAGATGACACTGAAATGCTGAACAAGTACATTATAAGTGGGAGTACTTGTATTCACAAGGAGAAATAGTTTTACCTCCCTGTGCCAGCACAAGAGTAGTGCGATTTCACTACTCTAATCTAATGATGAGCAGAAGTAAATCTCTAGAGCAGTGGTACACCAGCTTATAATGGAGACCTATATGTATATTCTTCACAGGCCTATGTTATCTTGCAGTTGAGCACCTTACATTAGGAATATTTGTTTTTATTACAGAGGTCAGTCCACTTAATTAAACTGTATTGAGGGTAAAGAGACTGTCCCATTTAGCTAAACACCCTGATTCAATTCCTTCTACTGATGGGTTACAGGAATCCATTTTAAAACAGTGACAATCATTTAAAACACAGAAAATTATTTAATACAAACAAAAAAAATAAATTTCATATATATATGAACTAAGGAGAAAGATCACAAGAATGCTTTCTCATCAGTTTTACTATTGCACATTTGCACATAAACTGGCCACACAGAACTGGAACACACCATACTCAGCCATAAAAACATTTTTTGATTTTTTTTCACCCCACCAGGATTCAACAATTAAGTAGAGAGTTGAATTGTTGATTTTAAATGTAAGAAGGAACTATTGCCTTACGTAGAATTTTCAAGCTAAGGAAAATATCATTATATTTTATGCAGGTCCATTAACACTCGGAACTTCACCTGTAACTTTTGCACCAGCCTACTTCCCCACTTTCACACCTCATCATTTTAAGTAACCTGACCATTTCTGCTAAATAATGAGACTGAAAATAAATCTTCCTTGTTTCCAGCATCCCAGCTGAAGCAGCAGTATGATATATAAGGTTGCCCAGATTTGAGAAATGCCCTTTTTGAAAACAAACATCCCAATTAACCATGCCCTGATGAAATGGCTTATACTGTAATAGCTTATATGTCATGAAATATTTAATATACAAGAAAATGTATAACCCACAATGAAAATGTTGAAACAAATTGATCAGACTGCATGCATTTTATTTCTTAAACTAACTGCCTTTCATCTGTTTACACATCTGTCTCTGCAAATCTTAGCAGCCGGTCAAAAGGAACACCTGTCAATCTGTTTCTAAGAATGTTCAGAGCAGAACGGGAACTTGGGCAAACCTATATTGATTCAAGCACACTGAAGAATTTGTCAGATGTGTAGATTAGCAAGGAAATAGCCTCTTGGGCTTAGAGAATGCCAAGGACTCATTCTTAAAGAAGAAGAAGAAAATTTCCAGGAGAGTTCTGTGTTGCAAGTCAATCGGTTCTAGTTCTGCTTATGCTCCAGTCAACACAAGAACCTTAATCTGATGCTAGACTAAGAAAAAAGTCCTTGTTATTTTAGAAATATTTATTTCAACTAGTCATATGCTTTTTGCCTAAAATACCCTAGTAAAATTTAATAAATAAACTGACATTTTAGAAATGCAAATAAAAATTACATTACTTTTCTCAAGTCTTTTGGTGTGGCCTGGATGTACTCATATCACCAACAACAGTTGGCAGAATGTGCAGATTCATCTTTTAATTTCTATAGGATTAAAATATAGAAGTCCAAACTGTTGTTTTGCTGGGAAATAGCCAGCAATCTCAGTCCTGGAGAAGTTGGATTTTCATTCACCCCTGTGAGAGTTAGTCCCTACAGACTGCCCATCTGGATGACTGAGGCCAATACTAATGTCCATTCTAGTTTCAGTCACTTTAAAGGAGGCTCCTGATAGGAGTAAAGCTTTGCTAATGCAGCACCACAAGTGGAAAGTGAGAATAGGGCTGTAAGTGGAAAATAGCTAATTAAAAGGACAATGCATTAGTGAAAAGAAAGGATGTGTACTTTGCAAGAGGAATGCAATCTTCTGTGTATTTTATTTTCTTCTGTCTTGTCACAGTCCTCCAATAGTTTAAATGTTCCTTCTTCTTTGGCAGTGAAGGCTGTTTTTCATTTGTTCATTTTTTTTTTAACATTAGCATAGAAAGGAAAGTGAAGCACCTTTACAGCTAGCAAGTTATCTACAGGTGATGTGAATTTGGGCTATTACACACACACACACACACACACACACACACACACACACACACACACACACACACACACACACACACACACACACACACGACAAACTTAGAATGGACCCGGTTTATGAGGAATTTAATTAAGTTGTTTGTTAAGATGTACATTACTTTGCACCAGTGTGCATTGAATTTCACCTGCCACTGTATTGTCCAGTCAGTTTTCTTAGGGTTATACTGAGCCTTTACACATAGATGAGCTATGCTGGGAGGAGGTCTGTGAAGGAATGAAACTCAGAGTGTCACAGTTCCTCCCCTGCTCTTGACAGGGGTAGAGCAGTTTGCTATAGTCCTTTACCAGGTGTAACATACTCCCCTTGCTCTGGCTGAGATCCACTGACCAGCGAGTTAGGGTACTGAAAACTCCTCGTTGTCTCCTCCCACTACCTTCCCCCTCCTCTTGAGCCCAAGATACTGGGAAGCTGAACAAAATGGAAACAGAAGGGGCCCCTACATGTTCAGGTTGAAGCCAGCCACTATCTAGCCCATAAGTTCCTCTCCGTCTTCTCGAGTCAACAAATCTAAGCACTTATGTCTCATCTCCAAATTTTGCCACCTTTCTTGTCCCCCAACAGTAACGAATACATCGGAGACCACCAGACCTGACACACGACCTTAGGGATGCATTAACCAACTCTCATGAGAATTGATGTTTTATTCCCACTCTTTGTTCTCTTTCTTAGCCAGTTTCTAATTGACAGATCTTTGCCTTTCAACTCATGTCTATGTAATTTCCTTACCAGCTTCTTGTGAAGGACTTTATTATAGTCATTATAAAGCCCAAATACAGAAGGGAAAATATGATAGTCTATCATCTGTCTTATTTAACATTCTTTTATGGATTCTGACAAATAATCCTAATATACTGGAGAAAAATTGTAGGCGAAGCTGAGGAGAAAAATTTCTACAGGACACAAGTTGGTCTGGCATGTACTGCAAAGAAGAAATTAGTGTTGGATGAGCCATCTGTAGCAGTTCAAAAAATTGGGAGACATAAAGATCAGGCTTTTCTAAGAGAGACACTGCAAGGTAGCTGCCAAGTGGAGAACAAAACAGAAAGGACACATCACACTTTGCACTGATGATGGATGACAGGGAAGGTTCTAAAAACAATGCGATGTACCTACAGGCCATATTTTGAAAACCACTGCTGTAAATATTACACAGCTGTTCCAAGAGGTATAAGTCATTAGAATCAAGCCTGGTCAGAGAAACTTTAGGGATATATCACCAGTTTAAATTTTAAATAGGTCCCAATTCAAAACACATTTTAAAACAAACAATAAAAAGAATTGTCCATAGTGTGGATTCATTTTAGTGTTTGAAAAAAATATATTTTCTTTGAGATCATGTGTCTAGCTGCTAGTGCAATAGAAAGATAATCTGTGATCCAAGGTATAGAGCACGGGTTCATAGAAAGGGTCCCTTGAAGGCAGTGTAGCAATGGGTGCTGGAATTCTTCGATCACTGGTATTTGGAGCACCATTTTCTAGTATAAGTAAAATATATAAACAACTGAACAGAAAGATATCAGACTTATTCTTTTTGTATTGTGTTCTCTATCTTTTTCCTTAGAAAATGATGTGGCTAATGTGAGCACTACAATGACTGAGCACTCAATTGCTACATGCCTCAAAAAACATGATATGCACACTACGAACCAGCACCCTTATTTCAGCCATCACACTATAGCACACGAAGAAAAGAGGATCAGATTGATTGCTTCGATATGAATATAATGTCCAGTGTGTCCATTATGTCCAGTCTAAGAATGCCTCAATCATTTATTCATTTAATTGAATCTCTTGGCATAATACAAAACAGGCTGTATGTGCAATGTGTGCAGGTTATCTGCCAAGTAACAGAAATTGCACAGATATTTCTTTATGATGTATACTGTATTTTGGATATTGTCTTCCATGAATCCTTTGTCTCTTGAACTGCATAGAAAGTATTTAATAAAGGCAATTTCTAAGCATCTGAAAAGAAATGCTGCAGCACAGACTATTGCTTTTATTAATAGATCAATAGTCTGAGGAGGCTGCAATGATGAGTTGCTAAAAATGCTTAAAAGACACGCTCAAATATCAGCAATGCAGAATGGGTTAAACAAATGACACTGTAATGGAGGAGGAAGCATTCACTGGGAGAAGTATATAGTGATATGACAAAAGTTCTTACATCAAATACATGCCATGTGGACTTCTATTATAACATCCATTGTGTAAGTCCTAAATTAGAGAGTAATATAAAATGGTTTACTGCTGGCTGAGCATTAGATATATTCTAAAACTACCTTATTTATGGAAAAATGAATTTAGTCTTTATAAATGGTGCCTGATGGACAGCACTTGAAACTGAAGTTTTTTGTCCACTGAACAACTACTGTACAAACATCAGCAATGCAAATTTTACCATGCTGTCCCTACCAATGTGCCAATTCAACATGGACTTAATAGGCTCATTTCCATGATAAAATATTAGTCATTCTCCATGCTCATTTAGGGCCAGATTCTACCAAACTTATTAAGGATGAGAAGTACTGTACCTTAATCCGCCAGTGTGAAATTAATGGGGCTACTCAAAGAGCAATGGATTACTTGACTTGAATAAAGATGGAAGAAATCTGGTTCTTGTTTCTTGATTTCTCTTCAGAGAAAGATTCCAACAGTAGCAATGATATTTGGACTATGCATATGTATCCACTAAGATTTGTTACTACTCTTGTCAATTACAAGAAAACTAAATATTTCTTTTGAGTTAATTCTTAATTTTGCTTAGTATAATAAAATAGATTGATGTGACAAAAGTTCCATTTTGATACGTGATATATATTGGTCTTTCAATTACCTGTGATCTTACACATTCATTTGGAATCCTCCTTTGTTTGCCACCTAAGTTTGTTTGTCGTGGATCTGACAAGTGGAGTTTAGCCAGGAATAAAGGTGTATTAGCATACTATGTAAGATCTGGGGGTGGCATCATATGCTTATCAGAGGCAGGAGCTGACATATCAATAGTGACTGAGAAATGATAGGTACATGGGCAATTTAGGGATATGTCGGGAAGGGCCTAAAAAGTGAAGACAAGCCTCTTAGGTTTGATCCAATAGAGAAAGGCAGACAGTGGAAGGATCCAAAGAGAGGGGTAGCATTGTCAAAGTGATGGGCTAGTAAAATGATCTTTGCAGCAGCACTCTGAGTGGATATGAGTAGGGCAAGATTGTATTTGTCAAGGAGAAGAGAGAAGGATGTTGCTGTAATCAAGACGAGATTATGAGAATTTGAATAGGAGTTTTAGCTCTCTGAGTGGAAAAGATCTGTCTTAAAGCTCTCCCTTGTGCACCTCTACTAGGGGAGGGGAAATTTGGGCCATTGTTCACTCCTGATTCACTAGGGATCAAGGCAGTGACCATATACATGCATTTAGGCCTGATACAAAATCCATTAAAATTAATGAGAGGTTCTCCATTGAATTCAATGCACACTAGATCAGGCCTGGTACCATTACCAACTGATAGACATTAATCTTGCACTGCAATACTCATTACCAGTGAAAGTCACACATTCCATTCAGAATTATTCTGCAAACCATTTTTCTCCCATCTTTGAATTGAAGTCTGAAATATGGATGGCTACAAAACACACCTTCTGACAGTAATATTTTAAATAACCAAGTTGAATCAGGTAATGCAGTTATTTGGTTTTGTTTATGTTTCACAATTTTGTTTCCCTTCTTTTAGCAGATTTGTATATCCTCTGTACCTTAACATAATGCAATATGAACTCACACAGGAAAATGGCAACAGACAAAAAACACGCTATCACCTGTGGGTGAACACTTTTCCCAAAGTGATCATTCTATATCTGACTTATCAGACCTTGTCCTCAAGGGAAACCTGCACAACACTTTCAAAAGATGAGCCTGAGAGCTTAAATTCATAATTCTGCTAGACACTAAAAATCACAGCCTGAACAGAGGCACTGGATTTATAGTTTATTACAACAAACTGTAACTCAGTAACCCTCCCCACCTTTGTCCTATGAAGGCAGAGGTGTTAATGAGCTACTCTACCTTGAATGGTCCCTTAGAATATGTGCTATGTACTTACCCTAAACAATCCGTTCCATCTTTCATTTAGTTGCAATGCTGGAAGTACCTTTTCCAGATCTGAAGAAGAGATCTGTGTGGCTCGAAAGCTTGTCTCTCTCACCAACGGAAGTTGGTAAATAAAAGATATTACCTCACCCACTTTGTTTCTTTAATATAGTTATGGCAGACAAGGAGAGGAAGTAAGATTTTTAAAAAACACCCGATTTCTTCAATCTGACAAAATACTGTGCTAAAGGTAACTCTGAACCATGATTAACAATGATGTACAGGTTTCAGAGTAGCAGCTGTGTTAGTCTGTATCCGCAAAAAGAACAGGAGTACTTGTGGCACCTTAGAGACTAACAAATTCCTCAACTTTGAAAGCATGATATATTGAAAACTATGTTGTATATCATGGATGTGTATAATAAGAATGTACATGCAGGGAACAAGCAGAGAAAGAGGCAGACCAAAACCCAATATGTCTTCAGCATATACTACCTGCTGTGAATGTTTTGGGGGATTTTAAACACAAAAAGGTCACCAGGGCTTAGTGGAATGTCTGACTTTATGAATAATAGCAAATGTTCTTGAACAGATCATGAATGTTCTGATACGTTTTTACCATTTCATCAGAGAAGTCCATGCCCTAGGGTCACTGCCAAATATTTGCATTTTTGCTCCAAGACTGTTGATGAATATGAATTAGTCCTTTTTCTCACTGAGTACAAATGGGTATGAATTCATATTGAACTACAGCAGAAAAATGAATGATAAGTGTTCATATTAAACTTGAATGGAAATTAAAGAATACAGCAGATTCAAATGGAAAATAAGCTCTTGGGCTAATAGCAGCAGAGAAATCTTTGCCTGATAGTAAATTATCTATTTACATTAGCAGTGCTTTATTTTTAAATGTAAATGAGCCACTTGAAGGAAGCATAAGTGTACATTTTAATAGTTATTTTAATCATGAGCATTGAGAGATAAATAAATAAGGTACAAAGACAATAACATGACCGCTATAGCTGTCAGACTTACAAACTCAGCAATGAATTATTCTGGCCTAGGTTTGTCATCATCAAGTTTAGGAAAAATCATTGAGAAGTCATAGTAAAGGGAGGAAGAAGGAAAAAAACCTCACAACAGATGCTAGTCCCATCACAAAATTACACTTCTAGAAGGCACTCAGATACCACAGTGATGGGAGCCAAATAATAATCTGTATAGAATAAGATGGTAGTCATATCACAACTAAGTAATGAAAATTCAACAAAAGTAATATCTGGGGCAGGGGGTTTCTTAATAACCTACCAAACTTCTGAATATATTTTAGATTTAACTTAGCTTCACATTTTACCCAATGCTCTACCTAGGTGTATGTCTACATTTGAGCTAAGGGGGTGTCTCCCAGCTCGAGGAGACATACACACACTAGCTCTAATCAAGGTAGCACACTAAAAGCAGAATGTAGCTGCAGCAGTTTGAGTGGCAGTATGGGCTAGCTGCTCCAAAAAACTGCCTAGGGTCTCTGATGGGCACAGGACCGGCTCTAGGCACCAGCGTTCCAAGCATGTGTTTGGGGCAGCCCTTTCAAAGGGGTGCACTCTGCTCCCCCACCGTTTTTTTTTTTTTGCTTGGGGCGGCAAAAAGTCGGGAGCTGACCCTGACCAGAGCCCTGCCGCTGGAGAGCCAGAGCATAGTCCCCTGGAGCCGAGCCTGGGCTGCAGTGGCGAGAGGGGCTCCCGGAGTGTGTGAGGAGCTGGGGAGGGAGGGAAGCTGGGCCCAGGATGCAGGGAGGGAGGAGGGGTCCTGCTGCCGCCACCACTGCTGCTCTGAGTCTCCCCAGGGTGGCGCGGCATTTCCCTGCCCGAGTGGGCTGTGCAGGATGCCACTGAGCTGGGCAGGGGGCGCGGATCCCGGCTCGTGTGCTGATGGGGCTAGTGGCTGGGCAGCCCGAGCTGCCAAGGAGCCGTCACCGCCCCCTCCTGCCCCCGGACCCAGCCTGCTGTGCACCTCCCCCGCCTCAGCTCCACGCTGCTTGCCCCAGGCCCCCATAGTGCAAGGGGCGGGGAGAGGAAAAGCCCGGTTCCGAGTGGGGCAGCAGGGGATACTGCCATGCCGGGGGGACACCCACGGCTCAGGCACCTGAGGGTCAGTGTCTGTCCTCTCAGCTCTGCCTGCACGGGGCTGGGGAAGCAGCTGTCAGCACCTGCCCCTCTCAGCCCTTGCACCCCCCATCCCACTCGCAGCCTCTTCACTTGTACCTCCCCCCATCGCTCCTTCACCGCACCCCTTCCCCTTGTACTCTCCTTTCACCCGCATCTCTCCCCTTGTACCCTCCCAGCTGTCTCCTCCCGCACTTCCCCTTCCCTAGCACCTCTTCTCCCGCAACCCTCCTGATACCCCCTCCCCTTCTCCACCCTCCTCTGCAAGTACATCATACCGTCTTCTCTACCAGTGTAGAACCCCCAAGCACCTCCATACCCGTTCCTCCGCCTGAACCCTCTTTACTAGATCCCCATCCCTTTCCGGGTGCAAGGTTTGAGGGTCAGTCCCTATGCCTTCCATGTGCATTTGGAACACTAAAGATGGGGTTGCGGGGGACTGGGAGGGAGCGAGATTTATACTAAAGAGAAATAAAAATAGGAGAAATGGTTTGAGTCCCCACTGCAAGTGTAAATGGCGATTGCTGTGGTGAATGAGGAGGTCACGTTTGTGGGGGGAGAGCCCAGAGCTGGGGTAGTAGGGGACACAGGTTGGGGAGGGCACAGGTGGGGAGGGGAAAGCCCAGGGCTGGGATGGGGGGCAGCCAATTTTTTTTTTTGCTTGGGGCGGCAAAAAAACCTAGAGCCAGCCCTGGCTGTGGCTATATTCTATTTTTAGCCTGCTAGCTTGATGAGAGCTAGTGTGAGTATGTCTCCTCCAGCTGAGAATTACACTTCCAACTCCAAGTTTAGACATACGTTATGTCCTAGTGGTTTCTTATTTTGCCTCCAAAACTTTTTAAAAACCGGTCTGTAGAAATGGTATTAGCTTACTCCCAGATCTTCTTTTTGTTTGTCCCCTCTTGGCACTGCACAGATAGCAGTTATGCAACATGAGATGGATTCTCACAGTATGAATCTTCCACACTGTTGTTCATTGATTTCAAATTCCATGGCCAAATCCTGCATCAGATTCTGGCAAGCCCCTACATGGGTGCAGAAATGAATAGAAAGTGCAAGGAGAGTTCCTCCTGCTTGCACTCCTGCACAGGAGCTGATTAGAATCATGATAGGGAACATATCCTCTATTTTTTCTACATCTTCAGGCACTAAATACCTAAAGGGAAGGGACCTTCGCATTCTACCCTAGCTTGGCAATGAGTCAAAAATATAATGTAACCTTTTCAAGAGTGATGCAGCAAGCATCTATGTGCAGTGTCTGAGACTCCCTAGGAGAAATTTCATTGAGTCAGCGAGAATTCTTCCGAGAACTCCAGGTGCTGCATGACCTTGTGCATCCCTTCCAGCACTGCCAACAGTACACAGTGCACGACCTAGCCCTTACATGTGTGAGCCACACTGAAGACTATGAATAGGATTGCACAGGTGTAGTAACTGAAGGCAGATTGGGTTGCACAGAGATAAACTAAGGCAAAGTTTATCACTGCAATTGGAAATTAAGGTAACAGAACTGTTAACTGGTTGAACTTTTTTTAGGGAAATGTAGTATTATTTATTTTTCACTACTAAGTGCACTAATTTACCTTTATGCTTTATCAGTTAAGGTGGTGCTAGCTTTCAGTGATGCTCGTTGAAGTCAGCACAATTGCTATCCTATACATCTTTCCAATGAATATAGCACTTTTTCATACGGATCTGTTTCTTTGTGGGAAAAAATACCATCAGCTAATGTTTACCATTTTAATTAAGTTAATTTTCTACAACTAATACTTCGCCTATTAATTTGAAGTTCACAATAGGTTATGAAAATGTCTTTGTTATGTACCTTCAGCTGAAAACAAGAAATGTATATTGATATGGAAAAGGGACAATTAAGAAAAGTAACCATTTTTTGAGCTACCAGTTTGGAATTCTCATCACTCACTGATCTTCAAGCTAACCAACTCTTCTTAAGGTACTGCTATAAAAGCGTAAAATTCTGTCCTCTGGTGCACATGTGCTGATTCCTGTTCAAATCACTGAAAACACCGGTTTCAAGATAGCATTTGGCACAGGATGTCTAGTGCTTATTGCAACTATATTGCAAGAAAAAGCACTCTGATCAGTAGTCAGTAATATTTACATGAAAAACTAGTTTTTTGGATCATATTCTCCCACTTCAGGCTACAAGTAATTCCCATATTAGCCAATGAAAGCCAGTCACATACTTCCGTAGAAGAATTGGGCCCTTTATTAGGACAAGTTTACAGACATTCATAACCTGCTAGTTATATCAGTTGTACCAGCTGCATCTGCTATAGTGAAGATTGCAGAAGGTTTCATTCTAATACCCTCTTTTCACATGCTGAAACTGTATAGAAAGTCAGCTTTTAGGGCTGAACTTTTCCATGTTTGTTCCTTTCTGAAGACAAAATATTCTGGAAAGACTGACAAAACCTCCTCACCTATTACAGGAGTTAGAAGAACAATGCTTTTTCTCCACTAGGAAAAAGAAATGCCTCACTACAATTTGTATAATGATAAATCAAAAAGAGCTGAACTTTGTACATTCACATTTAGACAGGCCATAATGAATTACGGAGAATAGAAAATATGGCTTTATATTTAAGTCATTTTGAGTTTGAAAATGCAGGATGCAACATGGGCGAAAGAAATATTTAACTGCTCACTTAAAGACTGATGTACTGCACAGGTGGTTAACTATACAGCTATTTGGTTACAGGAATTTACAAGCTCAACCTCTACAGCATGTGTAACTTCTGGATGCATAACAACGTCAGAGCAAGAGATGGATCTTGCAAAGTCAGCAAGTCACTTATCTCTTGACTCAGGGGCTTTACAGGAACATTTTGGCTCATTAGCGCCATAGCACATGACTTTAAAAAGCTCTGTAGGTGAGGCCAGCAGAACTGTAAACTGAAAAAGCTAAATAACTTGATCTTTCTTTTCTTTCCCTTAAAAAGTAAAGGAAATAAAATGAAAAAGCATCAGCCACACCATACATATCTAATATTTTTAATACCTCTTTTCTTGTTAAAGTTTAACTTTGACTTACTGGGCAAAATCCTCAGCTAAAGATAATCCTCACTGGGCAAAATCTTCAGCTAAAATCCTCCTCTAACCCCATTGATTTAAATGGGCCTACATTGATTTACATCAGCTAAAGATGTGGATTACGATTTGTTATTTTATTAACATATATAATAAAATATCTAGCCTTCAGAGACGCACAGAGGGAGTTTCCCTGACTTTGAATGCTTGACATCAAAACCCTAATGCTCTGTTGATGATTGTTCATAGCAAAATAAAAGCAGCTTTCTTTTGAATAAGCACATAATGAAATTTCAAAAGTGGATGAATTGTTCATGAACATTATGCGCAAATTTCATTTGAGATTAAAGATATTTGTGCTATTTTTATAAACTTTTAACTCCTATTCTTTTAAATATACATTTTAGGATAATTATAATAGAACATCCATTCCCATTAATGAAATGTGAGGATGCAGCCAGATAAAAGTATTTCCTCTGAGTACATTCAGGAAATGAATTTATCCCATGCAATCAGCTTCATTTATGCATTCGGTTGAGCTAAACAAATATTATACCGAATTCGGTTTTCCCACTGTGAATATGTTAAATAAACTTTGATGAATGTATATGGACATACAAGTGCTTTTATTGTTAACCAAATTTTCTAAAGTCAAATTCATCTTTGAAGGAGTTAAGTCAATTATTGCCCTTGTAGTAGCTTTGTTACATACAAGGCAGTTGAAATAAACAGGACTCTTTCATTGAATAAGCCTCAATTTCCAGAGTTACCAGCTGGCAACATAACTAGTCCTAAGGGCAGTACTGTGATGATGTTACTGGTACTGACGCATCCATTCAGTACATGTGCCATATCACTTGAATTTATCTACAATGACTGCAAAATCTGGATGCTGCTATTTTTTCAGTATTGATTCTGTCACCACATAGACTATTTTTAAAGTCGTTGGCAGTCTTTCTCTTTCAAAAAGAAAAAATAATTTGAATTTGTCTTTTTTAAGATACCTTTAAGCAATGGACTAACTATTAAACTGATCAACAATTACATTCACCATTTTTATCTGTAGTTTGCTTTCAGGCAAAAACAGATAAAGAAAACAAAAAACAGAAAGGGCTGAGCTCCTCAAATATCTGCTGCCAGAATACTGGAGCCAGATTCTGGCACATGCCAGAGTCCATTTGCTGCAGGTGTAAATTGTCTGAGGATTTCCTCTTCATGAAGGGATCTCAGCTGGCATATTGTTATACCTCCCCTCTGACCTCCTCTAGGCATGGAGGCAGGAGGACATTGGACCAAAGAGGGGTGTTTAGTGGCAACACTGAAATATACTGGACTTAGGTGATTTTGGGGGGATAGCTCAGTGGTTTGAGCCTTGGCCTGCTAAACTCAAGATTGTGAGTTCAATCCTTGAGGGGGCCATTTAGGGAACTGAGACAAAAATCTGTCTGGGGATTGGTCCTGCTTTGAGCAGGGGGTTGGATGAGATGACTTCCTGAGGTCCCTTCCAACTCTGATATTCTATGATTCTTGGAAGTGTAATAGACCCCAAAGGTTGGTTCAAGTTGGAACCTGCCCTCAGGCTGCTCTAACTTATACAGGAGGCTGCTTTAGCTCTTGGCCATTTTCTAGGCTCATTGGGGTAGCTAAGTGGTTTAGGTATCATGTGATCTTACTGTTAGGTCTTCCTGTGAATCTTCCTTGTATTTAATACAAATCCATTTGGTTCATATGAAAAAGTTTCTTTAAGAAAGAAAAACCTAGTGTCAAAGTATTAGCAAGTAATGTCAGATCATTGACTTAAAGCCCACTTCATCTTAGTTTATAAATTATGTATATCTTGCAAGCATCTCAACTGTACTGTCTGCAAAATAATAAGAAACAGAAATCATTAATGAAGTGTCTGTGCCAACTTCATAACTTAGAATCTTCAACTTTGATCGCTTCTTAATTTTCTTCTCAGTTCTGAATATCAGATCAAGCAACTTAAATGAAAGTAATTTAGCTACTGTATGTTTTTCTCTTTCTAAATGGCAGCAGGTCTATGTTTTATTAAAAATGCATTTACTCGTGTTTATTAGTGATAAGGCTGAAATAAATTACATTGCTATTTTAATGTACCTCTGAGCCACTAATCTGTCTTGATTGCCTTCTGATGAATTCTTTACAGTATAATGTTATAAATATTTCTTATAAACATTAATATGCCACTTTTTCATAATGAATAAATGCATTGTTGAATAGATTAATATGTTTTGAAATCTCTTTCCTCTCAAATATGACCAATTGCTAAATCATAGACCAAAGGTACTAAATCTTGGGTATGTTATACATCTGAGGTCATCCTATCCTTATTTTTCCAGACAAAGAATGATACCATTAAGAAACAGAAAGTAATATTTGCTTTTAACTTATTTCAAGTATCATCATGTAAAAATACATACAAATTAAATATACATATGGACAAAATTCTCTTTTTATTTATTCAATTGCAGGTCCCACTGACATGAAGAGAACTGAGGACACAATGTAGTCCCCACAATATAGGATTTTAAAACAATCTTTTAATGTCAAAGTAACATGACGGGAACCAACAACTATAACATCATTAATAGTGTAATGCAAATAATGATCATCAAGAAAAAAAGGGAGGAACAAACAATAAATTAAATTAAATTAAATGCAGACAATCCCACAATCAAAACAATGATTGATTTATAAGAATGGTAAATATACTAAAACATAATGAAAATTAGTAGAAGTTAGTCCCACACGTTTCCAGCAGTTTCCAGTAATTTAACGGTAACAAAAATGGCAAGAATTTTATAATTATCCCCAAAACAAGCATACAAAATTTAGAATTTCAGAACGAATGCTAATCTAAGATATAGAAATGCAGTGTTAGGGCACTCATACAACCTTGCCTCTCTGTCCTGTAATGATGTGATGCAATAGCTATTATGATTTAGTGATTAAGGCATTTTAGGATTTGTCATCCCAGATTGCATTTATTTTTGAAGACATTTGTTTTCATACTTCTTCTAATAGTGTCACTACAAGATAAATGTAACTCTGTCTATGAAACCCTGAAGGCACACTAAACAGTGGGGGGAGGCAAGGAATGGGGCGGGGAGAAGGCAGGGGATAAGAAGAGTGAGATCAGTGCTGTTTTAATGGTATAGGCTTGAGATGCTTGGGAAAGGAGTTATGTGAGAGGGTCAGGATGAGTGAATAGAAATCGATTGAGATGAGAGGAAAGAGGGTTATGTGCTGAAGGTTCCTGTGCTGGAGAGACTGGGTCTGTTCATGGGTCTGTGTTGGACAGCCCAATTTATCTGGACAAAGCATCAGTGCTTGAAAGCTTACCGTACCACTGAAAGAGCAAAGCTGGCGAGCTGAGGCAGGAGCACAAGGGGAAGCCCTTAAAATGCACAGAGACATCAACATTCTGGGATTGGTCTTCTACCCTCCAGACCCTTTGCACAGCACTAATCTTCATAACCTGGTCCCTTCTATGGACCTAGCTTTCCACACATCTATAGTCTTCTCTCCTCGACTCCTATCACATTACCACTTCATCTTCTTACCCTCTGCTCACATCCCCCACCATCATATGGAGATATACCTATCTTATAGAACTGGAAGGGACCTTGAAAAGTCATCCAATCCCTGAGAGATTTTTGCCCCAGATCCCTAAATGGCCCCTCAAGGAGTAAACTCACAACCCTGGTTTTAGCAGGCCAACACTCAAACCACTGAGTTATCTGTCCCACCCCAACTTTCCTGACACCAGAAAGCAGCAAAATGGGGAAACAAGGAAAGTGGCTATGTGTGAGGAGGGCATACAAGTTAGTGGGGATGTGAGAATGTCAAAGGAGACTAATCTTCTATGATTCTAATAATTGGCTGAGTTACATTTGATGTTACAGTGGTGCTAGTGAAGAATGACTTGGGCTGTTAACCTGGGCCTTTCTATATTCTGTAGAATAATAACTGTCACATACAACAATTGTTAACAATTTAGGCTAATAATTTCTTCATTGGTTGCCTATACATGATATTTCAATTAGTTTTAACCATACACAATGTTTGAAGAGTCTGTTTTATTCCATTATTAAGATCTTTTAGGGGGAGGAGGATGGCTCCAACTCCAGTGCTCAATTTCCAAATGTCTCAATTTAAAATTAATTTTAGATTGGAAACCAATCAGCTGCTTTACTTCATATTCTCAGACAATGCATTCAGTGTTCAAAGAGCAAATGCGGCAACTGGAGAGGACAATGGTACCCTTAATGGTACCAAGACAAGTTACAAAGAAAATAAACATAAACCTATTTATCCCTTTCTAAAACTTACTACTCTGATAAGAGGCTGGTTCCTTGAGCTTTTTCACTCCAGCTGAAACTGAAACTCTAAACAAAGGAAAACTTCCCTCCTTCCTTTTCAAATATCTTGTTCCCCCATTGGTTCCTCTGGTCAGGTGTCAGCTAGGCTAGGTGAACTTCTTAACCCTTTACAGGTAAAAGAGGCATTAACCCTTAGCTATCTGTTTATGACAATACCGATTCAAAAAATCAACATGCAGCTCTCAAAAATATTAAAAACAGTAAGGCACTGATTCAAACAGAGCCAATGATCCATTGTCATAAGAGCAAAAGCAAAACTATGATT
Source organism: Gopherus flavomarginatus (assembly GCF_025201925.1). Lineage (NCBI taxonomy): Eukaryota > Metazoa > Chordata > Testudines > Testudinidae > Gopherus > Gopherus flavomarginatus. The sequence continues at coordinate 168,135,835 of NC_066620.1, read as the reverse complement.
GTGGTTGATGCTTACAATTAAATGTGCCGCATTGTAGCAAATGAATTAATATACAAATGGTAACAACTTTGTCTAATGCTATCTAAGCTTAACAGAAAACTGTCAAAATGCACAGTGCCATCTGAGGACCAGATATGTCCGGAGGAATCAGCTTTGCTAGTTATTTGTTGCTGTGGGTAAACTGTACGCAGTAAATTTCCCCTCCAAAGCTTCTCACACAGACCCAAAATATATTCCATGCCCCCCTGCCTCTCCTCAGTTTGAGAAATTTGGGCTAAGACACTCTAAAGACATGATCCATTAGCGGATCTCCCAAACGTCTGTGCATTTTTCTTTACAGTCAACCTGGGCAGTGGAAATCTTGCAATCAGTGCTAATGCAAGCTGTGCCAAACTGGCTCTTGCATGGTTTTCTGTATGCTCACTGTTCATGTGCATGCATGTGTTTGTGCAGTGCTCTTTGTTCCAGCTCCAATGTCAGAATTTTGTCAATTAATCTCCAGTCTGAAGTTAGCTATGACTAATTGTATCATTTATGTCTGTATTGGAAGATTGGAGTCATAACAGGATGATTGCTTCAATATTCCCTCTCCTCCTCCCCCCAAAAATAATTTATCATCATTTGAATTATAGTAGTGCCTAGAGGCCCCATCAGATATTGAGAGACCATTGCACTAGGCCAGTGGTGGGCAACCTATGGTCCACTGGCCCGTCAGGGTGTTCCCCTAGTGGGCCACCAGTTTGTTTACATTTGCACGGCTGCCCGCAGCTCCCAGTGGCCAGGAACAGTGAACCACGGCCACTGGGAGCTGCGGGCAGCCATGCAAATGTAAACAAATTGTCTGGCGGCCTGCCAGCGGATTACCCTGATGGGCCGCATGTGGCCCATGGGCCGCCGGTTGCCCACCACTGCACTAGGCATATTACTTCCTATATAAACAACCGTTCCTTCCTCAGTGGACTTACAATCTAATTGAGCAATACAGATAAAGTGTAGGGAAATAACATATCTCCATTTTACAAGTGGAGAACTCAGAGAGAAAGAAAGATTAAATGGCTGTCCTTAGATCACAGAGGAAGTCTGTGGCAGAGCCAGGAACAAAATCCAGCTCACTGGAATTTCAGTACAGTGCTTTAACCACAAAAGTACACAAAGACGAAGAATCATGCACTTGATTTACTGTCAAGATATATTTACTGTCACCAGGAGGCCCAGACATGAAAAGGCATGTGTTCAATGAGATGGAGTATTTTGCGAAATGTGCCAAGTAAAGCAAGAAATGGAAAGGAATGTAATATAACTGTTTTTCAGTGGTCATTGGATATGCCACCTTCACTGCTATCACAAGCAGTGGAGTGGCATAGATGAAGAAGAGCAGAAACACTGATATAGTGTGTGTGTGTGTGTGTGCGTGCGCGCACGCATGCACGTGTGTAAATTCTTATATATTTCCTTGGTGCTTTAAAATGGCCAATTTCACAAAGATGAAAACAATAATGAGCCAAATCAGCTGGGAAGAAGGATTTAATTTAAGTCTGACAATGTGAATGATAGATAGGAATTGTTTAAGAGCATTTTACCATATATCTAAAAAGACACCATCTCACAACAGAGGAAGAAGGCTATATGGATGAAAAACCTGACCAGGTTTAGTGGGAAAGTGAAGGCAGCAAATATTTTTATTTACATATATAACAAATGGAAGAAAGGGGAGGTTGATAGGAATCAATATAAATCATAAGCTAGGACTTGTGAAAAATTGATAAGGGAAGCAAAGGGTCATAAGGAGGAATCTATAACTAGCAGAGTTAAGGACAATATGGAGGTTTTGAAGTATATTAGGGACAAAAATAACTAACAGTGGTATTGTTCCTTTACTAGATAGAAATGGTAGAATTATCAATAATACTACAGAAAAGGCAGAATTGTTCAATAAATATTTCTGTTCTGTATTTGGGAAAAACAGATGATGTGGTCATATCATATGATAACAATCTTTTCATTCCACTAATATCTCAGAAGGAAAACAGCAGCTACTAAACTTAGATATTTTTAAAATTAGCAGGTCTGGATAACTTGCATTTAGGAGTTTTCAAAGAGCTGGCAAAGGAGCTTGCCGGACCATTTATGCTGATTTCCAATAAGTCCTGGGACACTGGTGAAGTTCCAGAAGACTGAAAGAAAGCTAACATTGTGTCAATATTTACAAAGGGTAAATGTGAGGATTCATGTAATTATAAGCCTGCCAGTCTGATATCGATCCTGGGAAGATAATGGAGCAGTTGATACTGGATTTGATTAACTCTTTATGAAAGAACGGAAATATAATTAATGCAAATCATTAGACATGAGACTATGGAAAATATATCTTGCCAACCTAACCTGATTTTTTTTTTTTAGGTTACAGTTTGGCTGATAAAGATAATAGTGTTGATGTAGTATACTTTGACCTGATATTGCATGACATATTTTATTAAAATTAATATGACACATGGTAAATAGATTAAATGCTGGGTACCTGAGAGGTTTCATACTGCAACTGTAAATAGGGCATCATCTAACGGATATGTTTCTAGTGGGCTCCTGCTGTGATCGGTTCTTGGCCTCACGCTATTTAACATTTTTATCAGTGAACTGGAAGCAACCATAGAATCATCACTGATATAGTTTGCAGACGACACAAAAATTGAGTAGTAGAGATGGTCAGAGTAGATGATCATAATGTTCCCTTCTGACCTTAAAGTCTATGAGTCTATGACAGGTCACTGATACAGAGATAATACTGGAGCAAATCTACAGCCCATTTTGTCTCCAGGCCTTCCTTTAATGACAGAGTAGGCTCAGTGGTTTGAGTATTAGCCTACTGAACCCAGAGTTGTGAGTTCAATCCTTGACGGGGACACTTAGGGATCTGGAGCAAAAATCAGTACTTGGTCCTGCTTGTGAAGGCAGGGAGCTGGACTCCATGACCTTTCAAGGTCCCTTCCAGTTCTGGGGGACAGGTATATTTAAAAAAAATCTCAGTACAAACCCACAGTAGCAGCTAGCAAGTCCCAAAAACTCCAGACCTGTTCTTGATGAAAGTGTGTGGGGTTGCCTAGAGGGCCTGAACTTTATCTATAAGGGGCCAGATCTGTCCTTTTCCCAAAATGTATCCCAGCTAGGTGGTTTCTTCTTTCCCTATTTTACATTTGGCAGGGTTCGCTGTTAGTCCAGCCTGCCATAGGGACTGGAGCATGGCCGCAACTTGTGCCAGATGTTCTTCCCAGTTTGGGCTGTAGATGACTACATCATCTAAATAGTCTGTGGCTTGTGAGTTCTGTGGCTGCAAAACCTGATCCAGAAGGCATTGGAATGTCATGAGGACTCCACAGAGTCCAAAGGGCATAGTTCAAGACTGGTAGAGGCTGAATGGAGTTGCAAAGCCATTTTTTTCTTACGTGTCTGGTGTGGGTGGGATTTGTCAATACCCCTTCATTAAGTCTAATGTGGTGATATACTGAGCCTCGCCCAGCCTATCTAGCAGTTCATCCACACGGGGGTAGGTATCAAATTTGGTGATTGCACTGACTTCCTCAAGTTGATGCAAAACCAGACAGTGCCATCTGGCTTTGAGACTAATATTACAGGGCTTTTCAACTCGTTGTAGGATTCCTCAGTGACCCCAAGCTCCAACATGGTCTGGACTTCCTATTTTACAGCCTAACATACTTTCTTGGGAAGTTGTCAGGGGTTCTACCAGATGAGCTGTCCAGGTTCGGTCTGGATGTGATGGTGCGTGAGATGGATCCTTCCTGGTTGGGAGGAGAACACTGTTGGGAAGGCTCCTCACCAGGTCCCTTAGTTGTTCCATCACCTGTATAGCATCTGGGGACAGGGTCTCAGTCACTTGTGATCCTAGTTCTGGTTCAGGGGGATACGGGAAGAAGAACAGGCTCTCGTTCTTTCCATGCCTTCAGCAGGTTGATGTGATAGATATGGGTGGGCTTCCATTTCTTGGGCTCTCTAATCTCATAGTTGACTGGGCCTATTTGATGCACAATTTCATAGGGCCACTGCCACTTGGTGAGTAGTTTAAATTCTGTACTCAGGAGTAGAAGGAGTACCTGATCGCTTAACCTAAAAGTGCGTGCCTGTGCCCCCTTGTTATAGGAGCGTTCCTGAGTCTACTGGATGGTAAGGAGGTTTTCTTTAGCCAAAGTTCCCACAGTCTCAAGTCTCTTCCTGAGTCTCACCACATATTGTAGGACACTCTCAGTTCTAGAAGTTTGTCATTCCTACATCTCCTGGACCACATCGAGGATTCCCCAGGGTCGTCTCCCATATAAGAGCTCAAACTGGGAGAAGCCAGTAGAGGATTGTGGGACTTCCTGGATGGCAAACAGGAGGAATGAGGCCGTCAGTTGATCCCAATGACACAGGTCCTCTGGCATAGACTTTTTAGTTTTCTTCCATGTCTGGCACCCAATAAGATGTTTCCCTGTCTTTTAATTCCTCCACCAAATGGAGCATTTGCTGCAGATGTGGCGGGGCAGGGCTAGCTGGGCCCCAAATTAATCCTTTAATCCCTTGTTGCACAGTGTGAGGTTTGTACACCCTGTCATAGTGCCTTTAAATAAAGAAACAAAACCTCAAACACAAGCACTTAGTTAGAAGGCAAGTCTCTGAGGTGGCTAGCACTGAAGAGTAGCTCCTTCTCCATACCAGTCTTACCCAACTCTGCTCCTGAAAAGAAGCAGATATGCCTTCTTAACTAGCCTGCTGGCTGTCACATGGTCAGTGTTTCCTCCTGACCCTTCTAGGCCTCTGGAAGACTGTCTCGCAGTAGCCCACTCTGAGTGGTTTACCTTGAACAGAAGGTGTCAAGGTGCCAATGCCTCCAGCAGGGGGCAAAGAAGGCATGTTAAGCTGTCACAGCCACATTCTACAAAATTTTGCAACTCCATCACATCTTGTTGTGTGGTGATCAAATTTAGTATAAGACTGTACTCACCTGGCTCATTTTAGAGTTTTTAAAGGATGCTTTTAAATTCATTTTCCTGTGCAGCATATTTGAATTTGTTCATGCTAAAATTAACTGAACTTTCAGTATGCTAGTTGGAACAAAATGTGTACTGTTTCCTTTGTTTGAAAATATGGGAGTAGGATTATATACATCACAAACTACCAATTTGTTTTATGGAATTAAAGTTCTCCCAAAGGTGTCTCAAATCCACATAATTTTCTTGATTGACAGTGATTGCAATGGGACATTTTCATTAGCATATATGTGCATGACAGTATGTGTATCCAGCCATTTGGTTAATGACTTCACATCCAAGGAGTATGCATCAGTTATCCCACCAAAAGAGTGGAATAATGTTTCACCTGAGGTAGCCTTTAATTAGTGCAGGCTTTGGAGAATAGAATCACAGGTTCCTATGCTCACCTTTGTACTGTGAGGGAACATGGGTCAGGCAGGGGATCAAGGATATGGATTCAAGTGGAACTGGGGAGGAAGTATCATATGAAGAGGAAACATTATTATTTGGTAGCATCCTCACAAAGGTGAAACTACGTGCATCCTCTCTAAAAAAACACATGAACTCAAGTTCAGATGACTGGAGTGGAAGATTTAGTCAAATTGAGAGGTGCTGGATGATGACTAATTTCTAGTTTTCTGCTAGACTCAGTATTGACATGACGTAAAAATCAGGTGCCTTGCTGCAGAATGTGGGGTTAGTGGGCCTTTAACCCTTCCTTCTGCCAACTGGGAGACGATAGGTGCCCCCCCTTCTAGCCATAGGAAAGCAGTTGTACACCACTGAGTATAGAATGGGCAAAGGGGATGGTAAACACTGACTCAAAGGAAGGGTGTGTGAGGCAATAGGTGGGATAAGAAAGGAATCACTCATTCAGTGGAGCAAGGACAGAATGGATTGGAATATATCAGTGGAAGGGAGGGGGAAGGTTCAAGGTACTTAGAAGGGAAGCAGATAGGAAGAAGCAGGAAGAGCTGCATATTCAGTGGATGAGAATGCAGAAACTGGTGGATGGGAAGGTGCCAGTCAGTCAGTATTGGGAAGCCAGGCAGCTCCACTTATACAAAATAGTCATAAATCATGCAGACTGTTTACTTATGAGAGAAAAATATTTAACCAATAATTTCTTAATATACATATGATTTCATAAAATAAACACCAGAAAACTACAAAGAAGAAAATGTTAATTGGTTTAAAATGTGTAATAACAGCATTGTTTTAATCAACTATTTCAGAAACCAATCAAGAAATCCAACACCCCTACCATCCGCCTTCAAACAAGTCTGATCTCATCTTAGCAAAAGGAAAACAATGTAATTATAGGTGGATTTAAAGACATACAGCTACTTTGTTTAGCTCCAAATGTGATTTGTTTTAAAGTTGTGATAAATTATGTTATATGTAGATGTCATGGTATAATTCCCCACTCTGAACCTTAGCGTCCAAAAGATGGGGTACCAGCATGAATTCCTCTAAGCTCAATTACCAGCTTAGTACTTGTAGCGCTGCCACCAACCAGGAATTTCAGTGCCTGGTACACTCTGGTCCCCCCAAAACCTTGCCCGGGGACCCCCAAGACCCAGACCCTCTGGATCTTAACACAAGGAAAGTAAACGCTTTCCCTCACCATTGCCTCTTCCAGACTTCCCCTCCCTGGGTTACCCTGGAAGATCACTGTGATTCAAACTCCCTGAATCTTAAAACAGAGAGGAAAATTCACCTTCCCCCATCCTTCTCTCTCCCTCTCCCAGACTCTCCCTGAGAGAGAAAGTAATCCTAACAGAGAGAGAAAATTAACCTCTCTCTCCCCCTTCCCTCCTTTCTCCCCACAAGTTCCCTGGTGAATCCAGACCCCGTCCCCTGGGATCTCACACCAGAATAAAAAAAACAATCAGGTTCTTAAACAAGAAAAGCTTTTAATTAAAGAAAGAAAAAAACAGTAAAAATTATCTTTGTAAATTTAAGATGGAATATGTTACAGGGTCTTTCAGCTATAGACACTGGGAATACTCTCCCAGCCTAAGTATACAAGTACAAAGTAAAAATCCTTTCAGCAAAATACAAATTTGAACTCCTTCCAGCCAAATACACATTTGCAAATAAAGAAAACAAACATAAGCCTAACTCGCCTTATCTACCTAGCACTCGCTATTCTGAACGTATAAGAGACTGTATCAAAGAGATTGAAGAGAAACCTGGTTGCACGTCTGGTCACTCTCAGAACCCAGAGAGAACAACAACCAAAATCTAACAGCATACACAAAAGCTTCCCTCCCTCAAGATTTGAAAGTAGCCTGTCCCCTGATTGGTTCTCTGGTCAAGTGACAGCCAGGCTCACTGATCTTGTTAACCCTTTACAGACAAAAGAGATATGAAGTACTTCTGTTCTATTAACTCTTACTTATCTGTTTATGACAGTAGATTTATCTGAATCCTAAATATGTCCATCATTCATCAATGATCTTGAGTAATAAATCAAGTTTTAAGCATAGGAGTAATCCCATCAAGGGAGTTCCATTATATAATTTGATGCTATTAGACATTTTTAAAAAGCCAAAGATTATGTAAGACACACTCAAATATATTATGCTGTTCTTTTGTCTTGCACACATTCTACTGGTTTTGCAGCAGCAACAGATAACTAACGAGTATTGTTCCCAGAGATATGCCAACATCATGGATTAATGATAATTGTGTACACATAAGAAATTACATTTATAAAAATTTTAATTTCAAACTCCATTAGGATATGCATGGAAAAGGCTCATGCTTCCAAACTGGAAAAATCTAAAAGCTGGTAAATATTTCAAGCTTCTAAAAGTGTATTAGTAAAGCATAAACACATGTTTGTAACTGTAAAATACATACTACAATATGTACAAGGTGGGTGAGGTAACATCTACTGGACCAACTTCTCTTGGTGAGAGAGACAAGTTTTCCAGCTACCCAGACCACTTCTTCAGGTCAGCCCAGCCCTGTGTAGTTTGAAAGTTTCTCTCTCTCACCAAGAGAAGTTTGTCCAGTAAAAAATATTACCTGACCCAACTTGTTTCTCTAATATCCTAGAACTGACATGGCTACAACAACAATGTATGCTATAGTGTGTCCATTTAAAGTGAAGGAATGATTTTGAGACCCACATAGTATCAAGTAAGCCCTTTGTGCATTTCTTCCCAAAATGGAAAGTGAGTAAACAAAATTAACTACCCAATTTCATATCCGACGGAGGACACATCCACAGTATTACCAAAATTGTGTTCTAAAGCTTAGAAAACTGCCAAAGCAAATGTGATTCTTCGAAAAGAGCAACGGAATTGTACAATGAATAATTATTATTTTTTACTAACTTATGCTGTTTATGTTTTCAGCCACCTTAAATTTTATGATGATCAAGAGATGCTCTTAAATTTCTTCAGAAATATCTCCATGAGTTCCAGAGTCCGAACAAATAGTAAGTGGGGAAAAGGTCAGCCCTGTTTGGCACTTCGTATCAAAGAGAGAAGGAAAGCAAGGACTGGCATTTACTATAAGCCTGGATAAGAGGCACTGACATATCAGATAGATTAGAAAACAAATTCCCAGACCAAAATAGTATTAAAACCTTAAAAAAATTATCATGCCTTTTTCCAGTTTGAAAGTCTTTTCAGTTTTTGAGTGTTGCAACAGTATACAAATTAAAGATCCCAGTTATTAAGCTCATTATGTCTTTCATGAAATTACATAGGGAGGCTATGTTAACCAATTTTCAAAGAAGTTTTCTTGAAAATTTAAGTATTTGAGTTTTTGCCTTGAGTTCCCAGTTCATATCCCCCAAAATGTGCATTTAATATTGTAATCAGTGTAATTACCTTTGACACTTGCATGAAAACTATATGTATAAAAGCAGCTTGGAAACCTTGTAACAATCTGATTCCTGAAATCACATTCCAAAATCACACAGTTCTTCATCAAAGAAATTACTAAGATGTGACAAGTATAGCATTATATCATCACTACAACATCAAATAGCAAAATGTGATGAACTATGAAGAAATTAAGACTGAGAGGAAAAACAACTGAGGAAAGTTGGCAGTTTTTCAAAGGGACGCTATTAAGGGCCCAAAAGCAAGTTATTCCAATGGTTAGGAAAGATAGAAAATGTGGCAAAAGACCACCTTGGCTTACCCTTGAGATCTTGCGTGACCTACAAAATAAAAAGGCGTCATATAAAAAATGGAAACTAGGTCAGATCACGAAGGATGAATATAGGCAAATAACACAGGAATGCAGAGGCAAGATTAGAAAAGGCACAAAATGAACTCAAACTAGCTATGGGAATAAAGGGAAACAAGAAGACTTTTTATCAATACATTAGAAGCAAGAGGAAGACTAAGGACAGGGTAGGCCCACTGCTCAATGAGGAGGGGGAAACAGTAACGGGAGACTTGGAAATGGCAGAGATGCTTAACGACTTCTTTGTCTCGGTCTTCACTGAGAAGTCTGAAGGAATGTCTAGTATAGTGAATGCTTACGGGAAGAGGGTAGGTTTAGAAGAGAAAATAAGAAAAGAGCAAGTAAAAAATCACTTAGAAAAGTTAGATGCCTGCAAGTCACCAGGGCCTGATGAAATGCATCCTAGAATACTCAAGGAGTTAATGGAAGAGGTATCTGAGCCTCTAGCTATTATCTTTGGGAAATCATGGGAGACGGGGGAGATTCCAGAAGACTGGAAGGGGGCAAATATAGTGCCCATCTATAAAAAGGGAAATAAAAACAACCCAGGAAACTACAGACCAGTTAGTTTAACTTCTGTGCCAGGGAAGATAATGGAGCAGGTAATCAAAGAAATCATCTGCAAACACTTGGAAGGTGGTAAGGTGATAGGGAATAGCCAGCATGGATTTGTAAAGAACAAATCGTGTCAAACTAATCTGATAGTGTTCTTTGATAGGATAATGAGCCTTGTGGATAAGGGAGAAGCGGTGGATGTGATATACCTAGACTTTAGTAAGGCATTTGATACAGTCTCTCATGATATTCTTATAGATAAGCTAGGAAAGTACAATTTAGATGGGGCTACTATAAGGTGGGTGCATAACTGGCTGGGTAACCGTACTCAGAGAGTAGTTGTTAACGGCTCCCAATCCTGCTGGAAAGGTATAACAAGTGGGGTTCCACAGGGTTCTGTTTTGGGACCGGTTCTGTTCAATATCTTCATCAACGATTTAGATGTTGGCATAGAAAGTACGCTTATTAAGTTTGCGGACGATACCAAACTGGGAGGGATTGCAACTGCTTTGGAGGACAGGGTCAAAATTTAAAATGATCTGGACAAGTTGGAGAAATGGTCTGAGGTAAACAGGATGAAATTCAATAAAGATAAATGCAAAGTGCTCCACTTAGGAAGGAACAATCAGTTTCACACATACAGAATGGGAAGAGACTGTCTAGGAAGGAGTATGGCAGAAAGAGATCTAGGGGTCATAGTGGACCACAAGCTTAATATGAGTCAACAGTGTGATACTGTTGCAAAAAAAGCAAACATGATTCTGGGATGCATTAACAGGTGTGTTGTAAACAAGACACGAGAAGTCATTCTTCCGCTTTACTCTGCGCTGGTTAGGCCTCAACTGGAGTATTGTGTCCAGTTCTGGGCACCGCATTTCAAGAAAGATGTGGAGAAATTGGAGAGGGTCCAGAGAAGAGCAACAAGAATGATTAAAGGTCTTGAGAACATGACCTATGAAGGAAGGCTGAAGGAATTGGGTTTGTTTAGTTTGGAAAAGAGAAGACTGAGAGGGGACATGATAGCAGTTTTCAGGTATCTAAAAGGGTGTCATCAGGAGGAGGGAGAAAACTTGTTCACCTTAGCCTCCAATGATAGAACAAGAAGCAATGGGCTTAAACTGCAGCAAGGGAGATTTAGGTTGGACATTAGGAAAAAGTTCCTAACTGTCAGGGTAGTTAAACACTGGAATAGATTGCCTAGGGAAGTTGTGGAATCTCCATCTCTGGAGATATTTAAGAGTAGGTTAGATAAATGTCTATCAGGGATGGTCTAGACAGTATTTGGTCCTGCCATGAGGGCAGGGGACTGGACTCGATGACCTCTCGAGGTCCCTTCCAGTCCTAGAGTCTATGAGTCTATGAAATATTATTTCTTCACAAAAATATTTTAATTAGCCAAAACTAATTAACATAATAGCAATCATGAAAAATGTATTAAAGTCCAATGTGACTGATAGCTTTAAATAGCATGAGTCTAGCGAATTGTAGAGACTAGTTAATCTACTTGTTTTCCTTAGAAAGCAAAAATGTTCTAAAAATGACATTTGCTCATTTTCCCTTATACAGTATGTGGAAAAACTGAAAACATCACTCCATATTACTCCATATGGCTGTACTGCATAAATTCAGAGGTAGCACAGATAAATTCTTCAGGCTTTGATAATGCTGTGACTAAGACCTAGGATGCAGCTTTGCCACAGGCTTTGTAAGCATTAGCAGCTTTTCTGATTACTACTCTATTATGAGTGCAAAAGTAAAACTAGCATAAAGTGATGCCCAGAAGTCACCATTTCTGAAGCTGTACACCCTGGAGAAGATGGTGACCTGTGCTCTCGGAAGAGAATAAGCCACCCATTAAGAGCATTTTGCTAAAAGCCACAGTGAACTACACACTTACACTTTGCAGTTAAGCACTGAGAGTTCAAGAACTGGTGTTGATTAATTCATGATAGTTACTAAGCCAAGAATATGGCAAAACATATTAATTTCTAGTTGTCACTGGGTAAATTGGCCAATATGTATGTTATAATAATATTTCTACAGTCATTGTTTTCAAAACAATTAGAGATTCATATAGAATATGCTATGAAATGTATTCTTAGAAAAAAAGCCAAAACAGTAAGTTCTTTCTGAGACTCCTGAATGCTAATCAAGCAGGAACTTTTTCTCTAGGCATTTTTCTTTAAAATAAACTAGGTGAAACACAGAACAAGGAGTAAAAAATCTTGCTCAGGTACAGCCAAAAAATAAAATCCATAAAATTCCAGAAACAATCTATTTCTCACTGTCTCTCAAAACTATCAGACAGAACACCAGAGCAGATTTATTCTGTAAGAAATAAAAAATCTTAAACTTATTCCATGTAATGAGAATTCAAAAATTTATGCTACTTCTGTCCCTGTAACAATTAAACCCCTACACACTATCCCCAGAGATGCGTGTCATGAGCAATTTTGAAGTTTTGACAGATATATCCAACTCAACACAACACAACACAACACACACACAAACTGGTATAAAACTATAACTGACCCCTTGAAATAACCCATATAAGCAAACAGAAAGCTACTGCTAGCTATTCTTGCCCATCAGACCCTGATTTGGGGATGTGCAAATTAGCAAGAATTGTACTGAGTTTCATTTTTTCACCCACAGAGAAAGCCTTTTATTTCTATACTAAATTACATCATTTCCAGCAACAAACTCAGGAAGAAATTCTGCCATTTGAAGATTTGTTTGCTTCACTTGCAAAGTGCACTGGTTCACTGTTCATCACCAGAAAAAAACAAATTACACCTCTGATTTTTGCACATGTATGTTTTGTATTCCAACCATATATGAGCTACGTTTAACCCATACATGCCCATCTGTCCACTCCAGTATGGACTTCCCTGGGATTTCTTTAATGAAGGAGCCATTGGCAAAATTGATCAGTGTGATCTGAGGAATAAACAATAGTGGCCAAACAGTTTAATATATGTTTAAATCTGCGTCATTAAGATCACAATATCTATCTCTACATATAGTATATCTATATCTTAGCAATAATACAACAATTTGCACTGGGATTGCAGTACTTCATAGTATGTCTCTCAGTACCATAAATGTCATGATAAATGTCGGCCTTGACCACAACCAAAAGCTCAGCAATACAGCACATCTGGTCCTTCTGACATATCACAAAATACTCCAATTTCTTCTCACATTTTGCAAGAGCATATGTCATTCTCTTCCATTCTCTCATGTATAATATTCAGCAACAATGGAGTAAAATGACTATTTTCATTATCAGTAGAAATACTCAATTTGTTCACAGGTGTTAAACATATAGTACATATATCTCACTCCATTCATTGATTTCTGGATCCCAAAACCTCCAGGGATTGCCAAACATCTGTATGATAATCCCAAGTATTAGATCTATTATTTAGTTAAAATGTATAAAACCTAGCTGGGGCAGCTCTAGATATTTCACCACTCCAAGCACAGCAGCATGCCGCGGGGATGCTCTGCCGGTCGCCAGGAGGGTGGCAGGCAGTTCCAGTGGACCTCCCACAGGCGCGCCTGTGGAGGGTCCGCTGGTCCCGCGGTCCGCTGATCCCGCAGCTTTGGTGGACCTCCCACAGGCACGCCCCTGAAACCTACACAGCTTCCTACTGGACTCAGATCTGAGGAGACTCAAGAGTGTAAAGTTATTCTGTACAAAAAAGCCCCTAGCCAGTCAAAAAAACAAAAACAACAACAAAAATGGCTTTCAGTGCCAGCCAAGTCCCCCGGAGTGTGTGGATGACTGCACAGAAGACTGATCTATCCAAGAGAATGGGAAAAAAAATCATTGCAGCTCCACAGTCATTCAGGAATAGGGGATCTTCATGTAAATCACCACCTTTACACTACTCTATAGCTTAAGTGGACCTCACACAGTCAGGCTGTGATGAGCCCATGCAACTCTTTTGTATTGAAAAATATAACTTTTCATTAGGAGGAGTGGAGGAGTGAATGGAATGGGGCAGCTGACTTCTGACATCAGTGGAATAAGGAGGAAGGCAAGAGAGGGATAACTTCTCCAGCATAAAAGTGCGAGTTCCTCCCATTGCAGGGTGGACCAATGTGCACTGACCATTATTAATCATAAATAATCTGCAGCCTGATGTGGCTCTCCTTAACTGAATTCTATAACAGAGCTGTCAACCAGTGAAACTTTCTGTTAGGGCCAAGTGGCATTTTTAGATTTTCTTACTGTAAACCCCCTGAACGCATGACATTTTATAAATTTCGGAAATGCAGTGTAGATATGACAGACAAGTGCGACTTTATAATATAATCTTCTAAAAACTGCACTTCTCAAGGAATAAAATGCAAGACCAAAACCTGAACAACAAAATAAATAAACTGCTCTAATTTAACTGTGTAGGCAATTCTTTTGAAGCAGTAAATCTATGAAAAGGGGCAGAAAATGCCATATACAAATATCAAGTGTTTGGGACTGCAGGTTCTTACTGTACCTGCCCTCCTAAAATGGAAGCCTCAAGATTATGCAGCACTAAATTTAGATGCCATAGTCCTGTGTGAACTATAGCAACAGCATACTGTGATGTACCTCCAGAATGCTAGTTCTTTCAATGCCTAAATTCAAGTGCATTAGAAAAAGGAACTGAAACTGCCAAGAGTGAAAAGTTCAGCATTTATGTTTCTGTTCATATTACGCTACTTCTAGGTTCTGTAATGGACAAAGTTTATGTTTTGTAGAATGAATGTGTGATAAATATGAAGTTAAATATATAGATGATAGTATGTATTGTCTCTATAAAACAAGGCACAACAAGGCAGGGAGTAGAGTTCGCTTTGTACATTTCCTGTGTAGTATAAAAGGCTAATCCTCCTTCCATTGGAACCTATGACAACTAGTTATTTCTTTAAACTCCTATTAACTTTTCTGATGAAGGATCAGCCCTTAATATTTCTTCCAAAGCAGTGGCTCTTAAAAACAGAGTAGATGGAGAAAAAAAAGTTAATCTCATGCTGCAACTTGGAAGATTACCCTCTTCCCTTCTCCTCATAAAACTCTGAAAAATTATATCTTTCACATGATCAATCTTTGCAATGATCAACCTTCACAGTGTAAAGTATCAGAGGGGTAGCTGTGTTAGTCTGGATCTGTAAAAATCAACGAAGAATCCTGTGGCACCTTATAGACTAACAGACGTATTGGAGCATAAGCTTTTGTGGGTGAATACCCACTTCGTCAGATGCATTTTGCTCTTCACAGTGTAATTTGTTCTGGAGTAGGATGCTTGCATTTTGTTTGCTTAAAAAAAACCCTGATTGCTCTGAGGCATTTCCTCTTGGCAGTAATAGGATTTAGAAGAGATTTAATTAAAGCATGTAACATTGCTTTGAGTGACAGTTCATAGATAAAGTAAATCTGAGCTACTATTTCAGTCTACCACTGGTATGACAAGGAAGCCTAAATGAAAACTAAAGAAAAGTTACTATATATTTAAAGATGTGCTTGGAAATGCTACCTTACACAGAGATTGATATACCTGTTGACTACTCACTAGCAAAGGATGTTGCTTAGAGGTACAGGGAAGCAGGCCCCATTGCTTGAAACAGTGAACCGCGGCCAACGGCAGCTGCGATCGGCCAAAACTGTGGACACTGCAGGTAAATAACCTGGCCTGACCCACCAGTGGATTTCCCTGATGGGCCGCATGCCAAAGGTTGCCTGTCTCTGATCTAGGGAGTGTGGTTTAGTGGTTAGAGCACAGGACTTGGAATCAGGGGATCTAGATTCTTCTCTCAGCATTATCAGTAACTGGCTGTATGGGCACCTCATTCAAGTGTTCATTTTCCTCTTGATTAAAGTGGGGAAAAAACGACTTACCACAGATTGTTGTTATTTGATGTATTATGTAAAGAACTTTGCAATCCTTAGGGCAATGTGCTATATAGAGAGCTGTAAACATACAGTGATGGCTATTAAAACGTTTACATTTATGAACTGTTGTATTTTAGATACTGAAATGTTTTTCCTTTTGTAACTACAGGAAGAAGCCTGCAATATCTCGCATTCCACAGTGTGGTATGTTTTAGTCAGTGTTGATTGCAACCATGTATTAATTATTACTACTACTGCATGTTGGTGCCAGGGAGTAGTGTCCTGAATGATAACAGAATATGATGCTAGACTGAGAGGCAGCAGAATTACCCAGTTCTGAGTTATAGAAGCCTGCCCTCACCTTTTGGACCTGTTGTTGACACCAGGCGCAAAGGAGAGAGAAACAGCCTTATGTAATCTGATTTGCATGGTAACAATAGCCTTGTAAGTCTGCAGATTTTCAGTGTCAACATAAGCAGCAGAGTTGGGAGATATCTTAGGCCACTTCCTATAGATGTTTTCATTGTGATATTCCTGTGGTTCAAAGAATATGTGAATGCAAAATCCACTGTGGATGAGAAACAGATGTAATCCTACCAATTTTGGCTGTCTCTCCACTATCCCAAACAAACAGTGTAAAATCTAACCCAATGGCACTACTGTTCTCTTAGTACCTTTTCCAGACCTGAAGAGGAGCTTGAAAGCTTGTGTCTCTCACCAACAAAAGTTGGTCCAGCAAAAGATACTACCTTACACACCTTGTCTCTCTAATGTGTGTAGAATGTTGAAATTTGACTTTAATCTCAATATGCATTTTTAATTAAAAAATAATTAGGTCTGGCTATGAATTTCAATAAGGCTTATCCAAAGCTACTTATACTTTTATTAAAATTTTATATTAATATATTAAAATGCTGTAAGACCTCCCTGTTAAGCTTTTAAAATTAAAAAGTAAAAAGGTCAGTGAGTCTGTGTGCTATAGTTTCTTGAGGGGACAGAATTAATAAAAATATATTTTTTTAAATCTTAGCTAGTAAACATTGAAAATAGCAGTACCTGAGAGCTGATGGAGAGCTAATTAGTCACTGCAAGGAGCTGCAGTCAGATACAAAATATACACAGGCCTGATGCCCTGACACTGCATTCAAATGCATCACAGCTATGCAAAACAATATCACATTTTAGTTCAGTGACACAAATTCCAGACCCTGCCACTATGATGGTTCTATGTCTCTCTACAACTCCATTTGACACATCTACTTTCTATCCTCCTGGCTACTACAAAGAAGGGGGCGGGGCGATGTTCTCATCTCTGAGAGTTTCCCTTCCTTGCTGGCTTTCCAGATGGACACAGATCTTTGCTGCTCCAGTGTATTAACTATTGTATTATTTTATGGTGGGTGCTTCGCAGAAAACAATGAAAAACACTGTTCCCCCCACAAGGAGATTAAATCCAAATTTCAGACATAACACAATATGGGATGGTAAAACACAGTATTGAGGAGCTGAGGTTGGAGGGATAAGGCTTATGGCGACACAATAACCGCACATCTATGCACAATATATGCGCATCTTGCTAGCTGAGTAATTGCGTTGGTTTTGTTTATTTTATTAAAGAGAAATAAAATGGTGAATATTAACAACTCACTTATTGTGGGAACTGTGAAAGAATGGTGTTTTCAAGAAGTATCAAAGGCACCACTCAGCAAGTGACTTAAAGCATGCCTACAACTTTAAGCATGCAAGCAGTTCCCTTCACTTCAGTGGAACTACTCCCAAGTTTTAAGTCAGACACATGCTTCAGTAACTTGCTGAACTGGGGCCTAAGTGGTAAAGAAAAGTGGTATCAGGGGAAAGCATCAAATACGGAGAGGATGAAATCAGACCGACAACCTAGGAAGATCATGGGGCAGATTCTTTGCCACGCTCCACTTCCTCTGTGATGCTCCTTCTCTCACTCCTACTATATTTGATACATGGATAACCTCTCACTTTATGTCCATCTGTAGTCAGCTCACCTTTAGCTTGGGCTCGAGCCAGAGTATTTTTGAGTCTTGCCCCTCCCTAGAGGAGCTCCCACTCCTGGGCAATCTTATTGTTCCCAGTAGGAGTTCAGGTAATGTCTCGAGTCTTTTCAAAGCCCTGTTTATAGTCCCCTTGTCTCTATCCATGTCGGCATTCTCCAGGACCTACCACAGGTCACTGGCTTGAAGAAGCCCTCCAGAGCCTTCACTCATACTGAAAGAAGTGCTGTGTGTCTGCTTCAACCAGGAGCTGGGGGTTTGGTGGGGGGGAGGTGAAGAAAAAAGTTAGTAACTGCCTCAGACTGAGCTCTCCTTGTTACTGGAGCTCAATAGCAGTTTTTGGCATATTACCTGTTCCTGGGAAAACTCACTCCCTTCTCTGTGACCATCATACCATCTCTCCATTCCCTCTGGTCAGATCCTTTCATCAAACACACTTCTTCCACAAAATTTTCCTACCCTAGTTTTAGCAAAAGTATCTCCAAAATTTTCTCCATACCTTGTCCCATATTGGATTTGATCTCTTTAAATTGTAAAACACTTCAGGAAAAGGTCAGTGCCTCACAGAACTTTAAATCAGACACAATGTGCTATGGAAATAATTAATTAATTACACAAATCATAGTGCCCCTCTCTTCTGTCGTACAACTGACCAGGCAGTCTTAAGGTTCAAGCCAACACTGCAGCTGAATTATTGGGTCCAAGGCTTTTGTTCTAGCATTAATGCTATTGCAACCATGAACCATGGATAGAATTTTTCATTTGGACTGTGAACACATAATTGTGGAAAATGGTACAGAGAATCAGTAGCTAAAGGAAGGTCATTGCTGTGACTTGTTTTCATATAGCAACAAAATCTTTTAAACAGCCACCTAGAAGGTGGTAAGGCAGGGCAGTTTTAGAAAAAGAACAGGTACCTTTTCTCCCACACTTTTGCACAACCTGCAGTTATAATGGCTTGAGCTAGGGATGACATCTTCACGTTTATTTTTAAACACACTGATATCATTCAATATTTTCACATACATAGGGAGCAGCATGGGGTTCATGCTACAATGATATGCCAGAATTCTCTGTGGACTTTTCATATCTCTTTTCATGGTCATGGAAATTTTGCTAATATATTATTGCAACCAACCAACCACTATTTTATTACTTATTTACGTGCAAGAAATTTCTGAGTACGTTGAAAAACGAGCAATTCTCTGTGCTGAAGGTCTGTCTGAGTACCACTGATGACTGAAAACAAGAGTTTAAGAGTCACTGCTCTGTTGATGATCAGGATTGACTGGTAAAGTTGTATTTATGAATGGAGCTGAGCTGATGTCATATTCTCACAAAAGCACACCCTGAACCAAACCACAGGCTTACATTTTCATTTTTCCATGTGGAATTACAAAATATGGGATAATTCTAAAGTTTCAACCAATGTTGAGGTAGAGTACAAGGAGAATTGGTTCAACTTTTTCTTAAACAGAGCAATTTAATAGCTCCTATCTCCGCAGATCATTATTATATTACCACTTAGTGAAATTATTACTGTTTTTAAAAGAACAGCTGATAGTATGAACTAGGTGAATACAGACAGATTACTTCATGTCTACGGAGCAGTGTAGAAAAAAGCAAAATTAATCTTCAGGTTCAGAAATTTTAATCTCAATTGTTCTAATTGCAAAACCAGGCATCATAGTGTATCATTTTGATCTTTATGATGAGAAAGATGCTTCTTGTGCTTTTGTGTTAAAAAAGTTTGTAGGTCTCCTAAACTAAATTGTTTCATAGTAATTTTGCTTATTTGTGAGCCACATATATATTTTAAATAGAGATTTTTGTCATAAAACTTGAAATTTTATGTTAAAGACACTCCCAATAAAAAAAACTGAAAAGCAGACATAAATAGTACTTTATTATAAAACATATTATAGAAATGTATATGGGACAATTCCCCAATTGGTCAATGGAGTGATGCCAATTTACACCATGTGGAGATATAGCCATATGTATGGTTTTATATTTGTGGCAGGTAAGTATTATATTTTGAATAAAATAGACACCTTGTAAGATTCTTAAATACGAAAATGGCACTACATTTTCAAATATTTTATTTTGTGAAACATGCATTATTTCTTCAAGTAGATTTTAAGTGAAATAAGGCTTTAAAAAACCTGGTAACCAATTTGATTAATTCAGTCTCAGATGCAAAATAAGATTCAGACGTAAATTGTCTGTATAAACAGCAGAGGATATAAAAACACTAGGTGAAAGAAAATGAACAGCTGAGAGCAGATTGAATACACTGCTGGAATTCTGAACAGCACCAGCACACCCCTAATGTCACCAATTTCAGTCTAGCCAGTTGCAAAGAGTTTTACAATATGAATCTTCGCTGGCAGTGAGATGACCAAATATTATTTATCTTACTTCAATTATACTATTAATGTATATAATCTATGTAGCTCCTAGTAGGCCCCATTGTAATAGATGCCCTACAGACACATAGTAAGAGAATTACTATCCTGAAGAGCTTACACTCTAAACAGACAAGACAGAAAGATGCATCATGCATCCAACAAGTGGGTATTCACTCACAAAAGCTCATGCTCCAATACATCTGTTAGTCTATAAGATGCCACAGGACTCTTTGCAGATGGGGAATTGAGACACAAAAGGTGCTTAAGTCCCAGTTTTAGGTTCTAGGGGGATGCACAAATCTCCTGCTGAAACCCTGTAGGCACCTAAACTCACTCAGCACCTAAGTTTTTGCAGTAGAAGTTCTGTAGCCACCTATGTTTCTGCCTCTGAGTATGCATTCTGCCACCTCCTTGCACACAGTAGTTAGTGGCTGCTCACAGATTACTGCCTCCATTTAACTCTTTACTGAGTTGTCAATAACTGAGAGGAAGTTCACAGTCATTTTTATCAGTGGATGTCTCCGTGTTGATGTGAGGATCACTGGTATTTTAATTTCAAGTGAAATATATTGGAGTGAGACTGTCTCTTTCACAAGATACCAATTTGATTTCCGTGCAAATATTTGAGGATATCTCCTCCAGGGAGTATCCATAATTCAGATGATCCTCTTGATCACTAAAGTTATTTTCAGACTTTAACACTGGTAGGCCTGTGTGTGCGTGCAGATATGTTCACTCAGCAACCTAGAATTTCCACATCTGTAGAGTCTATGAAGCAGCAGTTACTAGACCTCACGGTAGTAGTAACTTTTTCTTAAGATATGGCCTTCATTTTCACAAACTTCAGCATAATACGATAATTATTAGTGAGCCATATATTACTCTTTAGGTCAAACCACACCTATCTTTTGAGTAAATGTTGTATCAATGTGAATGTCTTGGAAAGGCTGTGAAAATCTCTCTGGAGCCTTCGAGTATGTGGGAAAACCACAATTCTGCATTGTAACCAAGTCACATCTGTGCAGTGCTTCTTATCATATATCCAAGTTTGTCGTTGCTGACTCTTGCTGCCCCCAAAGGCAATCATAAACAAGGGAATTTAATGTGTTACTTTTAGATGAAAATTTTAATGAATTACACTGCCACCAAATAATCCCTATTGACTGGTATATAGTTCTCAGTGTTATCATCCATGTCTCTCTATATTATGGTAGCAAGAATCAAGAGTAATCATATTAGAGAGCCTTCTCCTCTCAATTAATCTTCCTCATAGACATGAGCAGCAGACACAAGGTGTCAAATACCTTACTGGCATAATACCATTAACTTTAATGATCAATTACCTGGCACTGGCCTCAATACCTATGTCCTAAAAATTAATTTAGACAAGGTGCAGAAGAGTTACAAAAAAAAGTTTGGTCTTAAGTCTAGCAACATACTAAAAACAAAATATATACAAAAAAATCCAGGGTGGTTATGAAAACAAGAGTGACCTATATACACACTATAAGCAAAGAAAAACACTTTGTTTATACAGGTAAAATAGATCAAAACAACTTACATTACCCAAACAATTACTAGACCTTATCTAAATGCACTTCTATATCACTCCTTATCAGCAGTCTCTCACAGCAATATAGGTTATTCTGGAGAGTTCTTTCAGTTGTCTCTTCAGATTCTTTGGGGAACTTTAGTATTTTTTTTAAAGACTTTCAGGTACTCTCAAGGAGGAAAAGACTTTATTTATGGCTTCAGCTTCTTAGTTCTTCAAGATATCCCAGGTTTTTTCTATCTATTCCCTTTGCAACAAAGAATCAAAGATCTGTTTGTATAGCAACCTGCATGAAACTTGGAAGGAGGACCAGAAAGAAAGAATTTGGAGGTGGTAGCAGGAACTTAGTGTAAATACACGTAGCTAGAATGTTATCTGCAGTTGCAGGATCTCTTTAACTAGTCCTCTTATTAAAGAGCCAGTTTATTTTTACAGGCATGGAGTCCTCTCAAGTTACTACTCAGAATGAAATACATGAAACACGGTGTTTGTGGTGTGGTCAGGCTAGTGAAACTCATAGCAAAGAAGAGTGTGTGTGATTGACAGGCAAGCAAAGTAGCACCAAGAAACAGAGCAAACAGAACAGACAGCATGTAGGGATTCGGACCACAAGGAATGCTGGATTTCTATACAGATAAGTAGACTGATTTTTAGATAGATAGATAGATAGATAAAACCACCTTGAACAAGCATGGAAGCAAGAATTGAGTCTGTATTCCCCCCATGGCCAGCTGTGTAAAGATGAGAAAATGATGGTAAAGATTTTCATTATTTCACTGGGGAAAAAAGGGTGAGAAATGAGACAAATACAACATACATGGTTACCATGAATAATCCCTAAAATATTAGAACAGCAGATCCAGGTGTTTGATGAGTACTGTGACCCCAGACAGAATGAGACTGTAGAGCAATATTGTTTTTTTTCCCCTGAAACCAAGAAGCAGAAAGGGGAATAGATACTTACTTTCCAGAGCTGAGAACTGGCAAACACATGTCATTCTGGAGACATTAAAGATTCCTGTATTAAAGACAGGATTCCAGTTTATAGGAGAGGTTGCTGAAAGAAACAGATCGAACCGTAAAGAAAGACCTCCAAACAGCAAGGACGAATGACCTGTCTAGGAAATGGATCAAAACAATGACAATTGTTACTGCAGAGTAAGTGCACAGGCTCAAGCCAAAGGAATCCAGGATCAGGACAGTAACAGACTGGCTAAGAATGCAGGCATCATGATTCAGTGTATATACAGGAGAAAGCAACACAAAAGGCAGAAAGAAAAATGCCCAGCCTTTGGCCAACTGTGTAACAGTGGGAAACAGAACCACTGTATGTCTCAATGCTGCAGCTGCCCCAGGGAATTAAAAAATCAGTAGTGTATGCAGAGATTCAGGATGTGGAGACTTAGAAATGAGGAGAAAAAAATATGCAGCATGACCTTAGCAGATCCAAAAGGAGTCCCAGCCATTCTACTGTCATATTTGCAACTATGGTATTAGATCAAAAAACGATTCAATTCCAGATGGATTGTGGACCCAGCTGTAATATAATCCCAGCAGCACTGTTAAGCAGCCATATTAGACTGGAGAAATGTGTCCACGTGCTGATACTATACAATATTACCAGACCAGTAGAGAAATGAAGGCTCTCAGTGAGAAACCCATTAAACAAGAGATGTTTATACTTTGAGGTTATAGTATCTTATACAAAGGAGTACCACTCACTGCTGTGGAGCAGGGCAGTGCAAGCCATGGATTTGATTGCAGTGGAACCACAGAATATTTTCAACATGAGAGATGGAGAACAGTCACGGTCGTCCCTGCCCGGCATTCTAAGAGACTATAAGGACATGTTTCAAGGAAATGGACACTGAGAGACAAAACTGAAGTTGGAAATAGAACCCCAACAGCAGCCCATGAAACAGAGTTCCATCAGCTCTGGTGGGGATACTGAAGAAGGAACTGGCAATCCTACAAAGAGGCATCCTTACACCCATTGAAAATAGCACAGAATGGATCAGCAGCCAAGTACTGGTGAAAAACCTTCAGGTAAACTGAAGATCTCCTAAAAACACTGAACAGAGCACTCCATGATGCAGTGTGGGAATGGACAGAGAGCTAAAAACAGGCATTTGAAAGAGAAAGAAAAGGCACCAGTTCTAAAGTACTACAGCCGGGCAGAACACTTAGTACTACAGTGTGAGGAGGTCTACAAGTGACACTGATGCAGCCAGCAGTCCATAGTGTTTATTAAAACTTGCCACCCTCTTATGTGACTCCTTCTCTCACTTCCCTCTGGACCTCTATATAGGAAGATACTGAGGTAATATTATGTGTAACTGTCATACTCCCTGCCCCCCATTCTTCTTGCACCTTATCTTAACTCTTTGCCAAAACACAGAGTTCTGTCTTTTAAGGACATTTCTCAAAGCATTCTTCAGAGCTAGACCTCAGGGCTATTGTATGTAAAATCTTGATAAACGGATGTTAACAATTTCCCAGTCAATTTCATAGAGAGAATTCCATACACTTTTTTAATATAACAAAGATTTAAGGCCCACAGAAAACACAGTGTAACACAGTGTAACACAGTGAAAACAGTATTTGAAATACTACAAATATCAATTAAACAAAAGTTATTAAACAGTTAATGTACTGGTGTTCCTTATACCCCACTTTGTTGCTATTACATTTATTCAAATACAAGGTTTCAACATAACATCTACAACTCTATATTTTAGAGCACACAAATTAAAACGTATTGCCCTCTGATCTTCTCTCAGAGATGAGTTCTCAGTATTTATGGTGTGAATATAATATGCAGTGTGTGTCACCTGGACTTTTCAGAGCATAGTGAAAATGGCAGCATCTCAGTCTTTCAAACACTTCAGAACCTTGTCAGCAAACAAACAGTCTGAGGATCTCCACAGGTAGCAGCTTAATAGATGACTGTCTCTTAGTTACTGGTGAAACAGAAGTCTGTAGTCTGTATCCAAAGTGGTAAGTGTGTTGGGATCAGCATTTGAATATCTGCTCCCTGGATCTCTACAAGGCTTTCATTCCAAAAGGCACTATCCTCTCCCCATAAATTCAGCTAAATCAGTTAAGCATGAACAAACCCTCATCTTCCTCAGCTCTGCTCCATTCTCTCTTTAACTGAGGCAGAATCTCAATTTAAAGAAGTTAGCTGATAGCTAAAGGTAAGTTCCATAAGCTCTGTAGTCCCTGCAAGTAACAATTGCTCTCCCCTCTCTCCATCCAGCTCTCCCTCTTTAGGTCCACCAAACACACTGAGGTGGGCTAAACATTATCCTAATGGAAGGCTTCCCAAGTAAGTAAAGCTAGAATGGCACTGACCTGTATTCAGAGTGGTAAAGGGATTGGGAACCAGCCATCACAACAAACACATTTCCTGGTCCTGCATAATTCAGCCCTTCAGCCAACAGGGCTGTCCTTAACTCCTATATTTATAATCTTTCCCATGTCCTCTGATTGGCTTAGCGCTCAGAGGCTGACTAGGGATAACTCATTGGGGGTTGCCCACAATGACCACTGCCTATATAGCTTCATAAACAGCTACTGAACATGTCTAGTAATGCCACATCTCATTTCTGGCCATTCTAGCTGAGCTGCCCCGCTCTGCACTCTGCATGTGTGCAAATACACAGAGTATCCAACTAAAATCCATATCTCCTCCCCCCGGCACTCTGCCTTTCTTCGGGAGAAACAAAGTCAAATGCTGCCATATAATGCATATAGGTTACATCTACATTAACTTTAAAACTTTGTGTTCTTACTCTAAACTCCCTCCACAGGTCTACCTTGTTAGACTTCATCTCTCATCACAGCCCCTTCCCTCTCCACTCCCCTAACGACAGCCTTTTGCCCCTTTCATTTCTTTCTCCCACTTCAGTCTCTGCACTTTTTTGAGGCTGCCGCTTACATGGAATGCTCTCTCCAAACTGCCACATCCTATCTTTATTTAAATTCTTCCTAAAATCTCATTTCTTCTCTGTTGCTCATAAGAAGGAGCAATTAAAATTGTAAAACCCCTTTTTTTTTAAATAATAAACCACAGAACACCTCTCCTTCCCACTCCACCCCCATTCCCAACCTATTGTTTCTCCTCTGGGTTTTCTAGTTCATCTGGTCTTCTCTGTGTCTATTCTTTAGCTTGCAAGATCCTCACGGCAGGGACAGTATTCATTCTCTGTCTTGGATTTATACAACAATAACAGGGACTGGTGATGGCTACATTACTCTTCAGCAGCTTCTGCAGACCTACCTACAGAACAGCACTGTCAGTGGCCTCAGACGATTGTGCACATAACATCTTCATATTATAACTAGATCTGAGTTGAGACCAGCTGTGTGGTGGGTCACTGGGAACACACGCTGGGGTGATGAATTTCCATCAGTGCTATGTGCAAAAAACAGACACAAGAACTCCTCCTCTCAACTTTTCCCCAAGATATTTAAAACCTAAATTCCATTTCAAGATATAAAAATTAATCTTTGTGCCTCAATCTTTCAAATTTTGGTAGTACCTAGTGGCAGAGGAAGTGCAGACTCAGAACTTTAGGTCCTATCTTTCAAAAAGCCAGATACTTAAATATGGATTCAGGTACCTTAATTAGATGTCCAGAGTTTGGCATCCACAAATTCAGACTTTAGAGGTCAATTCTGAAAATTTACACCAGTATAAGGAATACCAATGCATGTAGGCCTTTTGTTGGTTTTAACCTTCTTTGTACCTTTGAGGAATGAATAAATAATGTTTTGCTTCAAGATGCTGTTTTCTGGCTTTAGGCCCCCTAGCTTGAAAACTTTTATTTTAAGTGACATGACCAAGGTCACACAGCAAGCCCATGGTAAAGCCAGGATTTATAATTCAGGAGTTTCTGGCTCCCAGTCCTGAGCTGACTTTAGTAGAAATCATGCTGCCTGTTAAGCATCTATTCATCTGAATAGATGTTCTATTGAAAACCACTCCTGGAATTCATACTATGTAAGTGCTAAGAATATTTTTTTTGTTAAAACATATCAGAACTGACTAGGCTACAGTGGATATCTACAGACATTGGGCTAGAGAATCATTCCATTGGTTCCACTAGCTTAGAAGCTAGTCTGTGGCCTCCAACTGTCAGAAGATGGAGGGCACAGCAGCACAAACTGCCCACAGCCCCCTCTCTGCTACAGGTCCTGAAGCATCTCAATGTAGCACACACAGAGACTGGGGAAAGACAGTGAAATGTCAAGACCAGCGTGGCCATGAGATGAACTTAAGTAACTTGGCCAAAGCCACCGATCAGCAGCAGAGCTGGAAATAAAAAAATCAAGGTGTCCCATTCCCTTCTTTTGACTAGTATATAGACATCCAAGGCCTGATTCTCCATTGTCCTACACTGTGTGTTGACATTTATACATGAAAAATTAGTGTAAAGTGCTACTTTTCTGATTTGGTATCATTTTATGTCCACTTTGCAAGGTTAAAAAGAATACACAAGGTGCAGGGCAATGGTGAATCAAGTGCCCTTCCTCTAATCCTGGGGTCTCAAACTCCTGGCCCGTGGGCCATCTGTGGCCCAAGAAACTCTGCACTGCGGCCCACAGATTATGGATGCAGGCAGATGCTGCTGGCAATGTCTGCTCTAGGCTCCACCCCCATAGCTCCCATTGGCTAGGGGAGAGGGACAGAGATATCATCATTAGATGCTGGGCAGAGTCAGCAACAGAGACAGCATCATTTTTTCCACAATGAATATAAACAAGTCAAAATACCGAACACAACTATCTGATGCACACCTTACTGCAATCCTGAAGGTTGCAACTGCTCAGTCACGGAAGCCAAACATCAACAAACTGACAGAACTGAAGCGTTGCCAGGTATCTGACAAACACTAAAAACTGTCTGGCAGGCCAAGAATTGTATAAAGTTGTATGACAGCTTTATTATTTCTAAGAAATTCAAAATAAAAAATACAATATAAACATTTTCTTTTCTGAACACCATCTTCAGTGACATAATTGGCCCACTGGGAGGATTTGAGGACTGGCCCTGGCCCTATGGCAAGTTGAGTTTGAGACCCCTGTTCTACTCTCATAATATTTATTTATTGCTATGTATTCAGCCCATTAAAAAAAAAACAAGACTGAGTATTTGATTCAATGCCCTGCAGAAGCAATTAGTGCCCTGGGTTGACTATAGACTTTCATTTTTAAATACACTCTGATTTGATTTTACAAATATTCCCTTGATTTTGTGTTAGGTAGAAGGTAAAGAGGTGGACTCATTAATTTTCCAGAGACCTCATGTAGAGAATTAAGAAGTTATGTGTAGTATTTTTAAGTATCATATGCCCCTCAGATTGTTTGATATTAACCTGCTTAAATTGGAAGAGACTATCAAGGGCAAATCCAATAAGAAATGAAATAATGGCAAAGATAAGACATCCTCAGGTACACATCTCCAAAACACATTAGATAACAATGGCTGAGCCATCAATGGAAAAAAAAATACCTGTTTGGATCCATCCAGCGTAGAATGGTTCATTTTTTCAAAGTCTAAGACTTGGATTCAAGGGGATCTAAAACATCAAAGACCCTAGAGAACGAAAAGGGGTTGGGTGAGGTAGGAAGGCCTACCCAGTGCTTGGAGTGCAAAGCTAACAGGCTGGCAAATATACTGGAAAGAGATAGAAACTGCAGCAGGATCAGTCTGCTTTCTTCCTGCCAGATATGGAGTTAGCTGTGCTGAAGGAATTTACAAAGGTATAAGGAATACGCATGCATGTAGGCCTTTTGCTGGTTTTACTGTTTGCTTTACATGCTTTTTACCTTTGAGGAATGAATAAATAATGTTTTACTTCAAGATGCTGTTTCAGGCTCACTAAAATCATATGCTGCCTGATGGGAAATTTTTACAGGTACCCAATCTCAGTTTGGCTTTTGTCCTTAACATGGTTGGGAACCAAGAGAGCTGCAGTCCAGAGATCCAGTCCGTGAGTGGCTGGCCCACACGGTTGCACCCCGAATGAAAGCTAGTTTGGCCACCTAAAGGGTGCACTTGAGAGGGACTAAAAGAGGTCCAAGGTGCAGTTCATCTGGCAGCTGTTATATCACAATTGAGCACATCCATACTCTTCTCCTCTCCAAGATAAATAATCCTTGTTTTTGCAAATTTTCATTACGTGTCAGTCCTGCCATAGTTATCTATGAAAATCTTCAATATACCATTATAGTGATTAACTGTGCACATAGTAGTTCCAGTAAAGTCATCTCATTTCTTGTTATGTAATATTTGGCATATAAAAATGTTGACTATTTTGGCCAATCAACATTATTAATTATTATTAATATTTCTTTTGTGGTAGCACTTAGAAGCTTAGATTAGATTAAGTCCTCTTTGTGGTAGATATTGTATCATAGATAGGCATAGTAAGTGGCAGACCCTGCTCAAAGGAACTTAACCATCAATATATATTTATTTGTCCAAATTAAATATACGCTGTCATTGTGCAGCCCATTTCTCCACAATGTGTTTCAGTCTGTCTGGCATTTCTCACAATCTGTACAGCTTTTAATAGTTACAATTGACAGCATCAAAAAGTTTGCCAAAGTATTGCCAACTTCCTCGTCAGAATCCTTATTGTTAAATAACTCTGGCCCCAGTGCTGGCCCTCTCCACTATGAGAAGCAGACATGCACTGTGACTGTTTCCTATCAATGTAACCCATAACTATACTTTGTCCCTTACTCTTTGGTTATTCATTTTTTTTGTAGTCTAGTATGAGGAAGCCTATCAAAAGCTTTATGAAAATCCAAGTACATTATATTCAGCTTGTCATCTTTATCTACTTTTATTAACTTTTTTCAAAGAACTCTGGCAGGCTGAAGAGGCACAATTTGCTGCTTTGACCCTATTAGATTATATTTATCCAAGTACTCTACTATTCTACCTTTAATTAAAGTTTCAATCAATTTCCCAGAAATGGTAGCGAAGCACCCTAGTCTGTAATTCCTAGGATTTCCTTTGGCTTCTTTTGTTAGAGAGTCACCACATTAGTGACTTTGCAGTCTTTTGGAACAATTGCTTCCTTTAAAAATACAGTATACTTTGCACTAGTATTTCTGCCATTTCGTACATTATTTTGTTCAGATTGATTTATATTTGTCACAGGGCATGACTTCTTTCCTGCCTTCCCCTCACAGAAACAGCATGAAGTCCCGTGGTCGTACCTTTGCTGTATCCTTTTAAGTTCCCTCCACCATTTCTGCAACAATCTAGTTACAGAACCAACAGTGCTTTTTGTCCCTCTCCCTGAGACCTGAGGGGAACAGAGGTCTCCCTTCCTTGAGGCCTGCATGTAACTAAGTTCAACTAGTCCCCTCTCTCCCTTGGCCCTTCCTTCCTGCCTCTTTATCAGTCTTGGGCCAATTGGCTTCTTATCCCAGCCAGCTAGCCAGCCTGGTTGTCTAATTACACCTGTCAGCCTTCTCAAGGGGAACTAATTAACATCTGAGTGATCAGAGTGTAGCCTCACCTGTTCACAGCCACACACTCTTTCAAATATTCCCATAATACTCCAAAGGTACATGGGGGGTGGGGATTCACAAGAGGGAATCAGGTTCCATAATGCCCACCCTAACTTTGCAACCTTAACTTTTAGGTGCCCTACTGCCTAGTGGATTTCACAACCCTGAGTTAGATACCTAAGAATGAGGTTCATAGAAGCCAGCACGCTGTGCAGGCAGCCACCTAAGATAGCCAATAAGAAATGCTGAGTGGTGTGGCCTAACCCCCATCCCTCAAAGGGATTTAGGCACCTAAGTTCTGGCCACAGAGAGGCACCTATCTTCATTTAGGATTCGCAGGTTCACATCCTGGAATTAGGCACCTACACCAGTCAGTTTCATCCCCTTCCTGCTCACAGGATCACAGAGCCTCGGTTCTAGCCTGAACCCAAATGTCTACACTGCAATTAAAAAGTCCCATAGCCTAAGCCCCTTAAGCCCAAGTCAACTGACATGGGCCAGCCATGCATGTTTAATTGCAGTGTACACAAAACCTTGGAGATTTTAGGTGCCTATAGGTTTAGGCTGCAGCTGTGCAGGGATTTGTGAATGTCAGGAGTGCATAAATTCTATGCAGTGAAAAGAAATATAGTCTAGAAGAGGATCTTGATAAATGAACAGATGTGTTGGAGAGACATGGGCTCAAAATAAGCGGAGGAGAAACTGAGTATATGCTATGTAATATCAATGATGTGAATACTGAAGACTTATCCTTGAAATTAAATAGGCAAACAATATAAAAAATGCAGTTTCAAGTATCTGAATTCCAGAATCCAGGAAAATGGAGGACTAAATTAGAGCTAGAATAATAAATGTTTAGCTCAAATGGAGAGAGATAAGTAGTGTAGTATGTCACAGGAAGATACCACTAAGATTAAAAGGGAAAGTCTGTAAAATAATTGTCTGTCTATTTTTAATATATGAACTGAGAATTGGACAACAAAGAAGACACATGAACAATTGATCTGTTCCACAGAAATGCAAATGTTGAGAAGGATGAGTGGTATAAGCAAGGAAGACCATATACTCAAAGTAACAGACAAACAAAAGGAATCAGAGAGTGTGGGCTCAGATAATTGGTATGTAAAATGCAGTCCAGAAAACTATATGGATAAGAGTCCAACAGATCAAGACTGAAGGAAAAAGACAGAGGGGCTGTCCCTAGAAGAAATGGTCAGGTGTCATAAAGGAAGATATGTTTATGCCAAACCAGCCTGATTTTCTTCTTCGATAGGATAATTGATTTGGTGGGTAGAGGGAATGTGGTGGACATAATATACCTGGACTTCAGCAAGGCTTTTGACACAGTCCCACATGACATTCCGATAAGTAAGCTGAAGAAATGCAGGCTTGACAGAACTACCATTAAACGGATACATAATTGGTTAAACAACCACAAGCAAAGAATAACTATTAATGGAATGATGTAAGATTGGCAGGAGGTCTCAAGTGAAGTTCCACAGGAATTTGTTTGGCATCAAGTGTTGTTGAACATCTTTATTAAAGACCTGGATGTGGGTATAGAGAGCATACTTATCAAGTTTGCAGATGACATAAAGCTAGAGAGTGATACCAACACTTTGGAAGACAGAGGCAAAATTCAGAGGGATCTTGGTACATTGAAGAAATGGGCTATAGAGAACAAAATGAAATTAAACAAAGACAAATGTAAGGTGCTACACTAAGGGAAGAAAAAACAAATGAACAAATACAGAATGGGGGAAAACTGGCTTGGTAGCAGCACTGCTGAGAAGGATCTGGGAGTTGTGGTGGATCACAGCTTCAACATGAGTCAGCAATGGATGTCACAAAAAAAGCAAATGCAATTTTAGGTTGCATCAATAGAGGTATAGCATGCAAATCATGAGAGGTGATAGTACCACACTACTCAGTGCTGGTAAGGCCTCACCTGGAGTACTGTGTCTGATTTTAGTCACCATTGTATAGAAAGGATGTAGAGAAACTGGAAAGGATTCAGTGGTGACTGACAAAGATGATCAGAGGGATGGAATGCAAGCCATATGAGCAAAGGCTGAACAAACTGGGTATATTTAGTTTGGAAAAGAGGAAATTAAGGGGGGATATGATAGTAATCTTCAGATTCTTGAAAGACTGCCACATAAAAAATGGAGAAAAGTTGATCTCTTTTGCCACAGAGGGCAGGACAAAAGGCAAAGGGTTCAAACTACAGCATAGCAGATCTACATTAAATCTCAAGAAAAACTTCCTAACAGTAAGAATAGTAGAACAATGGAACAGACTGCTTATGAAGGTTGTGGAAGCTTCTTCACAGGAGGTTTTTAAAAGGAGGCTGGATAGCCATCTCTCTTGGATGGTTTAGACCAGTGCTCCCCAACCTTTCAGTGTGGCAGGCGCTGAACGACTAGCCACCGAAGAGCGTGACTGCCGGACAAGCAGCCGCCGAAATGCTGCCGAGAAGTGGAAATACCAAGAATCATCGCAGCTGAAAGGCCACCGAGAAGCAGCGTCATCAAGAGGCGTCACCGTCAAAATGCTGCGGAGAAGCAGCGGCATTTCGGCGGCTGCTTGTCTGGCAGCCATGCTCCTCGGCGGCGGGGCACTCCCTTGTCAGTAGGCGGGCACACATAGATGCCTGGCAGGTGCTATGGTGCCCTCAGGCACCGTGTTGGGGACCAGTGGTTTAGACACAAGAAATCCTGTATCTTTTCAGAGGGATAGAGTAGATGACCTCGTGGTCCCTTCTAACCCTCTGATTCCATGACTCTGTGTTAGCATGTGCTGTAATAGAGGACTTGACGCTGAACAGAACATTTTAGAGGGAAGGGATTCATAGAGTGGTCCCCATTTGATAGGATCAATACAAGGAAGAAGAAGAATAGCGCCAAAATATTGGACTAAGATGTCTAAAGTGTCAGTGAGGTACCTATATTCCCCTTGTGAATCCCACCCACAGTTCTTTACAAATACAGAAAAGACAAGGTCCTTGGCTTGTGAAATTTATTATCTAATTCATATATATAATTAGAGGAATACTATCTAGTTCTAATTTGGTTTATATTTTATTTAATCTGATGTTTGTAGGTGTATATGATATGGACATCCATCAAACATCAAAGAAATACATTTTTGAAATGGTATACTGGTTTGGGGATGAAACTTCTACTTTGGCATCATGGAAAGAATGGATGTAAAACAGGATAAAATAGGTGGTACTAAAAACCCAACTACTCATACATATAAATACACCACCAAAATCTTTTTCCAAAATAGGAAATAACTGTCATTTTAAAGATTTGTGAAGTATTTGAAATATAATAAAACACTTACTCATAGACTCATAGGTCAGAAGGGACCAATATGATCATCTAGTCTGACCTCCTGCACAAGGCAGGCCACAGAACCCTACCCATCCACTTTTATAACAACCCCTAACCCAGGACTGAGTTATTGAAATCCTCAAAACTGGTTTGAAGACCTCAAGCTGCAGAGAATCCACCAGCAAGCGACTCATGCCCCACGCTGCAGAGGAAGGCGAAAAACCTCCAGGGCCCCTGCCAATCCGCCCTGGAGGAAAATTCCTTCCTGACCCCAAATATGGCGATCAGCTAAACCCTGAGCATGTGGGCAAGACTCACCAGCCAGCACCCAAGAAGGAATTCTCTGCAGTAACTCAGTTCCCATCCCATCCAACATCTCCCCGCAGACCATTGAGCAGACTTATCTGGTGATAATCCAAGATCAATTGCCCAAATTAAACTATCCTATCATAACATCCCCTCCATATATTTATCAAGCTTAGTCTTAAAGCCAGATAAGTCTTTTGCCCCCACTACTTCCCTCGGAAGGCTGTTCCAAAACTTCACTCCCCTAATGGTTAGAAACCTTCGTCTAATTTCAAGTCTAAACTTCCTAATATCCAGTTTGTACCCATTCGTACTCGTGCCTACATTAGTACTAAACTTAAATAATTCCTCTCCCTCCCTAATGTTAACCCCCCTGATATATTTATATAGAGCAAGCATATCCCCCCGCAGTCTTCTTTTGGCCAGGCTAAACAAGCCAAGCTCTTTGAGTCTCCTTTCATAAGGCAGGTTTTCCATTCCTCGGATCATCCTAGTAGCCCGTCTCTGGACCTGTTCCAGTTTGAATTCATCCTTCTTGAACATGGGACCCCAGAACTGCAAACAATATTCCAGATGGGGTCTCACCAGCGCCTTATATAACGGTACTAACACCTCCTTAACCTTGCTGGAAATACCTCGCCTAATGCATCCTAAAATCGCATTTGCTTTTTTAACAGCTGTATCACATTGGCGGCTCATAGTCATCCTGCTATCAACCAATACCCCAAGGTCCTTCTCCTCCTCTGTCGCTTCCAACTGATGCGTCCCCAACGTATATCTAAAATTCTTATTATTAATCCCTAAGTGCATGACCTTGCACTTTTCACTATTGTATTTCATCCTATTACTATTACTCCAGTTTACAAGGTGGTCCAGATCTTCCTGAATAGTATCCCTGTCCTTCTCCGTGTTAGCAATACCCCCCAGCTTTGTGTCATCCGCAAACTTTATTAGCACATTCCCGCTCTTTGTGCCAAGGTCAGTGATAAAAAGGTTAAATAAGATCGGTCCCAAAACTGATCCTTGAGGGACTCCACTAGTAACCTCCTTCCAGCCTGACAGTTCACCCTTCAATACGACCCGCTGGAGTCTCCCCTTTAACCAGTTCCTTATCCACCTTACAACTTTCATATTCATCCCCATCTTTTCCAATTTTACTAACAGTTCCCCATGTGGAACAGTGTCAAACGCCTTACTGAAATCGAGGTAAATTAGGTCTACCGCATTTCCTTTATCTAAGTAATCCGTCACCTTCTCAAAGAAGGAGATCAGATTGGTTTGGCACTATCTACCTTTAGTAAATCCATGTTGCAATTCGTCCCAATTACCATTGACCTCTATGTCCTTAACTACTTTCTCCCTTAAAATTTTTTCCAAGACCTTACATACTACAGACGTCAAGCTAACAGGCCTATAATTACCCGGATCACTTTTATTCCCTTTCTTAAAAATAGGAACTACGTTAGCAATTCTCCAGTCGTACAGCACAACCCCCGAGTTTATCGATTGCTTAAAAATTCTCGCTAACGGGCTCGCAATTTCACGCGCCAGTTCCTTTAATATCCTTGGATGGAGATTGTCCGGGCCCTCCAATTTTGTCCCATTAAGCTGTTCAAGTTTGGCCTCTACCTCAGTTGCGGTAATATCCACCTCCACTTAAAATGTGCCTTTGTTATAATTTGTGAACATGCAATGTTTCGTGTGAAACTTTTCATGTCAGTAAAATGTGTAGTCAAAGCAAGGTGCAAAAATTTTTACACTAATATTTAAGGCAGGTTTTAGTGGTACAGTTCAAATATTGATAACTATGGAATTGATTACATGTTGGAAAACACATGGCTGATATTTTTTCTGATTATCTGGCTAAGCATAAATATTTTGGCTTGTTTTGTCACAAGGGGTCTCTGATGCTCACCGGCAAGTGGTGGTGTTTGGAGGTGAGGGGGAAGAGACAGAGAATGTGTTGGAGGTAGGTCTACTGACTCCACTGACAATCATCATGGAGCTTGGCCTGGTCTAGCAACCATCTCTGAAAACATCAGGGGGGAAATGAGCTGCAATCCACCAAAGGCACTTGAGGAAGTAACAAGCCAACAGTCAAACCTTTAAGAAAACAACAGATAATGTGAGGGTTGGGGACGGATTGTGTGGGGATAGAAAACTGCAGCACCTTTATAGTTATGTAATATCTTGGATGCTTATCAGAACTCAATTCCACATTTTGGGGGGGGTTCCTGTAACTATCTTTAGGCATACCGGGCAGAAGCTATACCAATTTACACCATCTTCTCCACTGTATTTAGGAAGGCTAGTATAATTTACACACTTTTTGATTGTTTGACTATGATACCATTTGCCTGGCCTTTTATTTATTTATTTTTACTTTGCTTTGGTTTTTTTCCCCTTCTTTTAGTTCCTATGTAGTCCCAGAACTAGGGCGCAAATTATTTAAACTGGAAAAGGAAATTATTTCACTTTGGGATTAACAATTAAGCTGAGAAAAAACTGCATCTGGAGTTACCACAAATGTCTCTGTGAAATCTATACGCCGGTAGCCCTCTAGTGTGTTTGGTTCAATGTACAGCTGAACATATGGATAAGATCCTTTGGTAACATATTTACAGCTAGGAAGGAATCCTGGAGGGTGACTGGGGCAAAAGATCTATTTAACTCTTTTCTTATCACCCAAGTTTTTATCATATTATGGCTTACGATATCTACTCCTGTAACTGATTAATCATAAATGCTTTGAGTTTTTTTGGTTCATAGTGAGGAACAAAGAAACAAGCTGTGTCCACTCCTGCTGTTTTTTTGTAGTTGCACATCATACCTTTTCTATGTAAACACTGATCTTGGAACCACATCACAACTTGTCTGCTCATACATTATGGTGATCTCTCTGCATTTTGTCTGTCTTTTCTAAATTCAGTCATATAGACTTCTATACTATTGTTAAATGCAAAGCTTGGACTTGTTATTGTTATCTTCACTTGTTGACTGGAGGATCTGTATGGGATGAGACAATTCACCTCACCAACAAACATGTAGATCAGTGACCTCATCACTGGTTTCTGTATATAAATGTGAGCATTTACTGCGTCAACTTTAGAAGAGACAACCTGGACAGGGAGCATGGGGTAAATAGCTTCATCAGAACAATAGATTTCTCTCTTTCAGCCTCACTGTAAAATAAATAAATAAATGAGAACTAACTATTATACCACATCTTCTTGAAATTTTATGCTCACATTTCAAGCAACTGTAGCAGAAAAATACAAATGTCAAGTATGCAAAATCACCTGAAACAAAGCAAATTAAACTGCTTTAAACACATTTTGTTGGATTGTTTTTTGCGACTTCTCATTTTACAATTTAAAAAAAAACAAGTTTCAAGATAACTGAGTGACTGTGCCTTAAAGAATGCAATTATCAGTAAAATAAACATTTATTAATGTGCTCTTGTATGCAACGATGAGATCACTAGGACTACTCACTATGTATGGTAGCAAGGTTTGATTGATTAGCATTTCCTTTGCTACTTTTTATATTCTTAGTGCAACAAACCAAGCCACACTTTGAGTATTAAGCTGATGTTTAGCTAAGTAGGACTATCCAAAACTCGGAGTAGCAGAAACTAAGAGCCTGAAGCTAATGGAGGTTTTTCCACTGATGTACCTGGGCTTTGAATCAGGCCCTAAGTAACTTAAATATCCAATTAGTTAATTTAGTAGGGTTTTATTGTTTCTTTTTGTTTTAATGTAATACTAGGGCAGTGATTGGCAACCTTTGGCACATGGCCCATCAGGGAAATCCGCTTGTGGGCCAGGATGGTTTGTTTACCTGCAGCATCCACAGGTTCAGCTGATCACAGCTCCCACTGGCCATGGTTCACTGTTCCAGGCTAATGGGGGCTGCAGGAAGCAGCACGGGCCAGCCCATCCCTTGGCCCATGCCGCTTCTCGCAGCCCCCATTGGCCTGAAATGGTGTACCGCAGCCAGTGGGAGCTGCAATTGGCAGAACCTGTGGATGCTTCAGGTAAACAAACTCTCCTGGCCTGCCAGCTGATTTCCCTGATGGACCACGTGCCAAAGGTTCTGATCCCTGTACTAAGGTGTAATTCTGTTATACCAAGGGGAAGCATTTTATATGCTGTACATCAGAATATACTTTTTAGGTATTACATCTAATGCCCTGATTCTACACTCAAATCCAAGCACCCAGACCCCTGTATTCATGTTGAAACCTATCAGCAGGGATCTACCCACTGTGGTGTTTAGATGTGCTTGTAATTATTAGAACTGGGAGCACTGGCTGTTGGGAGTCTGAAAGGACAGAAAACAGGAAGGAGGGGGGAGGCGTTGAGGCGGCTAAGTGAGAGTTACAGAGGGTGCAGCAGCAGCTTGGTATAGAGGTTTCCACTGTAAAAATAAAGTCCTGTTGAAGTTGTTAGTAACTTGCCTAACACAGATCTGATTGCAGGAGTTTTGAAAATTTGCATGAATTTTATGAACACGTCTTACTATGTGAAGTTATATTTTGGATTTCTTTTAATGTTGTTATATGAGGAAGAGGAGATTTTATGTCTTATTATGACCAGAACAAGAATAAAATGCAGTTAAATGCTTAAAGAATTGTCCTGCAACCCTAACTCATACTGGCTTCATGCTAGTAGGACCATTGAACCTTCTTGCAAAATTAGCCTTCTCTTACCCACTAAGCACTAGAATACCATGGGCACACAGATTGTATCTGGGCTCTTCAAACAACTCAATCCATCTTTATTGATCTTTGTGGTCAATAATACAGACACACACAGTTAAAGCTACAATTACAGAACTTCACACAGTACCAAAATTAAGCTTCTCAGCCTATTTACATTTAAATTACATAGTTTACCTTCATTTGGATCAAACATACAAGCTAATCTGTTTAAAATGTATGATTTTATAACATACAGTACACATTTTAAATGTAACTTACATTTTCAAATCTCCAAAACACCATTGAACAACATTCAACTTTTGTAATAATATATACATTTATATATGTATAATAATAATGTACATCTCCACTGAGTATACGATACACAAGTTATTTGACACTGGCTTGGTACTAATATGCACTCTCAATGCAATGGACTCTCTGACTAGATATTACCAGGAATGTTTGTTCTATTGAACCTGTTAGTATAAGCTATTTTTTAACTATTGATAAAATTAATGGATCAGTTTAACTAAAAGTGGAGTAATAGGATTGAACTGAGTACAAAACACTAAGAAAACAGAAATTATACAGTGCATGTATAGACTCAGTGATCCACTTACTTTGGCTAAAATAAGAACTCTATCAAGAATATACACAGGGTTAAAGATTAAATTAAGTGTACCTACAGCTATCAAAACTTTTTAAAAGAATAACAGGTTTTTTAAGTTATGTTTTATTTAAATGGAACCCAAAAAGTTATAAAAAAGTGCAGTTTTTATTAAGATTTTTTTTTAAGTGCCATACTTTTAAAACCATATTTCCATATTGTTTCCTTGCAATTTCATCTTCTAATTATAGTTTTCCATTACCTGGAAGCCTTAATGCTGATTTTTTCTATGGCAGCTTTAGCCATTTAAAGACTGCAGATCAAACAAATCTCTAGCACTGTAGGTTGTAATACAGTAGAACAGACATTTTGACTGTTGTTCAAATGCAATTATCTTCTCAACTGCTATGAATTTGGGCTTATGGTTGGTATGCTTTGAAAGCTCAGGTTCATGAGCCCATATTTATTGGTGTCACAGAGATAATTGCATTTGATTTTCTTTCCTTTGCCAACTGCAAGCAGTTCCAGTAGCAATTTTATGATCTGACCTAAATGTATAAATGATTAGCAAAATGTGACTTGGCGAGTGGCAGTTTAATCACTGCCTGCAGCCCATCATGCCTTAAAAGATATAATACATTTTTCAAATGAAGCTCTAGAGATGAAATGCTGGCCTCTTTCCTGCAAGGAAAGAACTCCAACATACAGAAGTAGAGATATTGTTGGGGGGAAAAATACATACTAAATATGAAGGACACTTATGCCGAGCAGGAACAGGCACCCAGCTGGCAAATGTGATCATTTCTAGAGATTAGTACAGCTCCAAGCTGTATTAATTTTAATGTGAAGCTATTTTTAAACATTCACATTGGGTTAATATTTAGCCTTGCTATATCTTGAGAAAGAGCTACTGGTGCAGAGATATACTTAAACAACATAGCTCTTGTCAGCAGGCAGCTACAGTATTAGCTCTTTCCATCTCACTCTATTTCCAGGAGGATAGATAGATAGATAGATAGATAGATAGATAGATAGATAGAAGGGCTGTCGATAGTGGCATTTAACTCATGCGATTAACTCAAAAAATTAATTGCAATTAAAACAGTGAATTGTGATTAATCACAGTTTTAATTACACTGTTCAAAAATAGAATACCAGTTGAAATTTATTAAATATTTTTGAATGTTCTTCATTTTTAAATATATTGATTTCATTTACAACACAGTATACAAAGTTGACAGTGCTCATTTTATATTATTATTTTTATTATAAATATTTGCACTTTAAAATGGCAAACAAAAGAAATAGTATTTTTCAATTCATCTCATACAAGTACTGTAGTGTAATCTCTTTATCGCGTAAGTACAACTTACAAATGCCGCTTTTAACTTACATCCGGGATCGGCAACCTTTGGCATGCAGCCTGTCAGGGAAATCCTCTGGCGGGCTGGGATGGTTTGTTTACCATAGGTTCGGCTGATCACAGCTCCCACTGGCTTCGGTTCACTGTTCCAGGCCAATGAAGGATGCAGGAAGTGGTGCGAGCCAAGGGATGTGCTGGCCACTGCTTCCCGCAGCCCCCATTGGCCTGGAATGGCGAACTGTGGCCAGTGGGAGCTGCGATCAGCCGAACCTGCAGACGCTGCAGGTAAACAAACCGCCCTGGCCCGCCAGGAGATTTCCCTAATGGGCCGTGTGCCTAAGGCTGCCAATCCCTGTGTTACATAACTGCACTCAAAAACAAAATAATGTAAAAGTTTAAAGCCTACAAGTCCACTCAGTCCTACTTCTTGTTCAGCCAATTGCTAAGACAAATAAGTTTATTTACATGTACAGGAGATAATGCTGGCCGCTTCTTATTTGCTATGTCACCTGAAAGTGAGAACAGATGTCTGCATGGCACTTTTGTAGCCAGCATTGCAAGGTATTTACATGCCAGTTATGCTAAACATTCATATGCCCCTTCATGCTTCAGCCACCATTCCAGAGGACATGCTTCCATGCTAATGATGCTTGTTAAACAAATAATGCATTAATTAAATTTGTGACTGAACTCCATGGAGGACAATTGTATGTCCCCTGTTCTGCTTTACCCGCATTTCAAATTATAGCAGTCTCGGATGATGACCCAACACATGTTCATTTTAAGAACATTTTCACTGCAGATTTAACAAAACACAAAGAAAGTACCAATGTGAGATTTCTAAAGATAGCTACATCACTTGATCCAAGATTTAAGAATCTGAAGTGCCCTCCAAAATCTGAGAGGGACGAGGTGTAGAGCATGCTTTCAGAAGTGCTTAAAAAGCAACACTCCGATGAGGAAACTACAGAACCCGAACCACCAAAAAAGAAAATCAATCTTTCTGCTGGTGGCATTTAACTCAGATAATGAAAATGAACATGTTTCAGTCCGTACTGCTTTGGATGGTTATCGAGCAGAACCCGTTATCAGCATAGACACATGTCCTCTAGAATGGTGGTTGAAGCATGAAGAGACATATGAATCTTTAGTACATCTGGCACATAAATATCTTGCAACACTGGCTACAGCAGTGCCATGTGAATGCCTGTTCTCACTTTCAGGTGATATTGTAAACAAGAAGCAGGCAGCATTATCTACTGCAAGTGTAAACAAACTTGTTTGTTTCAGCAATTAGCTGAACAAGAAATAGAACTGAGTGGACTTGTAGGCTCTAAAGTAGTTTTACATTGTTTTATTTTTGAATGCAGGTTTTTTTGTACATAATTCTACATTTGTAAGTTCAAATTTCATGATAAAGAGATTGTACTTGTATGAGATGAATTGAAAAATACTGTTTCTTTTGTTTTTTACAGTGCAAATATTTGTAATGAAATGAAATATAAAGTGAGCACTATAAACTTTGTATTCTGTTTTGTAATTGAAATCAATATATTTGAAAATGCAGAAAATATCCAAAATTATTTAAGTAAATAGTATTCTATTATTGCTTAACAGTGCAATTAATCATGTGACTAATCATGATTAATTTTATTAATCACATGATTTATTGCAATTTTTATATCTCTTGACAGTCTAGATAGATAGATAGATAGATAGATAGAGGCACAGAATTTGAGGATTTTGTGCTTTGACTAAAATTGTGTTAACTGTCTCAGGGTGATATATATTTCAACCACATTAGAGACTGAATAATCTGACTCTATGTAAGCAAAGTGCAGGAAAGTTGAGAAAGCAAAATCCACAACACAGGGCAAAAAAATGAAGGCTGTTGTGTATACCTCCCGTGCTATAGCTGCTGTTCCAGTCTATGGACTGGAATAACAACCACAGCCCTTTGGTCTTGGGACCCTTCGATCTGTGTAAGTCTGGACACTCTGAACTTTCCCTTTCTGCGTGGGGTCAACATAAAGATCCTCTCAGTGGCACATATGGGGTGCACTAATAGCCTATATCAGGGGTCGGCAACCTCTGGCACGCGGCTCGCTAGGGTAAGCACCTTGGCAGGCTGGGCAAGCACCTTGGCAGGCCGGGCCGGTTTGTTTACCTGCTGCGTTGGCAGGTTCAGCCGACTGTGGCTCCCATTGGCTGCAGTTCACTGTCCCAGGCCAATGAAGGTGGCGGGAAGCCACGGCCAGCACATCCCTCACCTATGCCGCTTCCTGCTGCCCCCATTGGCCTGGGACAGTGAACCGCGGCCAGTGGGAACCGAGGTCTGCCAAACCTGCTGATGCAGCAGGTAAACAAACTGGCCTGGCCCACCAGGGTGCTTACCCTGACGAGCAACGAGCCAGAGGTTGCCGACCTCTGGCCTATATAATCCCTCTAACAGGTCTTAAACAGTGCCAAAGTCTTAGAACTGGCTTCATCTACCCCATATGGGATTGTCACCCTCAGTGAGGTTCAGAAGGATGCCTGAAATTCTACTAGTACTTGTTCCACAAGACATTGGCTTAGAATGGTTTATAGCATTTCTTCCCTTCAAGTGTGCCCTCCTGATTTACGTCTTGAATAATTCATTAAGAAGTTCTAAACCTGAAAAAAAACCACTAAAGCCAAAACTATATTTAACAAAGCAAATTTGTTTAACAACCACTGAAAGAATGTAGTACCATGTTTAAGCTCTGATTTAATAAAAAAAATAAAAGCACAGGGAAGACAGCATGAACAGTTTGTTCAGGTGTAAGATATTTTAAATTATTTTATAGTACAGATTTCTAACATAATTATTTCCAATTACAAAATAAAAACATACATTAATAGACTTTAACAATAGCTTCACAATTTCTAATGACTAATCTATTGCTGCCAATCCTACACTTCTGGGAAGGAAAAATCAAAGCTAACAGTTAAGGTTCAAAAAGGTTATGAGACATGCACTAGTTATAAAGGACAAATTCCTACTTTGAGCTCTTTGAAGAGAAGTTTGAAATCTATTCTAATGCAGCTGAGTTCCAGTTCCAGATATGGTTGAACGAGTTTCAATAATAACAACTCCTAATGCCAGTATATAGGCTGATTTTCAGAGATCCAACATTTCTGCATAAACACTATCTACTATTTCCTGCAGCTGATGGAAGAAAGAAAGAAAGAAAGAAAGAAAGAAAGAAAGAAAGAAAGAAAGAAAGAAAGAAAGAAAGAAAGAAAGAGATATGATTTCAAAAAGACTATAATAGTGTATTATGACCACTGTGTCCCATTATGTTCTGCATATCCATTTGTCAAGGTTCCTTCCTCACTCTGAACTTTAGGGTACAAATGTGGGACCCTGCATGGACACTTCTAAGCTTAATTACCAGCTTAGATCTGGTCTGGCTGCCACCATTCACAAGCACTCCCTTCCTTGGGTAGCCTTGAGAAACTTCACCAATTTCCTGGTGAACACAGATCCAAACCCCTTGGATCTTAAAACAAGGAGAAATTAACCATTCCCCTTCCTTTCTCCAACCAACTCCTGGTGGATCCAGATCCAATCCCTTTGGATCTAAAAACAAGGAAAAAATCAATTAGGTATGAAGAAAAAGGCTTTTAATTAAAGAAAAGAAAGGTAAAAGAAAACCCTCTGGGAGAGATTAGCATACCAGCTACTCTCACAGACAACAGGTTCCAAACACAGAGGATGTTCCCCGGGCAAAAACTTAGTTACACAAAAAATACCCATCTACCCAGTTTTTGATAAATCCCTTAATGATGCCAAGACAAGTTACAAAGAAAATAAACATAAACCTGTTTATCCCTTTCTAAAACTTACTACTCTGATAAGAGGCTGGTTCCTTGAGCTTTTTAACTCTGGCTGAAACTGAGACTCTAAACAAAGGAAAACTTCCCTCCTTCCTTTTGAAACATCTTGTTCCCCCTTTGGTTCCTCTGGTCAGGTGTCAGCTAGGCTAGGTGAACGTCTTAACTCTTTACAGGTAAAAG
The DNA here is from genome assembly GCF_025201925.1 of Gopherus flavomarginatus. Classification (NCBI taxonomy): domain Eukaryota; kingdom Metazoa; phylum Chordata; order Testudines; family Testudinidae; genus Gopherus; species Gopherus flavomarginatus. The sequence goes on along the minus strand of NC_066620.1, from coordinate 168,091,287 downwards.
AGGCATTAACCCTTAACTATCTGTTTATGACACCATTGGTGGCCCTTTTGCAAATAAGCTGGCCCTAAACCTTTACTTTCTTTCAATTACAAAAGGCTGATGTCTTACATATCTTTCTCTTCCTGTTTATTCTTCTTCCCTCATCGCAGTTTCAGTTCTTTGAAACTGGCACTCCAGTGCCTACCAGAAATCATGAAGCAACAGAACACTGAAACCCTGTTTTCAATCACAGATAAAACAGTCTACATACAGCATGGTAGACAGCAGCTACATTCTGATATAAACAAAGATTCTGAAAATTATTTTTACAAATAGAAAACAAATACTGCAAGTTTAATATTCCAGAATTAAACTGATTGAATTATGGAAAAGAACTTGTTACACCTGTTATTTTTTTCTGCAAACTATAATTATGCTAGGGTGGCAAAGGAAAATGTTTATATTTATCTTACTTAGGAAATAAAAGATTTAGATAAAGTCAGTGGTAGTTGAGGGCATTCAGCACTTCACAAAATCAAGAGTGGAATCCTGGCACCGTCGAATTCAATAGCAAATCTTCCCAGATCTTTAGAGGAAAATATAATTTTGTGTGATATAAAAAAAGAATAAGATCCAAAAACAAGAGGGCACTAACTGAAATTAAGAACAGACCAGCTGTTAAAGGAATTCAGGAGAAACTTTATAGCACACGGATTAATTAGCATGTAGAACATACCAAAGTCACCAGTGGAAACTGCAACTGAACATATTAAAAAAGAGTTACTGAAGAAAACACGTTACAGTCTAGATAGATGGGTGCAAGGACTAAACTGTGGGTTACAGAATTATAGAAATTATACCAACAGACACACACACATACTATCCCGCTTGCCATACTCATGCAAACAGCTCCATTAAGTCCCAGGGGACGACTCACAAATACAGAGAGCAAGATTTTGCTTCTAGTCTTTTCCCACACCAACGCAACATTATTCCCTACAGTTTTATCTATTCTTGATGTAAAAGCCTCAAGTGCTGGAGCTTCCCCACATCCCATGGGATGCTATACCATAATCTGATAACTTTTGCTAACAGGATTTTTTTTCATGATATTCACCTGCATTTCCTCCATTCTTAATGTTATCCCATTATTTCTAGTTACACCCATATGTCATCCCCAAAATTAACCTTCTCTTAACACACTTTGATTACTATATGCTCCACTGATTGTCATGTAGTGAAAAAGCAGCAAATTACTATCTATCTATCTATCTATCTATCTATCTTTAAATTGCAAACAAATACTCTAAGTTTTGAAAATGTAAACACTTTCAAACAGGTCAACTAACCACCCTCAACAGGGGTTGACTGGACTCATCACTATCCTAGGCCCTTTAATTGGACTAGGCCCCTTAATTGTTCTTTATTATATGATGATCTCATCCAGACCCCTAATTATTCCTTCTTGTCATATCACATTGCATATTTTTATCTAATCTGTTGGTCTCTATTGGCTCTCCATTGCAACATTTGTGCTTTCCAGACTTTTCCTTTTAATACCGGTCCAAAGCCTATGGAAGCCTTTTTGCTGACCTGAGTGGATTTTGGATCTCGCTCTTTGAGTATCTAGATCATTATTATTTTCATCAGGATGTATTGGCTGAGACACAATGGGCCAAATTCTCCTCAGCTCTAGCAGTGTCTATCAACAGTAATTATTTTGAAATCCATCTGTAATAAGGAAATATGTCTCAATTTGTTATTTGCTGTCCATATTTCTAATATCCCCCTGACCCTTAAAGATGCCAGTTATTTCACCGAGTGTCAAAATATCTTCCAAGTTAGCATTATCAGGAAATGTTACTAATATTCTCTTTTCTAGATCATTCATAATAATGTTATACAAGACAGAACCAAACACTGATCCCTGCAAATCATATGACCTTCTTCTGTCCTGAGATGTTACTCTTCAAAATGATTTAATATTTTAGCTATTTTATATAAATTACTCAGGACAAAATAATGTATCATGTAAATCTTTTACAACTCACTGCCTTGAAAGAATCTTTTACAAGGTTTTTGAAACGTGCCTTTTGTTCCATCCTCCTCTAAATATTCTACTGCCTCAGATGCTACTATAGATATATAAATACCAGTCAGACTGGTTTTCCCATTCTGGCATTTCATCTATGCATATGAAAAACTGTCTCTTCAAATCAATTCCAGTACCATATATAATGAACACTAGGGATTTATTTATTTAGATATTTATATATTTGATGAATCTGTACAGATTTTATAGAACACATTTTTAAACTTTAGTCATGTCTTACAACCAATACTAGAAAGTGCTCATTGGTTTATCAGAAGGACATCTGTATAACTTACAGCCCTGTACACAAAATGTAAAAAAGGACCTGGTAACCATCCCATAATAACCTGAAAGACTGTCAACAGGAATGTTTTATGTCTTCTTTGAAACAAAAATAGAAAATCCAGAGGAACTGCATTTATTTTATGAAAAGAAATGGTTTTAATATGATCCTACCATCAAGTCTATGCAGTACACCACCATAAAGAAATAATGGCATTGTTTCAAATTACCAAAACGATCAATCATTTAGTCAAGGTCTTGCAGAAGGGCCATTGAGGAAACCATTTTTCCCCATGGTAGTTCTTAATTATTTTTTATTAACTGTGGCATACTGTTCTGGCACTTGAGGCATGGAATTGAATGGGAAGGAAACACACTCTTATCATTTATAATAAGAAATGGAAGCCAGCCTACAGGTGCTATTTTGTCATCTAGTAGAGTTTCTTAGAAAAATTTTGTGAAATACAAAATAATTTTATGTCATGTTAGGAACAGATGTAATCAGATATGGATTATAAAGTTGAAATACATTATTAATTGTATACAATCGTCATCAGAAACATAGATTATAAGATTTTGAACTGATACGTAATTATTTAATTTTGGTCTGATCATTACTATTCATTAGATCTTTTCTCCTTAAATAATAACATTTAAAATTTAAAAATAAACCTTAACATAACATTTTTCAGGTGCACACTAATTCATCATTTCTTTTTCCTTACACTTTTGTAAATCAAACTAATTACTCCCTAACCGCTCCTGTATAATACTATCCCTAGGATGTTCATTTTTAGGTGTTATTTGTACAAACACAGACGGATGATGGGTGCCATTTAGAAGTCTGATCCAATTTCCATTGAAGTCAGTGGGATCTGAATCAGGCCTTCTACTCTGCCCACCAGCTGACCTCCAAGCACAGAGCTGCTTGTTGGTGTCATAACATTTCTTCCCAGATCTGGACCTTAGCGTCCAAAATATGGGTGTTAGCATGAAAACCTTCAAGCTTAATTACCAGCTTAGATCTGATATCGCTGCCACCAGCCAGGAATTATACAGTGCCTAGCTCACTGTGGTCTCCCCAAAACGTTCCCTGGGGGACCCCCAGAATCAGAGGCCTTGAGTCTTACAACAAAGGGAAATAACCCCCTCCCCTTGTTTCCTTGTTACTTTCTCCCAGGTTCCCCTCCCTGGACGACCCTAGGAGATTCCCTGCCTCAAGTCCTTGAAACACAAATACTGAGAGATCAAATCTCCCTCTCCCCTCACTCACAGGGTATGCAAAGTTAGGCTTAGTAAATCTAACACAAAGAGAGTTTCCCCCTGACTTCTTCCTCCCACCAATTCCCTGGTGAGCTGCAGACTCAATTCCCTGGAGTCCCCACTAAAGAAAAAACTCCAACAGGTCTTAAAAAGAAAGCTTTATATAAAAAGAAAGAAAAAGGACATAAAATGGTCTCTGTATTAAGGTGACAATATACAGGGTCAATTGCTTAAAAGAAAAATGAATAAACAGCCTTATCCAAAAAGAATACACTCCAGCAACTACACACATGTAAATACAAAAAAAAACAATATAAACCTATTGTCTTACTATCCTTGTACTTACAACTTGGAAACAGAAGATTAGAAAGCCTGGAGATTCCTGTGGTCACTCTCAGAGCCGAGAAAAAGAACAGACCAAGAACAAAGGACTCACACCCAAAACTTCCCTCCACCCAGATTTGAAAAAGTCTTGTTTCCTGATTGGTCCTCTGGTCACGTATTTGGCTCCCTGTGTTAACACTTTACAGGTAAAAGAACATTAACCCTTAGCTATCTGTTTATGACGCCCCCCAAATTGCAGACAGTGGGGAACCTCACTGGCGGCGATTTCCTCCTAGAACTTTAAAATAAACAGATTAATACAACACGTGCACCTTTACATATACCACTAAGTATATAACTAACAGACTTTTACATTTTAAGAACACTTTTTGCTTCCTGCATGAGAACTGCTCCTATAGCACGCTCAGATGCATCCGTGGTTACTAGGAATGGCTTCTCAAAGTCCGGGGCCCTGAGCACATGAGCATCGCCTTAGGTTGGGTAAAGGCCTTTTGACACTTATCAGTCCACTTAACTGCATTTGGCTGGGTCTTTTTGGTCAGGTCAGTCAGTGGGGCAGCGATTTGGCTGTAGTGTGGTACAAATCGCCTGTAGTACCCGGCCAAGCCTAAGAAGGATTGGACCTGTTTTTTTGACTTTGGGACAGGACACTTTTGGATAGCATCCACCTTGGCCTATAGGGGGTTTATGGTTCCTCGACCCACCTGGTGTCCCAGGTAAGTTACTCTGTTTTGGCCTATTTGACACTTTTTGGCCTTAACAGTTAGTCCGGCCTGCCTGATGCGCTCAAAGACCTTTTCCAGGTGTTTGGGCCAGGAATTAGAAAAAATGACCACATCATCGAGGTAGGCAACTGCATATTCGCCCAGTCCTGCTAGTAGACCATCTACCAGCCTCTGGAAGGTGGCGGGTGCATTTTGAAGCCCGAAAGGAAGGACATTAAATTCATACACCCCCGCATGGGTGACGAATGCTGACCTTTCCTTGGCAGGTTCATCTAGCAGTACCTGCTAGTACCCCTTGGTTAAGTCTATTGTAGAGATGAACTGGGCACGTCCCAACTTTTTCAATAGCTCATCAATGCGTGGCATTGGATAGTTGTCCGGACGAGTTACCACATTTAGCTTACGGTAGTCCATGCAAAAGCGTGTTTCCCCATCTGGTTTGGGTACCGGAACCACTGGAGATGCCCATGCACTGGTAGATGAGCATATTATACCCATTTCTAGCATGTTCTGGATCTTCCGTTTTATAGCAGCTTGGGCATGAGGAGACACCCGGTAGGGTGGTGTTCTAATTGGGTGAGCATTCCCTGTGTCAATGGAGTGGTATGCCCTTTCAGTCCATCCTGGGGTGGCTGAGAACAATGGGGCGAAGCTAGTGCACAGCTCCTTGATTTCTTGCCGCTGCAGACGTTCCAGGGTGGTTGAGAGGTTCACCTTTTCCAGGCCACCATCTTTTTTCCCTTCGTAGTAGACACCTTCAGGCCACTTAGCATCATCTCCCTGGACTGTAAACTGACAAACCTGTAAGTCTCTGGAATAGAAAGGCTTGAGAGAATTAACATGGTACACTCTGGGCTTTAGGGAGGAATTGGGAAATGCTATGAGGTAGTTCACAGTTCCCAGACGCTCTTGGACTGTGAACGGCCCTTCCCAGGATGCTTCCATCTTATGGGCCTGTTGCGCCTTCAAGACCATAATCTGGTCTCCTACCTTGAAGGAACGCTCTCTGGTATGTTTGTCATACCAGGCCTTTTGCTCTTCCTGAGCATTCTTTAGGTTTTCTTTAGCAAGGGCTAAAGAGTGTCAGAGGGTGCTTTGTAGGTTGCTAACAAAGTCCAGAATGTTAGTTCTTGGAGAAGGTGTAAACCCCTCCCATTGCTGCTTAACCAACTGTAATGGCCCCTTAACCTCATGGCCATACACAAGTTCAAATGGTGAAAACCCTAAACTGGGATGTGGTACAGCCCTGTAGGCAAACAGCAACTGCTGCAACACTAGGTCCCAATTATTGGAGTGTTCGTTGATGAATTTACGTATCATGGCCCCCAAAGTTCCATTAAACCTTTCCACCAGGCCATTGGTTTGATGGTGGTACGGGGTGGCAACCAAGTGGTTCACCCCATGAGTTTCCCACAGTTTTTGCATGGTCCCTGCCAGGAAATTAGATCCTGAATCTGTAAGGATGTCGGAGGGCCAACCTACCCTGGCAAAAATGTCTGTTAGGGCCTGACACACAGCGTTAGCCCTGGTGTTGCCTAGAGCTACTGCTTCCGGCCATTGGGTAGCAAGGTCCACAAAAGTCAATATGTACTGCTTTCCTCTGGGCATCTTTTTTGGGAAAGGACCCAGAATATCCACAGCTACTCACTGAAATGGGACCTCAATTATGAGGAGTGGCTGGAGAGGGGCCTTGACCTGGTCTTGGGGTTTTCCCACTCTTGGCATACCTCACAAGACCGGACATACTTGGCAACATCCTTGCCCATCCCCTCCCAGTGGAAGGACTTCCCCAACCGGTCCTTGGTTCTGTTCACCCCAGCATGGCCACTGGGATGATCATGAGCTAAGCTTAAGAGCTTTTCCCTGTATTTAGTTGGAACCACCAACTGTTTTTGTGGATGCCAGTCTTCCTGGTGTCCACCAGAAAGAGTCTCCTTGTATAAAAGTCCTTGTTCTACAACAAACCGGGATCGATTAGAAGAGCTGAGAGATGGTGGGGTGCTCCATGCCGCCGCCCAAGCTTTCTGAAGGCTGTCATCTGCTTCCTGCTCAATCTGGAACTGTTCCCTTGAGGCTGGGGACACCAGTTCTTCCTCAGACTGTGGACTTGGGCTTGGTCCCTCTGGAAGCGATGTAGGTGAGGGGGTTGTTTCTGTTGCTGGTGAACCGCTCTCCGCTGGTGCACCTGAGGGTATTTCAGGCTCTGGCTGAGCCTTTTGGATATGGCTGTCTGTTGCTTCTGCCAGTTCTGGCTCGCTGGCGCCCTCTGGCATTGAGTTTGAAGATGTGGTTGCAATTGCTGGTGCTGGTTGCTGTTTCAGTTCCGGGCCTGGGACTGGAGGTGCTGTGGCTGTTTCAGTGGTTGGCATGGAATCGGGGTCCACTACCTCTGTCTGGATCTCTGGTAACACAGATGGGGCGTCTGTGGACAGTTCAGGAACAGGAATGGGTCTGGAAGCTTGCCTGGTTTGGCTGCGTGTAACCATTCCCACTCTCTTGGCCCGCTTCACCTGGTTGGCCAAGTCTTCCCCCAGTAGCATGGGGATGGAATAATTGTCATAGACTGCAAAAGTCCACATTCCTGACCAGCCTTTGTACTGGACAGGCAGTTTAGCTGTAGGCAAGTCTACAGCTTGTGACATGAAGGGGTAAATTTTCACTTGGTCCTTTGGGTTGATGAATTTGGGGTCGACGAAGGATTGGTGGATAGCTGACACTTGTGCCCCCGTGTCTTCTTTCCGCCCACTCTCAAATTTTCCCTTCGCTTCAAGGGTATTTGAGAGGCATCTGGGCCTGGGGATCTTTGGTGTGATGGTGGTGTAATGACTTTCACTCGGTTTGGGTTCTTTGGGCAGTTGGCCTTGATATGTCCCAGTTCATTACACTTAAAGCATCTTCCAGCTGACTGGTCACTGGGTCGAGGTGAGTTACTGGAGACTGGTAAGGTGGAAGAATAGGGTGTCTGTGGCTTTCCTTGGGTTGTAGGTGGGGTCTTTGGCTGCCCTCAGTTGTAGGGTTTATTGTCGGTGTGCCCTCTGGGGTATTCGTTCCCCTTGACAGTAGCTTTCTTGCTTTCTGCCACTTCCATCCATTTGGCTCCAATCTCCCCCGCCTCGGTGAGATTTTTGGGTTTTCCATCTTGTATGTACCGTGTTATGTCCTCAGGAACACCATCAAAGAACTGCTCCATTTGTATGAGGAGGTGCAGTTCGTCCAAGGATTTAACATTGTTTCCTGATATCCAGGCCTCATAATTTTTCCCAACGTAGTAGGCATGTCTGGGAAATGACACATCTGGTTTCCACTTTTGGGTTCTGAAACGCCGACGGGCATGATCTGGGGTTATTCCCATTCTGAATCTGGCCTTGGTTTGAAACACTTTATAATCGTTCATTTTCTCCTTAAGCATTTCAGCTGCCACCTCTGCTAAAGGTCCACTGATTCACAATTCTACCATGTACTGGTCTTCAGAGATGCTGTACCCAAGACAAGCTCTTTCAAAATTTTCTAAGAAGGCCTCAGTGTCATCACCTGCCTTGTAGGTGGGAAATTTCCTGTGCTGTGGAACAATCATTGGCGCAGGGTTGTTAGGATTGGCTGTGTTTTGTTGCTTAGTCTTTTCTAATTCCATGGCCTGTTGGTGGGTCTCCCTCTGGAGTTCTATCTGTCTTCTGTAGGCTGCCTCTTCTTCTTCTTCTTTCCTTCTGTGGGCTGCCTTTTCTTCTTCTTGTTTCCTTCTGTGGGCCACCTCTTCTTCTTCTTGTTTTCTTTTGTGGGCTGCCTCTTCCTTGGCTAGTTCTGCATTAATTAGTTCCATCCGTTTCGTATGTTCATTTTCTTTGTCCATGGCTTGTTGCCGTGCTCGCGCCTGTCTCAGGCTTTCCTTGGAACTCATGGTTCCTGCTTTCTTGTGCTGAGGCTCCCTCTGGTGTTTATTGCCTGAAATGCAGGTTCTCTGTTGCCTCCTGCGGTCTGCCTAGAAACAGTGCCTTTTTTTTTTCCTCTAGCTAATCTTTTAAATGTAAAGTAAACCAGAAAAACCACTTTATTTGCATGTGTATTGTGCTGGGTACTTGACTCTCAATCAGAGTGCTATTGTCTAACAAAAGACCCTTTGTCAATCCTTAATGGTTCCTTGCTTAATATGCAAGCCAAAAACTGCAAGAGAGAGCAGAAAAAAAATTCTCTCTGGCTCTGTTTTAAACCACCCTTTCTCTCTGCATAAAAGCCCTAGCAGAGAAAAAGAAAATAATATTCCTACTGGCTTCTGGATTCTTGTCTATCCCACTACTGCCACCATGTCATAACATTTCTTCCCAGATCTGGACCTTAGCGTCCAAAATATGGGTGTTAGCATGAAAACCTTCAAGCTTAATTACCAGCTTAGATCTGATATCGCTGCCACCAGCCAGGAATTATACAGTGCCTAGCTCACTGTGGTCTCCCCAAAACCTTCCCTGGGGGACCCCCAGACTCAGAGGCCTTGGTCCTCTGGTCAGGTATTTGGTTCCCTGTGTTAACCCTTTACAGGTAAAAGAACATTAACCCTTAGCTATCTGTTTATGACAGTTGGCTCCATAGATCTTCTGCTTTATTTGCAGCAACTGGTCCATCTTTCAGATATCCATTCACTATTGTTTCATTGAGTGAAGCAGGGACTGGCAATAGTGGGAGGTTAATAGAGAACGAAAGAGGGTCAGGAAGAGAAGGAAGATTCTGCCGCAGGTGAGGATTTGCATAGGATAGGATAGCCAAGCTTTATTCCTCCCCAGTGACCATAAACACTCCCCGTCCCCCTGATGACTTCCTCAGATCCCTGAAACTGGCTATTCTTGAAGTCTCTGAGATAAGGATGTTCATAGCTCAGCAAACAATATTGCTTTTGTACTCTTTAGTAAAGGATTTTATTTTACTGCATCACAAATCACCAACATGGCTCAGTCTTTCTTATTCTTATCACAAAATGTGTGTGTGTGCTTTCAATATATCTCATGAAAGACTCCTCATTTCACTATTGTGCAGTAGAAGCCTAGGAGAAAGCTTAATGTCAAACATAATAACAAAAGAAGATCCCAAGAGAGAAGTTAATGTTCCCAAACACTAATATGGACCCTATTCCCATAGTTCTCTGCATGCTCTGTAAATCCATCCAAAGTTCCAGTTAGAGGCACAATACTGTTGCTACGATCTTGCTCCTAACTTCAGTGTCAACAAGGCATTTTCTAATAAAACAACATCGTCTCTTAGAGAACAACCTTAGAAAAATCAGCAATACTATTGAATGTCACAGAGAAAATACCCCCCCATTTCATCTTTTTCCACTGAAAGAGTGAGAAGAAATAAGATATGAGAGTCTCAAAAGGGTGTTACACAGAAAATCCCTGTGTTATAAAATATGCATCTAACATAAGAACGTAAGAATGGGCACACTTGGTCAGACCAGTGGTCCGTCTAACCTAGTATCATGTCTTCTGATGTGGCCAAAGTCAGATGCTATAGCAAGTGGTCAGAAAAGACAATCTGGCCTTAAACTCTATGACATATGCTGTCATGCACATTTAGGAAAAAGTGGGGCTAGTTTCCTCTTTGCTTCTATGCATATTTTGGCTGCAGTAGGTGGTTCTGACTAATGACATACTCATATACAGTATATAGGTTTGCAATGTTGGAATGAGTTTAGAATTAAAATATGTTATCTATAGATATTCTCCATGTAGTCTTTGGAGCAGGTGAAGGATGATTTAAGGGGGAAAGGAGCTGATTTTACATTGATAACATCATAAGTCTGCTGGGGTAAACTGGAAAGTATGAAATCCTTCATATCCTATGAAATTTGAATACAAACCCAGAACACCAAATAAAAAGATACTAGGAAATCTAGTGAGCACTGGAGTTTTTGCCAGAATAAAAACTCATCTCTATGCTCTGTTGTTCCCTAATGTATATTTACTAGTATTTTGTCAAGTCTAGTTTTAAATATACCAAGTCATAGTGCTGCCACCACTTTCCTGAGAGACTATTCCAAAGAGATAGAGTCTAACAAACATACCAGTTCTCTTACTCAAGGTAACCTATACCACTGAATTGCAAAATGATCTTAGAATTTTGATCTTAAAAGGATTCACTGCCAGAATGAACCCAGACAATTAAAAACTCTATGGTAGGTTTGATAATAGCAAAGTTGTTTTTAAATTCATCTGTTCCAACTGCTTTAATTTAAAATGTCCTTCTCTCAATTATATACATAGAATTCAGAAAGGCAGGTGTTTTCTTGAGCATATTTTGTTTGATTCAGTTTTAAGTAGCTTTTTTAACTTTGGCTTGCACACAATGATGTCCTGATAGTGTGGTTTTAAAAATATCATAAAGTACTGTTTAAATGGGAATGATTTAATAGCAACTTAAGTCACTAGACTTTCAACTTTTACTTTCCTTTTTCACTAACCCAAGAATTGGCAAACGTAATTAAAGTAGCCTACAGCATCTTTGCACTTCTTCATCCCCTGAGTAACCTATTTCTGTTATAGAAGTTTGTGGTTCAGCACACTCTAGGGAGGAATTTGAATCCTCCAATTTTGAAAACTTTCATAGTGCAAGGGTATATATTTGAATGGCTTCTTTCTTTTTATGACATCTACAAATTGTGTCCTTCAGAAGGAAAGCTAGGTTTAGTAGAAGCAGAGGTGTGGTAGGTTTCTCCCTCATCACACCAGTAGTTTATACAGTAGTTGAATTTCTCTTCTGTGAATGGTTGAAAACAAAAGCAGAGAAGAAGCTCTGAGAAGAGCTTTATCCTATACGTAAAGTCCATATATACTTGGAGTCTCACAGAACCCTTCGTTTTATAGGACTTCTGTAGTGGATCAGTTTAACAGCCAGCTGGCCTAGTGATCCACAGTTGTCTCCAGTCTACTCATCCTGGAGGGGGCCCTGCTGGGTCACATACAACAGGTCTCTGTCCTCTCATGTGTCCCTCCTTCTCTTTGGAGTTCTCTCATGACAGAAAGGAATTGGACCTATGCCCTCTCACTCCAAGGGGTCCCAACCCAGGGCCCCAAAGGGTTGTTGCAGTATTCAGACCACTCAGCGGTTCATCCCAAGTTACACTTCCCATCCAGATCATTTCCTTCCGGGCTGTGGCTCCTCTCTTTGCGGTATGGTAACAGTGTTAGCAGTATCAACATAATCTGCCAAGGGCACAACATCTCCTCCTTCAGGGACTCTCTTGGGTTGCCAACTCCAAAAGAGGAAGAGTATGGATTGCTGCTTCCAGCCTTTCTAATGCTGTAGTCACTCTTCCATCAGCCTCTCTTTCCTGTAATGCCTTCTACCCTGCCCTGGCCTACCAATGATCCTTTGAAGTGTCCCTCCACCTGAAGCATGCCCCAAAGCTGCTGATGGACAGGGCCTCCAGGCAGGGGTTGCTCAAGGCACCAGCCCACCAAGCGCATGTCTGGGGCTGCAAGCTGCGGGGGGCAGCCTGCCAGTCACCATGAGGGTGACAGTCAGGCTGCCTTCGGCGGCATGCCTGCAGGAGGTCTGTTGGTCCCGGCGGCAATTCGGCAGTGGGTATGCCGAAGGCACAAGACTGGCAGACCTCCCACAGGCATGCCGCTGAATCTGCGTTACCAGCAGACTTCTCGCAGGCATGCCGCCAAAAGCCGCCTGACTGCCATGCTTGGGGCGGCAAAATACATAGAGCCGCCCCTGCCTCCAGGGCCTAGTACTGCCCCATGTCCTGCTCTGGTTTAGTGTGGGGTCTATAAACCCCACCACAACTCCAAAGATTGTAACTGCTCTACACCCTGTGCAAGATATTGAAGTCCATGTAGATGCAAGTCATGGCAAAATGTGTCCCAGTGTCTTTTGAAAGGTTTCTGAACAATAACAGAATATATAAGTGAAAGACAACTACTTTTCCCCCATTCCTTTCCCCTCTCCCATGTTCACAGACCTATCAATCAGGGAAGTATATTCCCCAGGGAAGGGTCAAATTTCAGAGTATACCAGAAAATACAGGGTCCCTTGCCAAACTTGGTAAAGATTAAAGGAGTTGTTACACATCAAAAATGAGCCTTTAGATACAAGATTCTCACAACATGGAGGGCAAGACTCAGATTCAGATTTACATAGGTGCAAAGGGTTGGGGAAAACATACAAGCGGCCCCTTAAAAACCCCACCCTTTCTGGAGCCCATGTAAGGGCCAGCCATAAACACAGGTCCTGTGCACAGAAGAGGGTACAGATTGTGTCCTCCTCCCCTTCTAGTGGTGTCTTCTATTTATCCTGAAGCATCTTTGCAGATACAGGAAACAGCACAGTATCACCATTCATTCTTGTCCATGGCTTGTTGCTCTAATAAGTCCAGCCTGATCATGTCCTGAATACAATGTCCACCCATCTAGCTGGTGGTCAGCCTCTAGGTAGGACTGACTTTGGTGTGTTAGGATTATTTTCTTTAGCATCCTATTATTTGTTTGTCTTCTGGAGCGTCCTGGTGGGATTCCTCAAAGGCCTCCTTCCCATGGGTCCTGATCAGGAAGATGTCATCAATGTAGCGCAAGTAGAGTAGGGACACGAGCTGAAGTTTGCCGTGACATTATTGGGGATACTGTTTCTGCTGGCTGAACTTTGTGACCTTGTCCTCACCCAAAACTATTTCAGATTTGGGGGCAATTTACACCTTCAAATCAGCGGCACTACTATGTGTACCTGCATGGTCCCACAGTATGCCAACATTTTTATGACTGACTTAGAACAACGCTTCCTCAGCTCTTGTCCCCTAGCACTCTTACTTTACTTGCACTACATTGATGACATCTTCCTCATCGAGACCCATGGGTAGGAGGCCCTTGAGGAATTCCACCTGGATTTCAACAATTTCCACCCCACCATCAACCTCAGCCCGACCAGTCCACACAAGAGATCCACTTCCTGGACACTACAGTGCAAATAATGATGGTCACATAAACACTACCCTATACCAGAAACCTACTGACAGCTGTACTTACCTACATGTCTCCAGCTTCCATCTAGGACACATCACACAATCATTTGTCTACAGCCAAGCTCTAAGATACAACCACATTTGCTCCAATCCCTCAGACAGAGACAAACACCTACAGGATCTCTATCAAGTGTTCTTAAAACTACAACACCCATCTGGTGAAGTGAAGAAACAGATTGACAGAGCCAGAAGGGTACCCTGAAGTCACTTACCACAGGACAGGCCCAACAAAGAAAATAACTGAACGTAACTAGCACTCACCTACAGCCCCCAACTAAAACCTCTCCAGGGCATCATAAACAATGAACAACTAGAAACCAGTGGTGTGTAATCAAATTGCCATAGGAAGGATTCCTACTTCCAACAATAAGCTATGTATAACTGTGATCTGGTGTTACATGGCAACAGAAGCAGCAGAAGAGAAAGAGAACAGCTGGATAGCATTGTATATGAGATTCCTAATCATGATATAATTCTGATAATGGGAGATATGGATGCAAAGGTTGGTAGTGGAGATGGTAAGAAAATGATCAAGGTTGGACCATATGGCATTGGGACAGCAAATGATAATGAGGAAAGGTTAAGAACTTGCTCTGAGATGCACAATCTAATTACTGGCGATACTTGGTTTTCTCACAAAGACCTGTACAGGTGACTTGAACTCAACAATGGCCAAACCAAAAATCAGACTTACTATCAGCAAAAGGCATAAACGGTCACTGCTGGATGTACAGAAATACTGAGTGTGGTGGTGATCATGAACTATTAACAGGAAAGATAAAGTTAAAGTCCAGGAAAAAAAGATGTGTGCAACTGGAGTCAAATTTGATCTTCATATGTCTAGTGGTGTAATAATTTCCAAATGGAAAAAAGGGTAAATAGAGGGCAGAGATATATTCCCCAAACCTGTCATAGAATAGAACAACCCTACATGATTAACTATGCTCTTTCTGCAGACACATATAGCTATCAACTTGAACCTAATGTATAAAATTGCTTGGGCATAGGATAAGAATCATCCTTTAAAACAATTTTTAAATCTTTGTTGCTCAACCACAAGCATTCATCTATTCTACCTACTAGTATATATCTAGGATGATAGTAAAGCTCCACAAAACAACTGGAAGATATTCCTTTATCAGTGTATCCAACCAGATACAAAAAGCCCTGCTTCTTCTCCTGTTTTCAGATTTCTCTCCCTAAAACATATTATAACACCTATGCAGTTAGGAAGTCAGCAGTCAAGTTTACCAAACAAGGCACTCAGAGCTAGATCCACAAAAGAACTTAAGTACCTAAGCCCAACATGTTGGTTCAATTGACTATCTCAAAACCCTTACTCAGCTGCTGCATAGCCCAGGAGGCCCTTAAAATTCATACATGCCTGAGTTTGTGCCAGCAAGCATGTACATAGCTGACTCAGTTTAGGTGCCCGGCTCACATCTAAGTTCCAGCAGGATCTTCAAACTAGGCACTGCCCAGCCTATCTGACCTTCAGGGTCTGATCCAATAGATTTCTCAGAGTGCACCTGGAGGCACATAAAACAGTTGGGATGGGAAAAGAGAGGCAGCAGCCCCCTCCCCCCTTATAATGTGTATCTCCGTGGTAAGGTACGCCTGTGATGTGGAAGAGCTGGGTTCACCTTTTCCCTAAGTGGGACAAGAGATTTGAACTTGGGCTGCCTACATCTCAAGTAGCAAAGAATCCTGTGGCACCTTATAGACTAACAGATGTTTTGGAGCATGAGCTTTCGTGGGTGAATACCCACTTCCTCAGATGCATGTAATGGAAATATCCAGGGGCAGGTATATATAAGTGTGCTAGCAAGCAAGCTAGAGATAATGAGGTCAGTTCAATCAGGGAGGATGAGGCCCTGTTCTAACAGTTGAGGTGTGAAAACCAAGAGAGGAGAAACTGGTTCTGTAATTGGCAAGCCATTCACAGTCTTTGTTCAATCCTGAGCTGATGGTGTCAACTCTCAAGTGAATGTGCTAACTTCTGGGCTATGGGATATTTTGATGGCAACAGGAGAGAGGGGGGTTCTCTCTCAATCTCTCCTATTGAAGTGGCTCTACTGGGTATAAGTATTTAAATATGCATTGAGCCAAATCAAAAATGAGAATGACACTACAGTCCAAGGTTGGAAATGCAGGGTCAAATCCCGGCTTCACATTAGCCAAATAGAGAAATAAACTGGTGTCTCCTGCATCCTGGGTGAGTGCTCTAACAAATGGGATAAGGATTAACAAGGAGGCATCCCCTGTGTATTTCTTGGGGAGGTGGCAGAACAAGCACTTAGGTGCATAATTCTAGGAGAGGATTCATAGCTAAGAATCCCAAGCAAAGAAAGGCACCTCCCCCCCCCCAGACCTTTGGGTGTAACTCCCTGAGAAGGGTGTATCCGCACCCCTCTCCTCAGCATTTTCTACTGGTTAGCTTAGGCAGATGCCCTCTCAGTGTGCTGGCTTTTGTGAATGCCATTCTTTGGTGCTTAACTCTCCTGTTGCAGAGTATAGTGAGCCCACCCCACAACACTCCCTGCACATAGAACCATGCAGGAGAGACCCACACACACTCTGGGGGCACTAGGTTCAGGTGGTGCTTTCCCTCCTCCTGCCATATGGCCTGGGGGGAGAACTTCAGAGATCCACCAGCCAAAGACTCCAGAGATAGGACGAGTAGCAGCAGAGACCTTTGGACATTCCAGTCAAAGCTGCTGCATGTTCTCTGATTTTCTATACCCTGTGTGGTTGCCTGTTTGCTCCAATCCTTGCCTTCCCTCACAATCTCTTCACTCCACACCTACCACCTTACTCTCTCATCCTCTGCCCTGCCCCCCTGACCTCTTTCCCTTCCATTTAGCTGGCATAATTAAATAGTGGTGTATGCCACCACCATTGTTCACTCTACTTGTGTGTTATACCCACTTTCCTTGCTCTGTCTGACTTATCTTATTAGATAGTATTGTCTCATCGCGTCTTTGTATTCCTGCATCTGTCTGTAACCATCTCTTGTCTCTTGTCATATACTTAGATTGTAAACTTTTTGAGGCAGGAGCTGTCTTTTTTGTTCTGTGGTTGTACAGCACCTAGTACCATGGGATCCTGGGCCATGACTGGAGCTCCTAGGTAAAACGTAATATAAATTGTAAGTAATAATTAATAAATAACTCAGAGCTGTGGATTCCACTGGGTGGCAACATGCCTAAAAGTTAGGCATTGCAACACCTAAGTTCCTTCATGGATCTACCCCTCAGATTACTTCAGTAATTTACATTTCTAGCCTCCAACCACACCTAATATTGGTTATTTATCACCAATGCACTGGCATGGTCTCACAGAAATCCTCATGGGAGAAATTCAGTAACCATCTTCGAGGATAAATACTTGAATCAAGATAAGGCCTCCACCTGGACAATACCGTGATGAGCCCCTGAACCAGCTAATTTTTTTTCAATGTGCCTTAGGTTACAAAACTTCAACAATTCAATATAAGGGCATTTTTTAGTATTCAGAGGTCAGGGACTTGTTATGAAATTCACACTGCTCAGTATTCAGATGAAGGATTAACTGACAGAATGTTTTTTTTATCAGAAAGATCAAGGGGTGCACTAGGGAAATATGCAAGCAAAGAAAGTTCCCTGCATGTATTTAGATAGTTTTCTCTCTATAAATGAACCTGTTCCAAGGAAAGAAAGAAGTGGAAGTTACATGAAGAAATTTGGTAAGTTTTTGCTTAGGATGTTAGCCAAGTAATTCTATTCTTTTTTGACTAATAAATAAAATGTGATGCAAAACATTTGTGCTGCTGGGCAAAGCATAGAAGTAGTGGATGATTTCATCTATCTAGGTAGTAAGTTGTCATCAAATGGGCTCAGCCAGCAAGACATCCTAAGGAGAATTGGTTTAGCAGCCTCAGCCATGAAGCAGCTACATAGGATCTGGAGTGAAAAGAAGGTGAAATAATACACAAAAGTATGGATGTATCAAGCCTGTGTACTTCCTATCCTCTTATACAGACCTGAAACATGGATAATGCTTAATCAAGACAGAAGGTGGATAAAAGCATTTCACATGGGTTTCCAGAAGCAATTTTTGGGCTGGTTTCAGGATGGTTTGAGTTTATCAGTAATAATGATGTTTTATTGAGAACTAGCCTCAAGAGGATTTAAGTCTTCATTGTAAACCACCAGCCCACCTCAGAAATAAAGTCCCTACACATTGAGCCCCGAAGATCAGATATGAGATCAAAAGGGGACTGGCAGCGGCCATCTGGTCTTCTACAATTAACCTGGTTGCACCAAATCAGTAATAACTCTGTGGAGCTTTTAGACACCTGGAATAAAGCCATACAATGTGGCCATGGACATTCAGAACTACAGAGACTTGTTTAAGAGTATTGTTGTTGTTGGTAACCTTCATTCGCAGGGAGGATACAGAGAGATCTGGATTGCTTGGTAAGAAATACGTCTTTTAGTACAGCTAAATGTAAATGTATACATCTAGGATCAAAGAACATAGGTCATTTTTACAGAATGGGAGACTCTATCCTAGGAAGCAGTGATTCTGAAAAACATCTGGGGGCCATGATGATTAATTACCTGCAAAACTAATGCATCTGTGATCTCATCAGTTCTAAGTAGGACCAGGGCTAGTTATCCAGAGAAAATCTAGGATAATATAGGAAGTTGTGTTGGTGACTCAGTGGATGAGTTCCCATGAGTCACTACTGAACTAATAAAGAAAATGCTGCTGAAAAATTTCACCATTTGGATGTAAGACCCCACATATCCCCACTGGTAGCCATTCAAATTCTCAAGGCTCTTCAATATCAGCTTCAGCAGGCTGGCTAGAGTGTAGTTGCTGGTAATAGTCTGATCACTTAACTTCCCCTTACCATTTCAATTGTACGTTTAGCATTTTTCATTTCCTGTCCTAAGATGCTGTGTAGCATTGTGTGCTGCTAAACAAAAGCTCTATGATGTATAATATGTGTGTACAAGCATTTAGGGAGCTTTTTAGATTAGAACTCTGATATAAATATCAAAACTTATTTGGAAGTTAAACATTCTGAAAAGGAGTTCACAGTGGACTCTGGCAAGTATTTTTAAATATGAAAGATGAGAGTTAATGTTTGTCTCCCCCTGCTGACAGAGCCTAAGAATCTAGGCTAGCATAAAACACTTCACAGAAATTAAATCATCGAGTTAGGAATGTATCTTTGGTGAAAACTGAAGAAAGCATGTCACTTTCCCACAAATAGCAGACAGAAAAATCCTGGGGAAAATGCATCAGTCAGTTCCTCTCTTCATATAGTGTGTTTTCTTTTTGAATTCCCTTCCTTAGAATTTAAGCATCTGGAGACAAACCATGCTATAATGCAGTTCAAACAAAACATTGGAGTAATACATTTAACCTTTAAAAATAAAAGATGAGAGAAATATTGCAAAGTTAAATTTAATAATACATAGCGCATCTTCAGTGCAATCAATATTATTCAAATAGCTGTATATAGTACCATCACGTTTCCCCTTGTGATTAGCTTTGGGTCCATAGCATTATTGTTAGTTTTTTCTTTCTGTCATTTTCACTGTGGAATTACTATAGTTTAACCATAAGCCTCACTCTCTTTCTGCAATTCCCAGATTCAATATTTGACTATCAACCAAAGAAAACATCAAAATCCAGAAAATATTGCATACTCCATTTCCTTCATTCTTTTCTCCTGCTTTCTAGTGCTATTTGTTATCAAAAGATTTCCTGCTTTTGCATAAAAACCGCTATATAAGTGCATAAAATAAAAGGAATGACAGCAGTGAGATGGACAGTAGAGTGTGAGGTATAAGTAAGCAGCCTTCCTTGCAGTTCTGAACTCAATACCAAATCCTGCCCATATATTTGTGCCGATGGAGAGCTTGACGCATCAGAACTGGTGCAAATAGAGGGAAGTAGGGTTTGTGTGATCTTATGTAGGGGGATGACTGTTCCTATTCTACTAATGTCCAGGTACATACCAGCACACAAGATTTATGGGAAGATGAGGAAAAAGGGAAAAATCCTTCACTATGTTAATTCATTGGTTACCTTCCACCATGGAGAGGAAGGATGGTAGTTAAGGTACTAGAGTGGGACTCACAAGATCTGGATTCAGTTCTCAGCTCTGCCACAAACTCCCTCTGTGACTGTGGGCAAATTTAATTTAAATTCCCTGTGCTTCAGTTCTCCATTGCAAATATTTTGTGGGCAGGAACTGTCTTACTTTGTATGTGTACTGTATGTGTGTGTGTCAAACATGGTACTGCTATTTTGGGGAGGGAGGTGGAAAATTATACAAGCAAAATTTCTGTAAATTTCCATCTTTACAGCAGCTACAGAATATTCTTAGCTCAAAACAATGAGTAATTCAAAGAGAAAATCTGTAGACTAATTCTGTTTCAGCAAAACAAATTAAAATAGTGGTATTAAATATGAACATGGAACCAGACTTCATCATTTATCTACAGTTCTCTGTTTTAAAAATAATGTGGAGCGAAATTCTGATTTGCTTGTACGAGAGTAAGTAAGCTCAGAATCAGGTCCATCATCTTTTCAAGAATTAGAAAAGGAGCTGTATGGAGACTTATTGGCACAGTGATTTACGGCATAACAGCTATTCAGCCGTGGAAATGTTCTTCCCCCCTCATCTAAGTCACTTGTCTTGTTCCAATATAGGTATTATACATAAACTACTGTGGAAATGCAGTTGAGTGAATTCAGACAGTTAAGTCCTGGTGGATACAGGGTAACTTGTTTAATTTTCTCTGGAAGCTTGTGTGAACTTACTGGAAACATTAAGCTATTTGCCATTATCTGCCACAAAATCTTCAAGTCTTTCTCTACTCTGTCTTCTTTTCCTGATTTTGCAGCACCTGGAATTTATCATTGTTTTCTCTTTATCCTTACTGTCCTATTCAATTCTGTCTCATTCAGTTTTGACCAATCTTAGAATTATGCTAGGGCCTACAGATCTTGCAGTTTATGAAAAGGATCTGCCACCTATAAAAAGAAAAATTCTGCCTAAAATGTCAATGTGGTCATAGCCCCCACATCTCCAGCAGCTGGAGGACACTTCCCTGATACTACTGAACCAGCCTGGAATACATGTTGTCTTATTATGCTGGTTGTGCTCACAGTCTTCACTCTTATGCTCTGCCCATAGCCCATGATTAAAATGATCATGGGAAGAGAAAATGTAGAAGTGTCCTTCCAGGACTTATCCATCAGACTCAATGGTGAGCCTAACCAGCCTTCTATGCTACTCTCCTACTTCAATAAGATTGCCTTTTGTTATGGGATTTTTCACTCTTAAGAAATAAAGCTACAAATATATAGTAATTAGAGGGAAAATATAACACTAACCCTGCAGCAAGGCCGGCTCCAGGCACCAGCAAAGGAAGCAGGTGCTTGAGGCGGCCAGTACAAAGGGGTGGTACTCCATCTGGTATAGGGGTGAGATCTCTGGGTCTTCGGCAGGAATTTGGCGGTGGGTCCCTCAGTTCCTTTCTTCCTCTTTGAGCTGCCGCTGAAGTGCTGCTGAAGAGGAAGAGAGGGAGTGAAGGACCTGCTGCCGAATTGCCACTGAAAAAATGAAGTGGCGCGATTGAGCTGTTGCCAATGGGCTTTTTTTTTTCTGCTTGGGGCAGAGAACCAGCCCCACCCTGCATTCCCCATATAGCAAAATTTTCAATGAAGTCAGTGGAAGCTGTGTCCACAAGCAATACAGGGTTGACTCTTATATGTCCAGCTTTTACACCAAGCAACAGCCTTTGAAAAGTCAGCTTATATGGTATGATGTTTGGACAAATATTGTGCCAAGTTAGATCCAAAGAAAATGGTCGCCTTCCCTGCTTAATTCTAGCAGCTTACAGTAATTCATCCTCTCTTTTTAGTCAATAACAGTTCAATCTAACTCATTAAAGTCAATGAGAGTCCTTCCAGGGACTGTAATGGAAGCTGGATCAGACTTTAAGATTCAAGACCTCAACCTTATTCTCTAACTTTGATAAATATATTATAACTAGCTGAAGCAATCTCAGAACCATTAGCAATTATCTTTAACAACATATGGAGGACAAACAGGTGGTACAGAACTGGAGAAGGGCAATCATAGTGAAACATAGAGGATCCAGGAAATTATATACTAGTCATCCTAACCCCAATACCTGGAACAACTTATTAAACAATGAATATGTTAGAATTTAGAGGCTAATAGGGTTATAAGGGTTATAAGGAATAGCCGGCATGGATTTGTCAAAAACAAATCATGCCAAACCAACCTAATTTCCTTCTTATTGATATAGTGGATGGAGGGTGTGGAAACCAGTAGACACAATACATCAAGGATCAGCAACCTTTGGCATGCAGCCTGCCAGGATAAGCACCCTGGCAGGTCGGGCCTGTTTGTTTACCTGCCGCATTCGCATGTTCGGCTAATCGCGGCTCCCACTGGCCGCAGTTTGCCGCTCTAGCCCAATGGGGGCAGCGGGAAGCTGCAGCCAGCATATCCCTCAGTCCGCGCCACGTGCCAAAGGTTGCTGATCCCTGCAATACATCATGATTTTAGTAAGGCTTTTGACATGGTCCCACATGACATTCTCCTAAACAAACTAAGTAAATGTGTTCTAGATCAGTGGTTCTCAAAGCCAGTACGCCACTTGTTCAGGGAAAGTGGTGAAAACCACTGGTCTAGATGCAATTACTATAAGGTGGATGCAACTGGTTCAAAGATCATACTAAAAAAGAAGCTATCAATGGTTCACTATCAAACTAGGAGGGTTTATCTGGTAGAATCCTGCAGAACTGAGTCCTCAGTCCAGTACTATTCAATATTCTCATTAACGACTTGGATAACGGAGTGGAGAGTATGCTTATAAAATCTGCAGATAATAAATGGGTAGGGGTTGCAAGCACTTTGGAAGACAGGATTAGAATTCAAAGCAAAGTGGACAAATTGGAGAATTGCTCTGAAATCAACAATATGAAAATCAATAAAGATAATTGAAAAGTACTCCTCTTAGGAAGGAAAAATCAAATGCATAATTATAAAATTGTATAAACTATACCACTGGCTAGGTGATAGTATGGCTGAAAAGAATCTGGGGTTATAGTAGATCACAAATTGAATATGAGTCAACAATGTGACTCATGTGAACAAGGTTAATATCACGCTGAGATTTATTATCAGGATAATTGTACGTAAGACACAGGTAATTGTCCCACTGTACTCAGCACTGGAGAGAACTCAGCTAGACTACTCTGTCCAGTTCTGGGTACCACATATTAGGAAAGACGTGGACAAACTGGAAACAGTCCAGAGGAGAGCAACAAAAGTGATACAAAATTCAGAAATCCTGATCTCCGAGGAAACAGTAATAAAACTGGGCATGTTAAGTCCTGAGAAAAGAGGGCTAAGGAGGACATGATAACAGTCTTCAAATACATTAAGAGGAGTAAAGAGGACTGTGACTAATTGTTCTCAATGTCCACTAAATATAGGAAAAGAAGTAATAGACTTAATCTGCAGCAATAGAGATTTAGTTTAGATATTAGGAAATACTTTCTAATGATAAGGGTAGTTAAGATCTGGAATAGACTTCTAAGGCAGGTTGTGGAACCTACATCACTGGAGATTTTTAAGAACAGTTTTGACAAACAACTGTCAGGGTGGTCCTGCCTCGGTGCAGGGGGCTGGATTTGATGCTTGCTCAAGGTGCCTTCCAGATCTACATTTCTGTGATTTTATGATCAATATATACCTTTATCTATCAATATTCAGGTTGATTCTCTTGTCCTGCCTTTTACTGTACACTAGTATGAATGGTAAAGTATCTTCAAATCGGCCAAAAAATCCCTGAAATAAATAAATGGTGACCTTGCTTTAAAATGTTTTACAATATTCTTAATCACTGTATTTATTATATAAAATAAATGAGAAAACTAATCTTTATTTTAATTTTAAATGCTCCATTTAGCAGGCTCAATTCAGTTATATCAATATTTTACTATGCATGTCACTAATGAGATTCAAGATCTGATAGTGAATCAAACCAGTCTTACCCCCTCAGAATTCTCAGTTGAGAGACATTTTGTTACCTCTTTTTAGTTCATTTCCCTTTACAGTTTGAGCTGAACTTTTGGCCAATATGCAGCTTAGAAACTAATACAATTTGTGGATAACATAGAAATTATTTTAAAAAATATATATGAAAATTCGCTATATATGAAATGTACCATATTGAATACTGGAGACTGTAATTTACTGCTTATACATAAAACATACAACAGCTGAACATGCTTTCCAAGATGTTCTCAATGTATCTGATTCCTTTTCTGGAATGACCCTTATACCATAGATGAGATAGAATACTTGATTTTTCAATCTCAATCACTCCTTGAGCTCTCTGACACTGCCAGAAAGGTACTGCCAATTGTGATGGTACTTTGAGCATTTTAGTTAGAATGATAACAACTCTCTAATTCAGAGGTCAGATCAAAATGTTTATAAGTTTTTCTTTAACCAAAGGTACAATGTTCAAAGACCTGGTCAGACCAAATCTTATGGACCCAGGAAGTGCCAAGTTCACGGAGTACTTATGAAGGGTCAGATTTGATGGAGTGCATACGCAACACCATACTATATAACCAAGCCAATGAATCAGGCCTTTGGAATGGATCCATTTATATTAGGGTGACCAGACTGCAAATGTGAAAAATCAAGACTGAGGTGGGGGGTAATAGCAGCCTATATAAGAAAAAGACCCACAAAACGGGACTGTCCCTATACAATCAAGACATCTGGTTGCCCTAATTTATATTCTATTTTAATATGGTATCAGCTCTGTGTCATAAACAGATAGCTAAGGGTTAATGTCTCTTTCACCTGAAGCACCTGACCAGAGGACCAATCAGGAAACCGGATTTTTTCAACTCTGGGTGGAGGGAATTGAGTGTCTGAATCTTTGTCTGTCTGCCGGCTTTCTCTGAGCTTTGGAGAAGTAGTTCTACTTTCTAATTTTCTGTTTCTAAGTGTAAGGACAAAGAGATCAGATAGTAAGTTCTATGGTTTCTTTTCTTTGGTATTTGCATGAATATAAGTGCTGGAGTGCTTTGATTTGTCTTCTTTTTGAATAAGGCTGTTTATTCAATATTCTTTTAAGCAATTGACCCTGTATTGTATCATCTTAATACAGAGAGACCATTTGTATGTATTTTTCTTTCTTTTTATATAAAGCTTTCTTTTAAGACCTGTTGAAGTTTTTCTTTACTTCAGGGAAATTGAATCTGTACTCACCAGGGGATTGGTGGGAGGAAGAAATCAAGGGGAGATCTGTGTGTTGGATTGCTAGCCTGATTTTGCATTCCCTCTGGGGGAATAGGAAAGTACTATTTGTTTCCAGGATTGGAAACAGAGAGGGGGAGTCCCTCTGTGTAGTTTCACAGAGCTTGTGTCTGTGTATCTCTTCAGGAGCACCTGGAGGGGGGAAGGGAAAAAGGATTATTTCCCTTTGTTGTGAGACTCAAGGGATTTGGGTCTTGGGGTCCCAGGGAAGGTTTTTCAGGGGGACCAGAGTGCCCCAAAACACTCTAATTTTTTGGGTGGTGGCAGCAGGTATCAGGTCCAAGCTGGTAACTAAGCTTGGAGGTTTTTCATGCTAACCCCCATATTTTGGACGCTAAGGTCCAAATCTGGGACTAAGGTTATGATATGGTGTAGCAGCGGTGGGATATAGACAGAATCCAGAAGCCAGTAGGAATATTATATTTTTCTCTTCTCTGCTAAGGGCTTTTTAGCAGAGAGAAACAGTTGGTTTTAAAAGGGAACCAGAGAGAATTTTTTTTTCTGCTCTCTCTGGCAGTTTGTGGCTTGCATGTTAAGCGAGAAGCCATTAAGAGACTGTTGAGGGTCTTTTGTCACACAATAGCACTCCCATTGAGAGTCATTACCAGCACTATATGAATGCAAATAAAGTGGTTTTTCAGGTTTACTTAACATTGAAAATTAGCTAAAGGCACTGTTGCTAGGCAGACTTCAGGAGGCAACAGAGAACCTGCAGTTCAGAAGATAAACACCGGAGGGCACCCCAACACAAGAAAACAGGAACCATGACTTCTAAGGCAAAAATTGAGGCCGAAGAACAAATCAAAGAAGCTGAACACAGGCGACAGATGGAGATGAAAGAAAAGGAAGAAAGCATGAAACTGGAAGCCTTCCAAAGAGAATAGGCAGCCCAAGAGGCAGCACACAAAAGAAAACTAGAAGAAGAAGAAGTAGCCTACCGAAGGAAACAAGCAGAAGAAGAGTTGGCCCACAGAAGGAAGCAAGAAGAAGAGGAGGCGGCCCACCACCGAGAAATGGAAAAACACCAAAAAGAAATGGAAAAACACCAAAAAGAAATGGAAAAACACCAAAAAGAGAATGAAGAGAAGGAAAAAAAGAGAAAACATGAACTGGAGTTGGCAAAAGCTGGGCTGCATGTGCCAGCCAACCCTAACAACCCGGCGCCAATTATTGCTCCACAGCACAGGAAATTTCCCACCTACAAGGCAGGTGATGACACCGAGGCCTTCTTGGAAAATTTTGAAAGAGCCTGTCTTGGGTACAGCATTCCCGAAGACCAGTACATGGTAGAATTAAGGTCACAGCTCAGTGGACCTTTAGCAGAGGTGGCAGCTGAAATGCCTAAGCAGCAAATGAATGACTATAAACTTTTCAAACCAAGGCCAGATACAGAATGGGGATAACCCCAGATCATGCCCGTCGGCGCTTCAGAACCCAAAAGTGGAAACCAGACGTGTCATTTCCCAAACACGCCTACTACATTGCAAAAAACTATGAGGCCTGGATAACAGGAAAGAACATTCAAACCTTGGAAGAACTGCACCTCCTCATACAAATGGAGCAGTTCTTGGATGGTGTTCCTGAAGACGTCACACGGTACATACAAGATGGAAAACCCAAAGATATCGCTGAGGCGGGGGAAATTGGAGCCAAATGGATGGAACTGGCAGAAAGCAAAAAAGCTACTGTCAAGGGGAACGATTACCCCAGGGGGCACCCAGACCATAAACCCTACAACCGAGGACAGCCAAAGACCCCACATACCACCCAAGTAAAGCCACAGATACCCTACCCTTCAACCTCACCAGTCTCCAGTAACTCACCTCGGCCCAGTGACCCATCAGATGGAAGATGCTTTAAGTGTAATGAACTGGGACATATCAAGGCCAACTGTCCCAAGAACACCATGCGAGTGCAATTCATTACACCACCATCACCCCAAAGATCCCCAGGCCCGGATGCCTCTCAAATACCCTTGGAGCGAAGGGAAAATTTGAGAGTGGGCGGAAAGAAGGTTACTGCGTGGAGAGACACGGGGGCACAAGTGTCAGCTATCCACCAATCCTTCGTTGACCCCAAATTCATCAACCCAAAGGCCAAAGTTACAATTTACCCCTTCATGTCACAAGCTGTAGACTTGCCTACAGCTCAACTGCCTATCCAGTACAAAGGCTGGTCAGGAATGTGGACTTTTGCAGTCTATGACAATTATCCTATCCCCATGCTACTGGGGGAAGACTTGGCCAACCAGGTGAGGCGGGCCAAGAGAGTGGGAATGGTTACACGTAGCCAAACCAGGCAAGCTTCCAGACCCATTCCTGTTCCTGAGCCATCCACAGAGGCCCCGTCTGTGTTACCAGAGACCCAGACAGAGGTAGTGGACCCGGATTCCATGCCAACCACTGAAACAGCCACAGCACCTCCAGTCCCAGGCCCGGAACTGGAACAGCAACCAGCACCAGCAAGTGCAACCCCATCTTCAAACTCAACGCCAGAGGGCGCCAGCGAGCCACA